>NW_027459010.1:0-300000 GCF_050624435.1 Tenrec ecaudatus
CCCTAGCCTTAGGATAGGGGAGCCCTAGCCTTAGCTTAAGCCTAGGAGTGCCATATCCTAAGCCTAGGGGTGCCCTATCATTAGGTTAGGGGAGTCCTAGACTTAGATTAAGCCTAGGGGTGCCCTAGCCTAAGCCTAGGGGTGCCCTAGCCTAAGCCTAGGGTTGCCCTAGCCTAAGCCTAGGGATGCCCTAACCTTAGGCTAGGGGATCCCTAGCCTCAGGCTAATTCTAGGGGTGCCTAGCCTAAGCTTAGGGTTCCGTAGCCTAAGCCTAGGGGTGCCCTAGCTTAAGCCTAGGGGTGCCCTAGCCTTAGGCTAGTCGAGCCGTAGCCTTAGTCTAAGCCTAGGGGTGTCCTAGGCTAAGCTTAGAGGTGCCCTAGCCTTAGGCTAGGGAAGCCCTAGCCTTAGCCTAAGCCTAGGGGTGCCCTAGCCTAAGCCTAGGGGTGCCCTAGCCTATGCCTAGGGGTGCCCTAGGCTTAGGCTTGTCGAGCCATAGCATTAGTCTAAGCCTAGGGGTGCCCTATCCTAAGCCTATGGGTGCCCTAGCTTAAGCCTAGGGGTGTCCTAGCCTTACGCTAGGGGAGTCCTAGCCTTAGCCTAAGCCTAGGGATGCCCTAGCCTAAGCCTAGGGGTGCCCTAGCCTAAGCGTAGGGGTGCCCTAGCCTTAGGCTACTTGAGCCTGAGCTTTAGCCTAAGCCTAGGGGTGCCCTAGCCTAAGCCTAGGGGTGCCCTAGCCTTAGGCTAGGGGATCCCTAGCCTTACGCTAATTCTAGGGGTGCCATAGCCTAAGCCTAGGGGTGCCGTAGTCTACGCTTAGGGGTGCCCTAGCCTAAGCCAAGGGGTGCCCTAGCCTTAGGCTAGGGGAGCCCTAACCTTAGCCCAAGCCTAGGGGTGCCCTAGCCTAAGCCTAGGGGTGCCCTAGCCTAAGGGTATGGGTTCCCTAGCCTTAAGCTAGGGGAGACCTAGCCTTAGCTTAAGCATAGGGGTGCCCTAGCCTAAGCATAGGGGTGCCGTAGACTAAGCCTAGGGGTGCCCTAGCCTAAGCCTAGAGGTGTCCTAGCGTTATGCTAGGGGATCTCTAGCCTTAGTCTAAGCCTAGGGGTGTCCTAGCTTAAGCCTAGGGGTGCCCTAGCCTAAGCCCAGGGGTGCCCTAGCCTTAGGGTAGTCGAGCCGTAGCGTTAGTCTAAGCCTAGGGGTGCCCTAGGCTAAGCCTAGAGGTGCCCTAGCCTTAGGCAAGGGAAGCCCTAGCCTTAGCCTAAGCCTAGGGGTGCCCTATCCTAAGCCTAGGGGTGCCCTAGCCTAAGCCTAGGGGTGCCCTAGCCTTAGGCTAGTCGAGCCATAGCATTAGTCTAAGCCTAGGGGTGCCCTATCCTAAGCCTATGGGTGCCCTAGCTTAAGCCTAGGGGTGTCCTAGCCTTAAGCTAGGGGAGCCCTAGCCTTAGCCTAAGCCTAGGGATGCCCTAGCCTAAGCCTAGGGGTGCCCTAGCCTAAGCCTAGGTGTGCCCTCGCCTTAGGCTAGTCGAGCCGGAGCCTTAGCCTAAGCCTAGGCGTGCCCTAGGCTAAGCCTAGGGGTGCCCTAGCCTAAGCCTAGGGGTGCCCTAACCTTAGGCTAGGGGATCCCTAGCCTCAGTCTAATTCTAGGGGTGCCCTAGCCTAAGCCTAGGGGTGCCGAAGCCTATGCGTAGGGGTGCCCTAGCCTAAGCCTTGCGGTGCCCTAGCCTTAGGCTAGGGGAGCCCTAGCCTTAGCCTAAGCCTAGGGGTACCGTAGCCTAAGACTAGGGGTGCCCTAGCCTAAGCCTAAGGGGGTCCTAGCCTTAGGCTAGGGGAGCCCTAACCTTAAGCTAAGCCTAGGGGTGCCCTACCCTAAGCCTAGGGGGGCCCTAGCCTAAGCCTAGGGGTGGCCTAACCTTAGGTTAGGGGATCCCTAGCCTTAGGCTAATTCTAGGTGTGCCCTAGCATAAGCCTAGGAGTGCCCTAGCCTCTGCCTAGGGGTGCCGTAGCCTAAGCCTAGGGGTGCCCTAGCCTAAGCCTAGGGGTGCCCTAGCCTTAGGCTAGGGGAGCCCTAGCCTTAGCCCAAGCCTAGGGGAGCCCTAGCCTAAGCCTAGGGGTGCCCTAGCCTAAAGGTAGGGGTTCCCTAGCCTTAGGCTAGGGGAGCCATAGCCTTAGCTTAAGCCTAGGAGTGCCCTAGCCTAAGCCTAGGGGTGCGCTATCCTTAGGTTAGGGGAGCCCTAGCCTTAGATTAAGCCTCGGGGTGCCCTAGCCCAAGCCTAGGGGTGCCCTAGCCTAAGCCTAGAGGTGCCCTATCCTTAGGCTAGGGGATTCCTAGCCTTAGGCTAATTCTAGGGGTGCCGTATCATAAGCCTAGGGGTGCCGTAGCCTAAGCCTAGGGGTGGCCTAGCCTAAGCCTAGGGGTGCCCTAGCTTAAGCCTAGGGGTGCCCTATCTTTAGGCTAGGGGATCCCTAGCCTCAGGCTAATTCTAGGGGTGCCGTATCCTAAGCCTAGGGGTGCCGTAGCCTAAGCCTAGGGTGGCCTAGCCTAAGCCTAGGGGTGCCCTAGCCTAAGCCTAGGGGTGCCCTAGCCTTGGGCTATGGGAGCCCTAGCCTTAGCCTAAGCCTAGGGGTGCCCTAGCCTAAGCCTAGGGGTGCCCTAGCCTAAGCCTAGGGGTGCCCTATCCTTAGGCTAGGGGATTCCTAGCCTTAGGCTAATTCTTGGGGTGCCCTAGCCTAAGCCTAGGGGTGCCCTAGCCTCAGCCTAGGGGTGCCGTAGCCTAAGCCTAAGGGTGACCTAGCCTAAGCCTAGGGGTGCCCTAGCCTTAGGCTAGGGGAGCCCTAGCCTTAGCCCAAGCCTAGGGGTGCCCTAGCCTAAGCCTAGGGCTGCCCTAGCCTAAGGGTAGGGGTTCCCTAGCCTTAGGATAGGGGAGCCCTAGCCTTAGCTTAAGCCTAGGAGTGCCATATCCTAAGCCTAGGGGTGCCCTATCATTAGGTTAGGGGAGTCCTAGACTTAGATTAAGCCTAGGGGTGCCCTAGCCTAAGCCTAGGGGTGCCCTAGCCTAAGCCTAGGGGTGCCCTAGCCTAAGCCTAGGGATGCCCTAACCTTAGGCTAGGGGATCCCTAGCCTCAGGCTAATTCTAGGGGTGCCCTAGCCTAAGCTTAGGGGTCCGTAGCCTAAGCCTAGGGGTGCCCTAGCTTAAGCCTAGGGGTGCCCTAGCCTTGGGCTATGGGAACCCTAGCCTTAGCCTAAGCCTAGGGGTGCCCTAGCCTAAGCCTAGGGGTGCCCTAGCCTTAGGCTAGAGGTGCCCTAGCCTTAGGCTAGGGGTATCCTAGCCTAAGCCTAGGGGTGGCCTAACCTTAGGCTAGGGGATCCCTTGCCTTAGGCTAATTCAAGGGGTGCCCTAGCCTAAGCCTAGGGGTGCCCTAGCCTCAGCCTAGGGGTGCCGTAGCCTAAGCCTAGGGGTGCCCTAGCCTTAGGCTAGGGGAGCCCTAGCCTTAGCCCAAGCCTAGGGGTACCCTAGCCTAAGCCTAGGGTTGCCCTAGCCTAAGGGTAGGGGTTCCCAAGCCTTAGGCTAGGGGAGCCCTAGTCTTAGCTTAAGCCGAGGAGTGCCCTAGCCTAAAGCCTAGGGGTGCCCTATCCTTGGGTTAGGAGAGCCCTAGCCTTACCTTAAGCCTAGGGGTGCCCTAGCCTAAGCCTAGGGGTGCCCTAGCCTAAGCCTAGGGGTGCCCTAGCCTAAGCCTAGGGGTGCCCTAGCCTTAGGCTAGGGGAGCCTTAGCCTTACCTTAACCCTAGGGGTGCCCTACCCTAAGCCTATGGGTGCCCTAGCCAAAGCCTAGGGGTGCCCGAGCCTAAGCCTAGGGGTGCCGTAGCCTAAGCCTAGGGGTGCCCTAGCCTAAGCCTAAGGGTGCCCTAGCCTTAGACTAGGGGAGCGCTAGCCTAAGCCTAGGGGTGCCCTAGCCTAAGCATAGGGATGCCCTAGCCTTAGGCTATGGGAGCCCTACCCTTAGTCCAAGTCTAGGAGTTCCCTAGCCTAATCCTTGAGGTGCCCTAGTCTTAGGCTAGGTGCCCTAGCCTAAGCCAAGGGGTGTCCTAGCCTAAGCCTAGGGGTGCCCTAGCCTTAGCCTAAGCCTAGGGGTGCCCTAGCCTTAGGCTTGGGGTGCCCTCGCCTTAGGCTAGGGGAGCCCTAGCCTTAGCCTAAGCCTAGGGGTACCCTAGGATAAGCCTAGGGTTGCCCTATCCTAAGCCTACGGGTGTCCTAGCCTTGGGCTATGGGAGCCCTAGCCTTAGCCTAAGCCTAGGGGTGCCCTAGCCTTAGGCTAGGGGTGCCCTAGCCTTAGGCTAGGGGAGCCCTAGCCTTAGCATAAGCTAGGGGTACCCTAGCCTAAGCCTAGTGGTGCCCAAACCTAAGCCTAGGGGTGCCCTAGCCTTAGGCTAGGGGAGCCCTAGCCTTAGCCCAAGCCTAGGGGTGCCCTAGCCTAAGCCTAGGGGTGCCCTAGCCTAAGGCTAGGGGTGCCCTAGCCTTAGGCTAGGGGAGCCCTAGCCTTAGCCTAAGCCTAGGGGTGCCCTAGCCTAAGCCTAGGGGTGCCCTAGCCTAAGCCTAGGGGTGCCCTATCCTTAGGCTAGGGGATTCCTAGCCTTAGGCTAATTCTAGGGGTGCCCTAGCCTAAGCCTAGGGTTGCCCTAGCCTCAGCCTAGGGGTGCCGTAGCCTAAGCCTAGGGGTGACCTAGCCTAAGCCTAGGGGTGCCCTAGCCTTAGGCTAGGGGAGCCCTAGCCTTAGCCCAAGCCTAGGGGTTCCCTAGCCTAAGCCTAGGGCTGCCCTAGCCTAAGGGTAGGGGTTCCCTAGCCTTAGGATAGGGGAGCCCTAGCCTTAGCTTAAGCCTAGGAGTGCCATAGCCTAAGCCTAGGGGTGCCCTATCATTAGGTTAGGGGAGTCCTAGACTTAGATTAAGCCTAGGGGTGCCCTAGCCTAAACCTAGGGGTGCCCTAGCCTAAGCCTAGGGGTGCCCTAGCCTAAGCCTAGGGATGCCCTAACCTTAGGCTAGGGGATCCCTAGCCTCAGGCTAATTCTAGGGGTGCCCTAGCCTAAGCTTAGGGGTCCGTAGCCTAAGCCTAGGGGTGCCCTAGCTTAAGCCTAGGGGTGCCCTTGCCTTGGGCTATGGGAACCCTAGCCTTAGCCTAAGCCTAGGGGTGCCCTAGCCTAAGCCTAGGGGTGCCCTAGCCTTAGGCTAGAGGTGCCCTAGCCTTAGGCTAGGGGAGCCCAAGCCTTAGCCTAAGCCTAGGGGTACCCTAGCCTAAGCCTAGGGGTGGCCTAACCTTAGGCTAGGGGATCTCTAGCCTTAGGCTAATTCTAGGGGTGCCCTAGCCTAAGCCTAGGGGGGCCCTAGCCTAAGCCTAAGGGTGGCCTAACCTTAGGCTTGGGGATCCCTAGCCTTAGGCTAATTCTAGGGGTGCCCTAGCATAAGCCTAGGAGTGCCCTAGCCTCTGCATAGGGGTGCCGTAGCCTAAGCCTAGGGGTGCCCTAGCCTAAGCCTAGGGGTGCCCTAGCCTTAGGCTAGGGGAGCCCTAGCCTTAGCCCAAGCCTAGGGGAGCCCTAGCCTAAGCCTAGGGGTGCCCTAGCCTAAAGGTAGGGGTTCCCTAGCCTTAGGCTAGGGGAGCCATAGCCTTAGCTTAAGCCTAGGAGTGCCCTAGCCTAAGCCTAGCGGTGCGCTATCCTTAGGTTAGGGTAGCCCTAGCCTTAGATTAAGCCTAGGGGTGCCCTAGCCTAAGCCTAGGGGTGCCCTAGCCTAAGCCTAGGGGTGCCCTAACCTTAGGCTAGGGGATCCCTAGCCTCAGGCTAATTCTAGGGTTGCCGTATCCTAAGCCTAGGGGTGCCGTAGCCTAAGCCTAGGGGTGGCCTAGCCTAAGCCTAGGGGTGCCCTAGCCTAAGCCTAGGGGTGCCCTAGCCTTGGGCTATGGGAGCCCTAGCCTTAGCCTAAGCCTAGGGGTGCCCTAGCCTAAGCCTAGGGGTGCCCTAGCCTTAGGCTAGGGGTGCCCTAGCCTTAGGCTAGGGGTTCCCTAGCCTTAGGCTAGGGGAGCCCTAGCCTTAGCCTAAGCCTAGGGGTGCCCTAGCCTAAGCCTAGGGGTGCCCTAGCCTAAGCCTAGGGGTGCCCTATCCTTAGGCTAGGGGATTCCTAGCCTTAGGCTAATTCTAGGGGTGCCCTAGCCTAAGCCTATGGGTGCCCTAGCCTCAGCCTAGGGTTGCCGTAGCCTAAGCCTAGGGATGACCTAGCCTACGCCTAGGGGTGCCCTAGCCTTAGGCTAGGGGAACCCTAGCCTTAGCCCAAGCCTAGGGGTGCCCTAGCCTAAGCCTAGGGCTGCCCTAGCCTAAGGGTAGGGGTTCCCTAGCCTTACGATAGGGGAGACCTAGCCTTAGCTTAAGCCTAGGAGTGCCATAGCCTAAGCCTAGGGGTGCCCTATCATTAGGTTAGGGGAGTACTAGACTTAGATTAAGCCTAGGGGTGCCCTAGCCTAAGCCTAGGGGTGCCCTAGCCTAAGCCTAGGGGTGCCCTAGCCTAAGCCTAGGGATGCCCTAGCCTTAGGCTAGGGGATCCCTAGCCTCAGGCTAATTCTAGGGGTGCCCTAGCCTAAGCTTAGGGGTCCGTAGCCTAAGCCTAGGGGTGCCCTAGTTTAAGCCTAGGGGTGCCCTAGCCTTGGGCTATGGGAACCCTAGCCTTAGCCTAAGCCTAGGGGTGCCCTAGCCTAAGCCTAGGGGTGCCCTAGCCTTAGGCTAGAGGTGCCCTAGCCTTAGGCTAGGGGAGCCCAAGCCTTAGCCTAAGCCTAGGGGTACCCTAGCCTAAGCCTAGGGGTGGCCTAACCTTAGGCTAGGGCATCCCTAGCCTTAGGCTAATTCTAGGGGTGCCCTAGCCTAAGCCTAGGGGTGCCCTAGCCTCAGCCTAGGGGTGCCGTAGCCTAAGCCTAGGGGTGCACTAGCCTTAGGCTAGGGGAGCCCTAGCCTTAGCCCAAGCCTAGGGGTGCCCTAGCCTAAGCCTAGGGGTGCCCTAGCCTAAGGGTAGGGGTTCCCTAGCCTTAGGCTAGGGGAGCCCTAGCCTTAGCTTAAGCCGAGGAGTGCCCTAGCCTAAGCCTAGGGGTGCCCTATCTAGGGTTAGGAGAGCCCTAGCCTTACCTTAAGCCTAGGGGTGCCCTAGCCTAAGCCTAGGGGTGCCCTAGCCTAAGCCTAGGGGTGCCCTAGCCTAAGCCTAGGGGTGCCCTACCCTAAGCCTAGGGGTGCCCTAGCCTTAGGCTAGGGGAGCCTTAGCCTTACCTTAAGCCTAGGGGTGCCCTACCCTAAGCCTATGGGTGCCCTAGCCAAAACCTAGGGGTACCCGAGCCTAAGCCTAGGGGTGCCGTAGCCTAATCCTAGGGGTGCCCTAGCCTAAGCCTAAGGGTGCCCTAGCCTTTGACTAGGGGGGCGCTAGCCTAAGCCTAGGGGTGCCCTAGCCTAAGCATAGGGATGCCCTAGCCTGAGGCAATGGCAGCCCTACCCTTAGCCCAAGCCTAGGAGTGCCCTAGCCTAATCCTAGAGGTGCCCTAGTCTTAGGCTAGGGGAGCTCTAGCCTTAGCCTAAGCCTAGGGGTGCCCTAGCCTAAGCAAAGGGGTGTCCTAGCCTAAGCCTAGGGGTGCCCTAGCCTTAGCCTAAGCCTAGGGGTGCCCTAGCCTTAGGCTAGGGGTGCCCTCGCCTTAGGCTAGGGGAGCCCTAGCCTTAGCCTAAGCCTAGGGGTACCCTAGGATAAGCCTAGGGTTGCCCTATCCTAAGCCTACGGGTGTCCTAGCCTTAGGCTAGGGGAGCCCTAAGCTTAACCTAAGACTAGGGGTGCCCTAGCCTAAACCTAGGGGTACCCTAGCCTAAGCCTACGGATGCCCTAGCCTTAGGCTAGGGGAGCCCTAGCCTTAGCCTAAGCCTAGGGGTGCCCTAGCCTAAGCCTAGGGGTGTCCTAGCCTAAGCCTAGGGGTGCCCTAGCCTTAGCCTAAGCTAGGGGTGCCCTAAGCAAAGCCTAGGGGTGCCCTAGCCTTACGCTATGGGAGCCCTAGCTTTAGCCTAAGCCTAGGGGTGCCCTAGCCTAAGCCTAGGGGTGCCATAGCCTAAGCCTAGGGGTGCCCTAGCCTTGGGCTATGGGAGCCCTAGCCTTAGCCTAAGCCTAGGGGTGCCCTAGCCTTAGGCTAGGGGTGCCCTAGCCTTAGGCTAGGGGAGCCCTAGCCTTAGCATAAGCTAGGGGTACCCTAGCCTAAGCCTAGGGGTGCCCTAACCTAAGCCTAGGGGTGTCCTAGCCTTAGGCTAGAGGAGCCCTAACCTTAACCTCAGCCTAGGGGTGCCCTAGCCTAAGCCTAGGGGTGTCCTTTCCTAAGCCTAGGGGTGCCCTATCCTTAGGCTAGGGGATTCCTAGCCTTAGGCTAATTCTAGAGGTGCCCTAGCCTAAGCCTAGGGGTGCCCTAGCCTCAGCCTAGGGGTGCCGTAGCCTAAGCCTAGGGGTGACCTAGCCTAAGCCTAGGGGTGCCCTAGCCTTAGGTTAGGGGAGCCCTAGCCTTAGCCCAAGCCTAGGGGCGCCCTAGCCTAAGCCTAGGGCTGCCCTAGCCTAAGGGTAGGGGTTCCCTAACCTTAGGATAGGGGAGCCCTAGCCTTAGCTTAAGCCTAGGAGTGCCATAGCCTAATCCTAGGGGTGCCCTATCATTAGGTTAGGGGAGTCCTAGACTTAGATTAAGCCTAGGGGTGCCCTTGCCTAAGCCTAGGGGTGCCCTAGCCTAAGCCTAGGGGTGCCCTAGCCTAAGCCTAGGGATGCCCTAACCTTTGGCTAGGGGATCCCTAGCCTCACTCTAATTCTAGGGGTGCCCTAGCCTAAGCTTAGGGGTCCGTAGCCTAAGCCTAGGGGTGCCCTAGCTTAAGCCTAGGGGTGCCCTAGCCTTGGGCTATGGGAACCCTAGCCTTAGCCTAAGCCTAGGGGTGCCCTAGCCTAAGCCTAGGGGTGCCCTAGCCTTAGGCTAGAGGTGCCCTAGCCTTAGGCTAGGGGAGCCCAAGCCTTAGCCTAAGCCTAGGGGTACCCTAGCCTAAGCCTAGGGGTGGCCTAACCTTAGGCTAGGGGATCCCTAGCCTTAGGCTAATTCTAGGGGTGCCCTAGCCTAAGCCTAGGGGTGCCCTAGCCTCAGCCTAGGGGTGCCGTAGCCTAAGCCTAGGGGTGCCCTAGCCTTAGGCTAAGGGAGCCCTAGCCTTAGCCCAAGCCTAGGGGTGCCCTAGCCTAAGCCTAGGGGTGCCCTAGCCTAAGGGTAGGGGTTCCCTAGCCTTAGGCTAGGGGAGCCCTAGCCTTAGCTTAAGCCGAGGAGTGCCCTAGCCTAAGCCTAGGGGTGCCCTATCCTTGGGTTAGGAGAGCCCTAGCCTTACCTTAAGCCTAGGGGTGCCCTAGCCTAAGCCTAGGGGTGCCCTAGCCTAAGCCTAGGGATGCCTTAACCTTAGGCTAGGGGATCCCTAGCCTCAGGATAATTCTAGGGGTGCCCTAGCCTAAGCTTAGGGGTCCGTAGCCTAAGCCTAGGGGTGCCCTAGCTTAAGCCTAGGGGTGCACTAGCCTTGGGCTATGGGAACCCTAGCCTTAGCCTAAGCCTAGGGGTGCCCTAGCCTAAGCCTAGGGGCGCCCTAGCCTTAGGCTAGAGGTGCCCTAGCCTTAGGCTAGGGGAGCCCAAGCCAGAGCCTAAGCCTAGGGGTACCCTAGCCTAAGCCTAGGGGTGGCCTAACCTTAGGCTAGGGGATCCCTAGCCTTAGGCTAATTCTAGGGGTGCCCTAGCCTAAGCTTAGGGGTGCTCTAGCCTCAGCCTAGGGGTGCCGTAGCCTAAGCCTAGGGGTGCCCTAGCCTTAGGCTAGGGGAGCCCTAGCCTTAGCCCAAGCCTAGGGGTGCCCTAGCCTAAGCCTAGGGGTGCCCTAGCCTAAGGGTAGGGGTTCCCTAGCCTTAGGCTAGGGGAGCCCTAGCCTTAGCTTAAGCCGAGGAGTGCCCTAGCCTAAGCCTAGGGGTGCCCTATCTTGGGTTAGGAGAGCCCTAGCCTTACCTTAAGCCTAGGGGTGCCCTAGCCTAAACCTAGGGGTGCCCTAGCCTAAGCCCAGGGGTGCCCTAGCCTTAGGCTAGGGGAGCCTTAGCCTTACCTTAAGCCTAGGGGTGCCCTACCCTAAGCCTATGGGTGCCCTAGCCAAAGCCTAGGGGTGCCCGAGCCTAAGCCTAGGGGTGCCGTAGCCTAAGCCTAGGGGTGCCCTAGCCTAAGCCTAAGGGTGCCCTAGCCTTTGACTAGGGGAGCGCTAGCCTAAGCCTAGGGGTGCCCTAGCCTAAGCATAGGGATGCCCTAGCCTGAGGCTATGGGAGCCCTACCCTTAGCCCAAGCCTAGGAGTGCCCTAGCCTAATCCTAGAGGTGCCCTAGTCTTAGGCTAGGGGAGCTCTAGCCTTAGCCTAAGCCTAGGGGTGCCCTAGCCTAAGCCAAGGGGTGTCCTAGCCTAAGCCTAGGGGTGCCCTAGCCTTAGCCTAAGCCTAGGGGTGCCCTAGCCTTAGGCTAGGGGTGCCCTCGCCTTAGGCTAGGGGAGCCCTAAGCTTAACCTAAGCCTAGGGGTGCCCTAGCCTAAGCCTAGGGGTACCCTAGCCTAAGCCTACGGATGCCCTAGCCTTAGGCTAGGGGAGCCCTAACCTTAGCCTAAGCCTAGGGGTGCCCTAGCCTAAGCCTAGGGGTGTCCTTGCCTAAGCCTAGGGGTGCCCTAGCCTTAGTCTAAGCTAGGGGTGCCCTAAGCAAAGCCTAGGGGTGCCCTAGCCTTAGGCTATGGGAGCCCTAGCTTTAGCCTAAGCCTAGGGGTGCCCTAGCCTAAGCCTAGGGGTGCCCTAGCCTAAGCCTAGGGGTGCCATAGCCTAAGCCTAGGGGTGCCCTAGCCTTGGGCTATGGGAGCCCTAGCCTTAGCCTAAGCCTAGGGGTGCCGTAGCCTTAGGCTAGGGGTGCCCTAGCCTTAGGCTAGGGGAGCCCTAGCCTTAGCATAAGCTAGGGATACCCTAGCCTAAGCCTAGGGGTGCCCTAACCTAAGCCTAGGGGTGTCCTAGCCTTAGGCTAGAGGAGCCCTACCTTAACCTCAGCCTAGGGGTGCCCTAGCCTAAGCCTAGGGGTGCCCTATCCTAAGCCTAGGGGTGCCCTATCCTTAGGCTAGGGGATTCCTAACCTTAGGCTAATTCTAGGTGTGCCCTAGCCTAAGCCTAGGGGTGCCCTAGCCTCAGCCTAGGGGTGCCGTAGCCTAAGCCTAGGGGTGACCTAGCCTAAGCCTAGGGGTGCCCTAGCCTTAGGCTAGGGGAGCCCTAGCCTTAGCCCAAGCCTAGGGGTGCCCTAGCCTAAGCCTAGGGCTGCCCTAGCCTAAGGCTAGGGGTTCCCTAGCCTTAGGATAGGGGAGCCCTAGCCTTAACTTAAGCCTAGGAGTGCCATAGCCTAAGCCTAGGGGTGCCCTATCATTAGGTTAGGGGAATCCTAGACTTAGATTAAGCCTAGGGGTGCCCTATCCTAAGCCTAGGGGTGCCCTAGCCTATGCCTAGGGGTGCCCTAGCCTAAGCCTAGGGATGCCCTAACCTTAGGCTAGGGGATCCCTAGCCTCACTCTAATTCTAGGGGTGCCCTAGCCTAAGCTTAGGGGTCCGTAGCCTAAGCCTAGGGGTGCCCTAGCTTAAGCCTAGTGGTGCCCTAGCCTTGGGCTATGGGAACCCTAGCCTTAGCCTAAGCCTAGGGGTGCCCTAGCCTAAGCCTAGGGGTGCCCTAGCCTTAGGCTAGAGGTGCCCTAGCCTTAGGCTAGGGGAGCCCAAGCCTTAGCCTAAGCCTAGGGCTACCCTAGCCTAAGCCTAGGGGTGGCCTAACCTTAGGCTAGGGGATCCCTAGCCTTAGGCTAATTCTAGGGGTGCCCTAGCCTAAGCATAGGGGTGCCCTAGCCTCAGCCTAGGGGTGCCGTAGCCTAAGCCTAGGGGTGCCCAAGCCTTAGGCTAAGGGAGCCCTAGCCTTAGCCCAAGCCTAGGGGTGCCCTAGCCTAAGCCTAGGAGTGCCCTAGCCTAAGGGTAGGGGTTCCCTAGCCTTAGGCTAGGGGAGCCCTAGCCTTAGCTTAAGCCGAGGAGTGCCCTAGCCTAAGCCTAGGGGTGCCCTATCCTTGGGTTAGGAGAGCCCTAGCCTTACCTTAAGCCTAGGGGTGCCCTAGCCTAAGCCTAGGGGTGCCCTAGCCTAAGCCTAGGGGTGCCCTAGCCTAAGCCTAGGGGTGCCCTAGCCTTAGGCTAGGGGAGCCTTAGCCTTACCTTAAGCCTAGGGGTGCCCTACCCTAAGCCTAGGGGTGCCCTAGCCAAAGCCTAGGGGTGCCCGAGCCTAAGCCTAGGGGTGCCGTAGCCTAAGCCTAGGGGTGCCCTAGCCTAAGCCTAAGGGTGCCCTAGCCTTAGACTAGGGGAGCGCTAGCCTAAGCCTAGGGGTGCCCTAGCCTAAGCATAGGGATGCCCTAGCCTTAGGCTATGGGAGCCCTACCCTTAGCCCAAGCCAAGGAGTGCCCTAGCCTAATCCTAGAGGTGCCCTAGTCTTAGGCTAGGGGAGCTCTAGCCTTAGCCTAAGCCTAGGGGTGCCCTAGCCTAAGCCAAGGGGTGTCCTAGCCTAAGCCTTGGGGTGCCCTAGCCTTAGCCTAAGCCTAGAGGTGCCCTAGCCTTAGGCTAGGGGTGCCCTCGCCTTAGGCTATGGGAGCCCTAGCCTTAGCCTAAGCCTAGGGGTACCCTAGGATAAGCCTAGGGTTGCCCTATCCTAAGCCTACGGGTGTCCTAGCCTTAGGCTAGGGGAGCCCTAAGCTTAACCTAAGCCTAGGGGTGCCCTAGCCTAAGCCTAGGGGTACCCTAGCCTAAGCCTACGGATGCCCTAGCCTTAGGCTAGGGGAGCCCTAGCCTTAGCTTAAGCCTAGGGGTGCCCTAGCCTTAGCCTAAGCTAGGGGTGCCCTAAGCAAAGCCTAGGGGTGCCCTAGCCTTAGGCTATGGGAGCCCTAGCCTTAGCCTAAGCCTAGGGGTGCCCTAGCCTAAGCCTAGGGGTGCATTAGCCTAAGCCTAGGGGTGCCCTAGCCTTGGGCTATGGGAGCCCTAGCCTTAGCCTAAGCCTAGGGGTGCCCTAGCCTTAGTCTAGGGGTGCCCTAGCCTTAGGCTAGGGGAGCTTGAGCCTTAGCATAAGCTAGGGGTACCCTAGCCTAAGCCTAGGGGTGCCCTAACCTAAGCCTAGGGGTGTCCTAGCCTTAGGCTAGAGGAGCCCTAACCTTAACCTCAGCCTAGGGGTGCCCTAGCCTAAGCCTAGGGGTGCTCTAGCCTAAGCCTAGGGATGCCCTATCCTTAGGCTAGGGGAGCCCTAGTCTTAGTCTAAGCCTACGGGTGCCCTAGCCTAAGCCTAGGGGTGCCCTAGCCAAAGCCTAGTGGTGCCCTAGCCTTAGTCTAGTTGAGCCGTAGCCTTAGTCTAAGCCTAGGGGTACCCTAGCCTAAGTCTAGAGGTGCCCTAGCCTTAGGCTAGGGGAGCCCTAGCCTTAGCCTAAGCCTAGGGTTGCCCTAGCCTAAGCCTAGGGATGCCCTAACCTTAGGCTAGGGGATCCCTAGCCTCAGGCTAATTCTAGGGGTGCCTAGCCTAAGCTTAGGGTTCCGTAGCCTAAGCCTAGGGGTGCCCTAGCTTAAGCCTAGGGGTGCCCTAGCCTTAGGCTAGTCGAGCCGTAGCCTTAGTCTAAGCCTAGGGGTGTCCTAGGCTAAGCTTAGAGGTGCCCTAGCCTTAGGCTAGGGAAGCCCTAGCCTTAGCCTAAGCCTAGGGGTGCCCTAGCCTAAGCCTAGGGGTGCCCTAGCCTATGCCTAGGGGTGCCCTAGGCTTAGGCTTGTCGAGCCATAGCATTAGTCTAAGCCTAGGGGTGCCCTATCCTAAGCCTATGGGTGCCCTAGCTTAAGCCTAGGGGTGTCCTAGCCTTACGCTAGGGGAGTCCTAGCCTTAGCCTAAGCCTAGGGATGCCCTAGCCTAAGCCTAGGGGTGCCCTAGCCTAAGCGTAGGGGTGCCCTAGCCTTAGGCTACTTGAGCCTGAGCTTTAGCCTAAGCCTAGGGGTGCCCTAGCCTAAGCCTAGGGGTGCCCTAGCCTTAGGCTAGGGGATCCCTAGCCTTACGCTAATTCTAGGGGTGCCCTAGCCTAAGCCTAGGGGTGCCGTAGTCTACGCTTAGGGGTGCCCTAGCCTAAGCCAAGGGGTGCCCTAGCCTTAGGCTAGGGGAGCCCTAACCTTAGCCCAAGCCTAGGGGTGCCCTAGCCTAAGCCTAGGGGTGCCCTAGCCTAAGGGTATGGGTTCCCTAGCCTTAAGCTAGGGGAGACCTAGCCTTAGCTTAAGCATAGGGGTGCCCTAGCCTAAGCATAGGGGTGCCGTAGACTAAGCCTAGGGGTGCCCTAGCCTAAGCCTAGAGGTGTCCTAGCGTTATGCTAGGGGATCTCTAGCCTTAGTCTAAGCCTAGGGGTGTCCTAGCTTAAGCCTAGGGGTGCCCTAGCCTAAGCCCAGGGGTGCCCTAGCCTTAGGGTAGTCGAGCCGTAGCGTTAGTCTAAGCCTAGGGGTGCCCTAGGCTAAGCCTAGAGGTGCCCTAGCCTTAGGCAAGGGAAGCCCTAGCCTTAGCCTAAGCCTAGGGGTGCCCTATCCTAAGCCTAGGGGTGCCCTAGCCTAAGCCTAGGGGTGCCCTAGCCTTAGGCTAGTCGAGCCATAGCATTAGTCTAAGCCTAGGGGTGCCCTATCCTAAGCCTATGGGTGCCCTAGCTTAAGCCTAGGGGTGTCCTAGCCTTAAGCTAGGGGAGCCCTAGCCTTAGCCTAAGCCTAGGGATGCCCTAGCCTAAGCCTAGGGGTGCCCTAGCCTAAGCCTAGGTGTGCCCTCGCCTTAGGCTAGTCGAGCCGGAGCCTTAGCCTAAGCCTAGGCGTGCCCTAGGCTAAGCCTAGGGGTGCCCTAGCCTAAGCCTAGGGGTGCCCTAACCTTAGGCTAGGGGATCCCTAGCCTCAGTCTAATTCTAGGGGTGCCCTAGCCTAAGCCTAGGGGTGCCGAAGCCTATGCGTAGGGGTGCCCTAGCCTAAGCCTTGCGGTGCCCTAGCCTTAGGCTAGGGGAGCCCTAGCCTTAGCCTAAGCCTAGGGGTACCGTAGCCTAAGACTAGGGGTGCCCTAGCCTAAGCCTAAGGGGGTCCTAGCCTTAGGCTAGGGGAGCCCTAACCTTAAGCTAAGCCTAGGGGTGCCCTACCCTAAGCCTAGGGGGGCCCTAGCCTAAGCCTAGGGGTGGCCTAACCTTAGGTTAGGGGATCCCTAGCCTTAGGCTAATTCTAGGTGTGCCCTAGCATAAGCCTAGGAGTGCCCTAGCCTCTGCCTAGGGGTGCCGTAGCCTAAGCCTAGGGGTGCCCTAGCCTAAGCCTAGGGGTGCCCTAGCCTTAGGCTAGGGGAGCCCTAGCCTTAGCCCAAGCCTAGGGGAGCCCTAGCCTAAGCCTAGGGGTGCCCTAGCCTAAAGGTAGGGGTTCCCTAGCCTTAGGCTAGGGGAGCCATAGCCTTAGCTTAAGCCTAGGAGTGCCCTAGCCTAAGCCTAGGGGTGCGCTATCCTTAGGTTAGGGGAGCCCTAGCCTTAGATTAAGCCTCGGGGTGCCCTAGCCCAAGCCTAGGGGTGCCCTAGCCTAAGCCTAGAGGTGCGCTATCCTTAGGCTAGGGGATTCCTAGCCTTAGGCTAATTCTAGGGGTGCCGTATCCTAAGCCTAGGGGTGCCGTAGCCTAAGCCTAGGGGTGGCCTAGCCTAAGCCTAGGGGTGCCCTAGCCTAAGCCTAGGGGTGCCCTATCTTTAGGCTAGGGGATCCCTAGCCTCAGGCTAATTCTAGGGGTGCCGTATCCTAAGCCTAGGGGTGCCGTAGCCTAAGCCTAGGGTGGCCTAGCCTAAGCCTAGGGGTGCCCTAGCCTAAGCCTAGGGGTGCCCTAGCCTTGGGCTATGGGAGCCCTAGCCTTAGCCTAAGCCTAGGGGTGCCCTAGCCTAAGCCTAGGGGTGCCCTAGCCTAAGCCTAGGGGTGCCCTATCCTTAGGCTAGGGGATTCCTAGCCTTAGGCTAATTCTTGGGGTGCCCTAGCCTAAGCCTAGGGGTGCCCTAGCCTCAGCCTAGGGGTGCCGTAGCCTAAGCCTAAGGGTGACCTAGCCTAAGCCTAGGGGTGCCCTAGCCTTAGGCTAGGGGAGCCCTAGCCTTAGCCCAAGCCTAGGGGTGCCCTAGCCTAAGCCTAGGGCTGCCCTAGCCTAAGGGTAGGGGTTCCCTAGCCTTAGGATAGGGGAGCCCTAGCCTTAGCTTAAGCCTAGGAGTGCCATATCCTAAGCCTAGGGGTGCCCTATCATTAGGTTAGGGGAGTCCTAGACTTAGATTAAGCCTAGGGGTGCCCTAGCCTAAGCCTAGGGGTGCCCTAGCCTAAGCCTAGGGGTGCCCTAGCCTAAGCCTAGGGATGCCCTAACCTTAGGCTAGGGGATCCCTAGCCTCAGGCTAATTCTAGGGGTGCCCTAGCCTAAGCTTAGGGGTCCGTAGCCTAAGCCTAGGGGTGCCCTAGCTTAAGCCTAGGGGTGCCCTAGCCTTGGGCTATGGGAACCCTAGCCTTAGCCTAAGCCTAGGGGTGCCCTAGCCTAAGCCTAGGGGTGCCCTAGCCTTAGGCTAGAGGTGCCCTAGCCTTAGGCTAGGGGTATCCTAGCCTAAGCCTAGGGGTGGCCTAACCTTAGGCTAGGGGATCCCTTGCCTTAGGCTAATTCAAGGGGTGCCCTAGCCTAAGCCTAGGGGTGCCCTAGCCTCAGCCTAGGGGTGCCGTAGCCTAAGCCTAGGGGTGCCCTAGCCTTAGGCTAGGGGA
Organism: Tenrec ecaudatus; assembly: GCF_050624435.1. Taxonomy (NCBI): domain Eukaryota; kingdom Metazoa; phylum Chordata; class Mammalia; order Afrosoricida; family Tenrecidae; genus Tenrec; species Tenrec ecaudatus. Next base: position 16,880 of record NW_027459010.1, read on the forward strand.
GCCCTAGCCTTAGCCCAAGCCTAGGGGTGCCCTAGCCTAAGCCTAGGGTTGCCCTAGCGTAAGGGTAGGGGTTCCCAAGCCTTAGGCTAGGGGAGCCCTAGCCTTAGCTTAAGCCGAGGAGTGCCCTAGCCTAAAGCCTAGGGGTGCCCTATCCTTGGGTTAGGAGAGCCCTAGCCTTACCTTAAGCCTAGGGGTGCCCTAGCCTAAGCCTAGGGGTGCCCTAGCCTAAGCCTAGGGGTGCCCTAGCCTAAGCCTAGGGGTGCCCTAGCCTAAGCCTAGGGGTGCCCTAGCCTTAGGCTAGGGGAGCCTTAGCCTTACCTTAACCCTAGGGGTGCCCTACCCTAAGCCTATGGGTGCCCTAGCCAAAGCCTAGGGGTGCCCGAGCCTAAGCCTAGGGGTGCCGTAGCCTAAGCCTAGGGGTGCCCTAGCCTAAGCCTAAGGGTGCCCTAGCCTTAGACTAGGGGAGCGCTAGCCTAAGCCTAGGGGTGCCCTAGCCTAAGCATAGGGATGACCTAGCCTTAGGCTATGGGAGCCCTACCCTTAGTCCAAGTCTAGGAGTTCCCTAGCCTAATCCTTGAGGTGCCCTAGTCTTAGGCTAGGTGCCCTAGCCTAAGCCAAGGGGTGTCCTAGCCTAAGCCTAGGGGTGCCCTAGCCTTAGCCTAAGCCTAGGGGTGCCCTAGCCTTAGGCTAGGGGTGCCCTCGCCTTAGGCTAGGGGAGCCCTAGCCTTAGCCTAAGCCTAGGGGTACCCTAGGATAAGCCTAGGGTTGCCCTATCCTAAGCCTACGGGTGTCCTAGCCTTGGGCTATGGGAGCCCTAGCCTTAGCCTAAGCCTAGGGGTGCCCTAGCCTTAGGCTAGGGGTGCCCTAGCCTTAGGCTAGGGGAGCCCTAGCCTTAGCATAAGCTAGGGGTACCCTAGCCTAAGCCTAGGGGTGCCCAAACCTAAGCCTAGGGGTGCCCTAGCCTTAGGCTAGGGGAGCCCTAGCCTTAGCCCAAGCCTAGGGGTGCCCTAGCCTAAGCCTAGGGGTGCCCTAGCCTAAGGCTAGGGGTGCCCTAGCCTTAGGCTAGGGGAGCCCTAGCCTAAGCCTAGGGGTGCCCTAGCCTAAGCCTAGGGGTGCCCTATCCTTAGGCTAGGGGATTCCTAGCCTTAGGCTAATTCTAGGGGTGCCCTAGCCTAAGCCTAGGGTTGCCCTAGCCTCAGCTTAGGGGTGCCGTAGCCTAAGCCTAGGGGTGACCTAGCCTAAGCCTAGGGGTGCCCTAGCCTTAGGCTAGGGGAGCCCTAGCCTTAGCCCAAGCCTAGGGGTTCCCTAGCCTAAGCCTAGGGCTGCCCTAGCCTAAGCCTAGGGGTTCCCTAGCCTTAGGATAGGGGAGCCCTAGCCTTAGCTTAAGCCTAGGAGTGCCATAGCCTAAGCCTAGGGGTGCCCTATCATTAGGTTAGGGGAGTCCTAGACTTAGATTAAGCCTAGGGGTGCCCTAGCCTAAACCTAGGGGTGCCCTAGCCTAAGCCTAGGGGTGCCCTAGCCTAAGCCTAGGGATGCCCTAACCTTAGGCTAGGGGATCCCTCGCCTCAGGCTAATTCTAGGGGTGCCCTAGCCTAAGCTTAGGGGTCCGTAGCCTAAGCCTAGGGGTGCCCAAGCTTAAGCCTAGGGGTGCCCTTGCCTTGGGCTATGGGAACCCTAGCCTTAGCCTAAGCCTAGGGGTGCCCTAGCCTAAGCCTAGGGGTGCCCTAGCCTTAGGCTAGAGGTGCCCTAGCCTTAGGCTAGGGGAGCCCAAGCCTTAGCCTAAGCCTAGGGGTACCCTAGCCTAAGCCTAGGGGTGGCCTAACCTTAGGCTAGGGGATCTCTAGCCTTAGGCTAATTCTAGGGGTGCCCTAGCCTAAGCCTAGGGGGGCCCTAGCCTAAGCCTAAGGGTGGCCTAACCTTAGGCTTGGGGATCCCTAGCCTTAGGCTAATTCTAGGGGTGCCCTAGCATAAGCCTAGGAGTGCCCTAGCCTCTGCATAGGGGTGCCGTAGCCTAAGCCTAGGGGTGCCCTAGCCTAAGCCTAGGGGTGCCCTAGCCTTAGGCTAGGGGAGCCCTAGCCTTAGCCCAAGCCTAGGGGAGCCCTAGCCTAAGCCTAGGGGTGCCCTAGCCTAAAGGTAGGGGTTCCCTAGCCTTAGGCTAGGGGAGCCATAGCCTTTGCTTAAGCCTAGGAGTGCCCTAGCCTAAGCCTAGCGGTGCGCTATCCTTAGGTTAGGGTAGCCCTAGCCTTAGATTAAGCCTAGGGGTGCCCTAGCCTAAGCCTAGGGGTGCCCTAGCCTAAGCCTAGGGGTGCCCTAACCTTAGGCTAGGGGATCCCTAGCCTCAGGCTAATTCTAGGGTTGCCGTATCCTAAGCCTAGGGGTGCCGTAGCCTAAGCCTAGGGGTGGCCTAGCCTAAGCCTAGGGGTGCCCTAGCCTAAGCCTAGGGGTGCCCTAGCCTTGGGCTATGGGAGCCCTAGCCTTAGCCTAAGCCTAGGGGTGCCCTAGCCTAAGCCTAGGGGTGCCCTAGCCTTAGGCTAGGGGTGCCCTAGCCTTAGGCTAGGGGTTCCCTAGCCTTAGGCTAGGGGAGCCCTAGCCTTAGCCTAAGCCTAGGGGTGCCCTAGCCTAAGCCTAGGGGTGCCCTAGCCTAAGCCTAGGGGTGCCCTATCCTTAGGCTAGGGGATTCCTAGCCTTAGGCTAATTCTAGGGGTGCCCTAGCCTAAGCCTAGGGGTGCCCTAGCCTCAGCCTAGGGTTGCCGTAGCCTAAGCCTAGGGATGACCTAGCCTACGCCTAGGGGTGCCCTAGCCTTAGGCTAGGGGAACCCTAGCCTTAGCCCAAGCCTAGGGGTGCCCTAGCCTAAGCCTAGGGCTGCCCTAGCCTAAGGGTAGGGGTTCCCTAGCCTTAGGATAGGGGAGACCTAGCCTTAGCTTAAGCCTAGGAGTGCCATAGCCTAAGCCTAGGGGTGCCCTATCATTAGGTTAGGGGAGTACTAGACTTAGATTAAGCCTAGGGGTGCCCTAGCCTAAGCCTAGGGGTGCCCTAGCCTAAGCCTAGGGGTGCCCTAGCCTAAGCCTAGGGATGCCCTAACCTTAGGCTAGGGGATCCCTAGCCTCAGGCTAATTCTAGGGGTGCCCTAGCCTAAGCTTAGGGGTCCGTAGCCTAAGCCTAGGGGTGCCCTAGTTTAAGCCTAGGGGTGCCCTAGCCTTGGGCTATGGGAACCCTAGCCTTAGCCTAAGCCTAGGGGTGCCCTAGCCTAAGCCTAGGGGTGCCCTAGCCTTAGGCTAGAGGTGCCCTAGCCTTAGGCTAGGGGAGCCCAAGCCTTAGCCTAAGCCTAGGGGTACCCTAGCCTAAGCCTAGGGGTGGCCTAACCTTAGGCTAGGGCATCCCTAGCCTTAGGCTAATTCTAGGGGTGCCCTAGCCTAAGCCTAGGGGTGCCCTAGCCTCAGCCTAGGGGTGCCGTAGCCTAAGCCTAGGGGTGCACTAGCCTTAGGCTAGGGGAGCCCTAGCCTTAGCCCAAGCCTAGGGGTGCCCTAGCCTAAGCCTAGGGGTGCCCTAGCCTAAGGGTAGGGGTTCCCTAGCCTTAGGCTAGGGGAGCCCTAGCCTTAGCTTAAGCCGAGGAGTGCCCTAGCCTAAGCCTAGGGGTGCCCTATCTAGGGTTAGGAGAGCCCTAGCCTTACCTTAAGCCTAGGGGTGCCCTAGCCTAAGCCTAGGGGTGCCCTAGCCTAAGCCTAGGGGTGCCCTAGCCTAAGCCTAGGGGTGCCCTACCCTAAGCCTAGGGGTGCCCTAGCCTTAGGCTAGGGGAGCCTTAGCCTTACCTTAAGCCTAGGGGTGCCCTACCCTAAGCCTATGGGTGCCCTAGCCAAAGCCTAGGGGTACCCGAGCCTAAGCCTAGGGGTGCCGTAGCCTAATCCTAGGGGTGCCCTAGCCTAAGCCTAAGGGTGCCCTAGCCTTTGACTAGGGGGGCGCTAGCCTAAGCCTAGGGGTGCCCTAGCCTAAGCATAGGGATGCCCTAGCCTGAGGCAATGGCAGCCCTACCCTTAGCCCAAGCCTAGGAGTGCCCTAGCCTAATCCTAGAGGTGCCCTAGTCTTAGGCTAGGGGAGCTCTAGCCTTAGCCTAAGCCTAGGGGTGCCCTAGCCTAAGCAAAGGGGTGTCCTAGCCTAAGCCTAGGGGTGCCCTAGCCTTAGCCTAAGCCTAGGGGTGCCCTAGCCTTAGGCTAGGGGTGCCCTCGCCTTAGGCTAGGGGAGCCCTAGCCTTAGCCTAAGCCTAGGGGTACCCTAGGATAAGCCTAGGGTTGCCCTATCCTAAGCCTACGGGTGTCCTAGCCTTAGGCTAGGGGAGCCCTAAGCTTAACCTAAGACTAGGGGTGCCCTAGCCTAAACCTAGGGGTACCCTAGCCTAAGCCTACGGATGCCCTAGCCTTAGGCTAGGGGAGCCCTAGCCTTAGCCTAAGCCTAGGGGTGCCCTAGCCTAAGCCTAGGGGTGTCCTAGCCTAAGCCTAGGGGTGCCCTAGCCTTAGCCTAAGCTAGGGGTGCCCTAAGCAAAGCCTAGGGGTGCCCTAGCCTTACGCTATGGGAGCCCTAGCTTTAGCCTAAGCCTAGGGGTGCCCTAGCCTAAGCCTAGGGGTGCCATAGCCTAAGCCTAGGGGTGCCCTAGCCTTGGGCTATGGGAGCCCTAGCCTTAGCCTAAGCCTAGGGGTGCCCTAGCCTTAGGCTAGGGGTGCCCTAGCCTTAGGCTAGGGGAGCCCTAGCCTTAGCATAAGCTAGGGGTACCCTAGCCTAAGCCTAGGGGTGCCCTAACCTAAGCCTAGGGGTGTCCTAGCCTTAGGCTAGAGGAGCCCTAACCTTAACCTCAGCCTAGGGGTGCCCTAGCCTAAGCCTAGGGGTGCCCTATCCTAAGCCTAGGGGTGCCCTATCCTTAGGCTAGGGGATTCCTAGCCTTAGGCTAATTCTAGAGGTGCCCTAGCCTAAGCCTAGGGGTGCCCTAGCCTCAGCCTAGGGGTGCCGTAGCCTAAGCCTAGGGGTGACCTAGCCTAAGCCTAGGGGTGCCCTAGCCTTAGGTTAGGGGAGCCCTAGCCTTAGCCCAAGCCTAGGGGCGCCCTAGCCTAAGCCTAGGGCTGCCCTAGCCTAAGGGTAGGGGTTCCCTAACCTTAGGATAGGGGAGCCCTAGCCTTAGCTTAAGCCTAGGAGTGCCATAGCCTAATCCTAGGGGTGCCCTATCATTAGGTTAGGGGAGTCCTAGACTTAGATTAAGCCTAGGGGTGCCCTTGCCTAAGCCTAGGGGTGCCCTAGACTAAGCCTAGGGGTGCCCTAGCCTAAGCCTAGGGATGCCCTAACCTTTGGCTAGGGGATCCCTAGCCTCACTCTAATTCTAGGGGTGCCCTAGCCTAAGCTTAGGGGTCCGTAGCCTAAGCCTAGGGGTGCCCTAGCTTAAGCCTAGGGGTGCCCTAGCCTTGGGCTATGGGAACCCTAGCCTTAGCCTAAGCCTAGGGGTGCCCTAGCCTAAGCCTAGGGGTGCCCTAGCCTTAGGCTAGAGGTGCCCTAGCCTTAGGCTAGGGGAGCCCAAGCCTTAGCCTAAGCCTAGGGGTACCCTAGCCTAAGCCTAGGGGTGGCCTAACCTTAGGCTAGGGGATCCCTAGCCTTAGGCTAATTCTAGGGGTGCCCTAGCCTAAGCCTAGGGGTGCCCTAGCCTCAGCCTAGGGGTGCCGTAGCCTAAGCCTAGGGGTGCCCTAGCCTTAGGCTAAGGGAGCCCTAGCCTTAGCCCAAGCCTAGGGGTGCCCTAGCCTAAGCCTAGGGGTGCCCTAGCCTAAGGGTAGGGGTTCCCTAGCCTTAGGCTAGGGGAGCCCTAGCCTTAGCTTAAGCCGAGGAGTGCCCTAGCCTAAGCCTAGGGGTGCCCTATCCTTGGGTTAGGAGAGCCCTAGCCTTACCTTAAGCCTAGGGGTGCCCTAGCCTAAGCCTAGGGGTGCCCTAGCCTAAGCCTAGGGATGCCCTAACCTTAGGCTAGGGGATCCCTAGCCTCAGGATAATTCTAGGGGTGCCCTAGCCTAAGCTTAGGGGTCCGTAGCCTAAGCCTAGGGGTGCCCTAGCTTAAGCCTAGGGGTGCACTAGCCTTGGGCTATGGGAACCCTAGCCTTAGCCTAAGCCTAGGGGTGCCCTAGCCTAAGCCTAGGGGCGCCCTAGCCTTAGGCTAGAGGTGCCCTAGCCTTAGGCTAGGGGAGCCCAAGCCAGAGCCTAAGCCTAGGGGTACCCTAGCCTAAGCCTAGGGGTGGCCTAACCTTAGGCTAGGGGATCCCTAGCCTTAGGCTAATTCTAGGGGTGCCCTAGCCTAAGCTTAGGGGTGCTCTAGCCTCAGCCTAGGGGTGCCGTAGCCTAAGCCTAGGGGTGCCCTAGCCTTAGGCTAGGGGAGCCCTAGCCTTAGCCCAAGCCTAGGGGTGCCCTAGCCTAAGCCTAGGGGTGCCCTAGCCTTAGGGTAGGGGTTCCCTAGCCTTAGGCTAGGGGAGCCCTAGCCTTAGCTTAAGCCGAGGAGTGCCTAGCCTAAGCCTAGGGGTGCCCTATCTTGGGTTAGGAGAGCCCTAGCCTTACCTTAAGCCTAGGGGTGCCCTAGCCTAAACCTAGGGGTGCCCTAGCCTAAGCCCAGGGGTGCCCTAGCCTTAGGCTAGGGGAGCCTTAGCCTTACCTTAAGCCTAGGGGTGCCCTACCCTAAGCCTATGGGTGCCCTAGCCAAAGCCTAGGGGTGCCCGAGCCTAAGCCTAGGGGTGCCGTAGCCTAAGCCTAGGGGTGCCCTAGCCTAAGCCTAAGGGTGCCCTAGCCTTTGACTAGGGGAGCGCTAGCCTAAGCCTAGGGGTGCCCTAGCCTAAGCATAGGGATGCCCTAGCCTGAGGCTATGGGAGCCCTACCCTTAGCCCAAGCCTAGGAGTGCCCTAGCCTAATCCTAGAGGTGCCCTAGTCTTAGGCTAGGGGAGCTCTAGCCTTAGCCTAAGCCTAGGGGTGCCCTAGCCTAAGCCAAGGGGTGTCCTAGCCTAAGCCTAGGGGTGCCCTAGCCTTAGCCTAAGCCTAGGGGTGCCCTAGCCTTAGGCTAGGGGTGCCCTCGCCTTAGGCTAGGGGAGCCCTAGCCTTAGCCTAAGCCTAGGGGTACCCTAGGATAAGCCTAGGGTTGCCCTATCCTAAGCCTACGGGTGTCCTAGCCTTAGGCTAGGGGAGCCCTAAGCTTAACCTAAGCCTAGGGGTGCCCTAGCCTAAGCCTAGGGGTACCCTAGCCTAAGCCTACGGATGCCCTAGCCTTAGGCTAGGGGAGCCCTAACCTTAGCCTAAGCCTAGGGGTGCCCTAGCCTAAGCCTAGGGGTGTCCTTGCCTAAGCCTAGGGGTGCCCTAGCCTTAGTCTAAGCTAGGGGTGCCCTAAGCAAAGCCTAGGGGTGCCCTAGCCTTAGGCTATGGGAGCCCTAGCTTTAGCCTAAGCCTAGGGGTGCCCTAGCCTAAGCCTAGGGGTGCCCTAGCCTAAGCCTAGGGGTGCCATAGCCTAAGCCTAGGGGTGCCCTAGCCTTGGGCTATGGGAGCCCTAGCCTTAGCCTAAGCCTAGGGGTGCCGTAGCCTTAGGCTAGGGGTGCCCTAGCCTTAGGCTAGGGGAGCCCTAGCCTTAGCATAAGCTAGGGATACCCTAGCCTAAGCCTAGGGGTGCCCTAACCTAAGCCTAGGGGTGTCCTAGCCTTAGGCTAGAGGAGCCCTACCTTAACCTCAGCCTAGGGGTGCCCTAGCCTAAGCCTAGGGGTGCCCTATCCTAAGCCTAGGGGTGCCCTATCCTTAGGCTAGGGGATTCCTAACCTTAGGCTAATTCTAGGTGTGCCTAAGCCTAATCCTAGGGGTGCCCTAGCCTCAGCCTAGGGGTGCCGTAGCCTAAGCCTAGGGGTGACCTAGCCTAAGCCTAGGGGTGCCCTAGCCTTAGGCTAGGGGAGCCCTAGCCTTAGCCCAAGCCTAGGGGTGCCCTAGCCTAAGCCTAGGGCTGCCCTAGCCTAAGGCTAGGGGTTCCCTAGCCTTAGGATAGGGGAGCCCTAGCCTTAACTTAAGCCTAGGAGTGCCATAGCCTAAGCCTAGGGGTGCCCTATCATTAGGTTAGGGGAGTCCTAGACTTAGATTAAGCCTAGGGGTGCCCTATCCTAAGCCTAGGGGTGCCCTAGCCTATGCCTAGGGGTGCCCTAGCCTAAGCCTAGGGATGCCCTAACCTTAGGCTAGGGGATCCCTAGCCTCACTCTAATTCTAGGGGTGCCCTAGCCTAAGCTTAGGGGTCCGTAGCCTAAGCCTAGGGGTGCCCTAGCTTAAGCCTAGTGGTGCCCTAGCCTTGGGCTATGGGAACCCTAGCCTTAGCCTAAGCCTAGGGGTGCCCTAGCCTAAGCCTAGGGGTGCCCTAGCCTTAGGCTAGAGGTGCCCTAGCCTTAGGCTAGGGGAGCCCAAGCCTTAGCCTAAGCCTAGGGCTACCCTAGCCTAAGCCTAGGGGTGGCCTAACCTTAGGCTAGGGGATCCCTAGCCTTAGGCTAATTCTAGGGGTGCCCTAGCCTAAGCATAGGGGTGCCCTAGCCTCAGCCTAGGGGTGCCGTAGCCTAAGCCTAGGGGTGCCCAAGCCTTAGGCTAAGGGAGCCCTAGCCTTAGCCCAAGCCTAGGGGTGCCCTAGCCTAAGCCTAGGAGTGCCCTAGCCTAAGGGTAGGGGTTCCCTAGCCTTAGGCTAGGGGAGCCCTAGCCTTAGCTTAAGCCGAGGAGTGCCCTAGCCTAAGCCTAGGGGTGCCCTATCCTTGGGTTAGGAGAGCCCTAGCCTTACCTTAAGCCTAGGGGTGCCCTAGCCTAAGCCTAGGGGTGCCCTAGCCTAAGCCTAGGGGTGCCCTAGCCTAAGCCTAGGGGTGCCCTAGCCTTAGGCTAGGGGAGCCTTAGCCTTACCTTAAGCCTAGGGGTGCCCTACCCTAAGCCTATGGGTGCCCTAGCCAAAACCTAGGGGTGCCCGAGCCTAAGCCTAGGGGTGCCGTAGCCTAAGCCTAGGGGTGCCCTAGCCTAAGCCTAAGGGTGCCCTAGCCTTAGACTAGGGGAGCGCTAGCCTAAGCCTAGGGGTGCCCTAGCCTAAGCATAGGGATGCCCTAGCCTTAGGCTATGGGAGCCCTACCCTTAGCCCAAGCCAAGGAGTGCCCTAGCCTAATCCTAGAGGTGCCCTAGTCTTAGGCTAGGGGAGCTCTAGCCTTAGCCTAAGCCTAGGGGTGCCCTAGCCTAAGCCAAGGGGTGTCCTAGCCTAAGCCTAGGGGTGCCCTAGCCTTAGCCTAAGCCTAGAGGTGCCCTAGCCTTAGGCTAGGGGTGCCCTCGCCTTAGGCTATGGGAGCCCTAGCCTTAGCCTAAGCCTAGGGGTACCCTAGGATAAGCCTAGGGTTGCCCTATCCTAAGCCTACGGGTGTCCTAGCCTTAGGCTAGGGGAGCCCTAAGCTTAACCTAAGCCTAGGGGTACCCTAGCCTAAGCCTAGGGGTACCCTAGCCTAAGCCTACGGATGCCCTAGCCTTAGGCTAGGGGAGCCCTAGCCTTAGCTTAAGCCTAGGGGTGCCCTAGCCTTAGCCTAAGCTAGGGGTGCCCTAAGCAAAGCCTAGGGGTGCCCTAGCCTTAGGCTATGGGAGCCCTAGCCTTAGCCTAAGCCTAGGGGTGCCCTAGCCTAAGCCTAGGGGTGCATTAGCCTAAGCCTAGGGGTGCCCTAGCCTTGGGCTATGGGAGCCCTAGCCTTAGCCTAAGCCTAGGGGTGCCCTAGCCTTAGGCTAGGGGTGCCCTAGCCTTAGGCTAGGGGAGCTTTAGCCTTAGCATAAGCTAGGGGTACCCTAGCCTAAGCCTAGGGGTGCCCTAACCTAAGCCTAGGGGTGTCCTAGCCTTAGGCTAGAGGAGCCCTAACCTTAACCTCAGCCTAGGGGTGCCCTAGCCTAAGCCTAGGGGTGCTCTAGCCTAAGCCTAGGGATGCCCTATCCTTAGGCTAGGGGAGCCCTAGTCTTAGTCTAAGCCTACGGGTGCCCTAGCCTAAGCCTAGGGGTGCCCTAGCCAAAGCCTAGTGGTGCCCTAGCCTTAGTCTAGTCGAGCCGTAGCCTTAGTCTAAGCCTAGGGGTACCCTAGCCTAAGTCTAGAGGTGCCCTAGCCTTAGGCTAGGGGAGCCCTAGCCTTAGCTTAAGCCTAGGGGTGCCCTAGCCTTGGGCTATGGGAGCCCTAGTCTTAGCCTAAGCCTAGGGGTGCCCTAGCCTAAGCCTAGGGGTGCCCTAGCCTTAGGCTAGAGGTGCCCTAGCCTTAGGCTAGGGGAGCCCTAGCCTTAGCCTAAGCCTAGGGGTACCCTAGCCTAAGCCTAGGGGTGCCCTAACCTTAGGCTAGGGGATCCCTAGCCTTAGGCTAATTCTAGGGGTGCCGTAGCCTAAGCCTAGGGGTGCCCTAGCCTTAGGCTAGGGGAGCCCTAGCCTTAGCCCAAGCCTAGGGGTGCCCTAGCCTAAGCCTAGGGGTGCCCTAGCCTAAGGGTAGGGGTTCCCTACCCTTAGGCTAGGGGAGCCCTAGCCTTAGCTTAAGCCGAGGATTGCCCTAGCCTAAGCCTAGGGGTGCCCTATCCTTGGGTTAGGAGAGCCCTAGCCTTACCTTAAGCCTAGGGGTGCCCTAGCCTAAGCCTAGGGGTGCCCTAGCCTAAGCCTAGGGGTGCCCTAGCCTAAGCCTAGGGGTGCCCTAGCCTTAGGCTAGGGGAGCCTTAGCCTTACCTTAAGCCTAGGGGTGCCCTACCCTAAGCCTATGGGTGCCCTAGCCAAAGCCTAGGGGTGCCCGAGCCTAAGCCTAGGGGTGCCGTAGCCTAAGCCTAGGGGTGCCCTAGCCTAAGCCTAAGGGTGCCCTAGCCTTTGACTAGGGGAGCGCTAGCCTAAGCCTAGGGGTGCCCTAGCCTAAGCATAGGGATGCCCTAGCCTGAGGCTATGGGAGCCCTACCCTTAGAACAAGCCTAGGAGTGCCCTAGCCTAATCCTAGAGGTGCCCTAGTCTTAGGCTAGGGGAGCTCTAGCCTTAGCCTAAGCCTAGGGGTGCCCTAGCCTAAGCCAAGGGGTGTCCTAGCCTAAGCCTAGGGGTGCCCTAGCCTTAGCCTAAGCCTAGGGGTGCCCTAGCCTTAGGCTAGGGGTGCCCTCGCCTAAGGCTAGGGGAGCCCTAGCCTTAGCCTAAGCCTAGGGGTACCCTAGGATAAGCCTAGGGTTGCCCTATCCTAAGCCTACGGGTGTCCTAGCCTTAGGCTAGGGGAGCCCTAAGCTTAACCTAAGCCTAGGGGTGCCCTAGCCTAAGCCTAGGGGTACCCTAGCCTAAGTCTACGGATGCCCTAGCCTTAGGCTAGGGGAGCCCTAGCCTTAGCCTAAGCCTAGGGGTGCCCTAGCCTAAGCCTAGGGGTGTCCTTGCCTAAGCCTAGGGGTGCCCTAGCCTTAGCCTAAGCTAGGGGTGCCCTAAGCAAAGCCTAGGGGTGCCCTAGCCTTAGGCTATGGGAGCCCTAGCTTTAGCCTAAGCCTAGGGGTGCCCTAGCCTAAGCCTAGGGGTGCCCTAGCCTAAGCCTTGGGGTGCCATAGCCTAAGCCTAGGGGTGCCCTAGCCTTGGGCTATGGGAGCCCTACCCTTAGCCTAAGCCTAGGGGTGCCCTAGCCTTAGGCTAGGGGTGCCCTAGCCTTAGGCTAGGGGAGCCCTAGCCTTAGCATAAGCTAGGGGTACCCTAGCCTAAGCCTAGGGGTGCCCTAACCTAAGCCTAGGGGTGTCCTAGCCTTAGGCTAGAGGAGCCCTAACCTTAACCTCAGCCTAGGGGTGCCCTAGCCTAAGCCTAGGGGTGCCCTATCCTAAGCCTAGGGTTGCCCTATCCTTAGGCTAGGGGATTCCTAGCCTTAGGCTAATTCTAGGTGTGCCCTAGCCTAAGCCTAGGGGTGCCCTAGCCTCAGCCTAGGGGTGCCGTAGCCTAAGCCTAGGGGTGACCTAGCCTAAGCCTAGGGGTGCCCTAGCCTTAGGCTAGGGGAGCCCTAGCCTTAGCCCAAGCCTAGGGGTGCCCTAGCCTAAGCCTAGGGCTGCCCTAGCCTAAGGGTAGGGGTTCCCTAGCCTTAGGATAGGGGAGCCCTAGCCTTAGCTTAAGCCTAGGAGTGCCATAGCCTAAGCCTAGGGGTGCCCTATCATTAGGTTAGGGGAGTCCTAGACTTAGATTAAGCCTAGGGGTGCCCTAGCCTAAGCCTAGGGGTGCCCTAGCCTAAGCCTAGGGGTGCCCTAGCCTAAGCCTAGGGATGCCCTAACCTTAGGCTAGGGGATCCCTAGCCTCACTCTAATTCTAGCGGTGCCCTAGCCTAAGCTTAGGGGTCCGTAGCCTAAGCCTAGGGGTGCCCTAGCTTAAGCCTAGTGGTGCCCTAGCCTTGGGCTATGGGAACCCTAGCCTTAGCCTAAGCCTAGGGGTGCCCTAGCCTAAGCCTAGGGGTGCCCTAGCCTTAGGCTAGAGGTGCCCTAGCCTTAGGCTAGGGGAGCCCAAGCCTTAGCCTAAGCCTAGGGGTACCCTAGCCTAAGCCTAGGGGTGGCCTAACCTTAGGCTAGGGGATCCCTAGCCTTAGGCTAATTCTAGGGGTGCCCTAGCCTAAGCCTAGGGGTGCCCTAGCCTCAACCTAGGGGTGCCGTAGCCTAAGCCTAGGGGTGCCCAAGCCTTAGGCTAAGGGAGCCCTAGCCTTAGCCCAAGCCTAGGGGTGCCCTAGCCTAAGCCTAGGGGTGCCCTAGCCTAAGGGTAGGGGTTCCCTAGCCTTAGGCTAGGGGAGCCCTAGCCTTAGCTTAAGCCGAGGAGTGGCCTAGCCTAAGCCTAGGGGTGCCCTATCCTTGGGTTAGGAGAGCCCTAGCCTTACCTTAAGCCTAGGGGTGCCCTAGCCTAAGCCTAGGGGTGCCCTAGCCTAAGCCTAGGGGTGCCCTAGCCTAAGCCTAGGGGTGCCCTAGCCTTAGGCTAGGGGAGCCTTAGCCTTACCTTAAGCCTAGGGGTGCCCTACCCTAAGCCTATGGGTGCCCTAGCCAAAGCCTAGGGGTGCCCGAGCCTAAGCCTAGGGGTGCCGTAGCCTAAGCCTAGGGGTGCCCTATCCTAAGCCTAAGGGTGCCCTAGCCTTAGACTACGGGAGCGCTAGCCTAAGCCTAGGGGTGCCCTAGCCTAAGCATAGGGATGCCCTAGCCTTAGGCTATGGGAGCCCTACCCTTAGCCCAAGCCTAGGAGTGCCCTAGCCTAATCCTAGAGGTGCCCTAGTCTTAGGCTAGGGGAGCTCTAGCCTTAGCCTAAGCCTAGGGGTGCCCTAGCCTAAGCCAAGGGGTGTCCTAGCCTAAGCCTAGGGGTGCCCTAGCCTTAGCCTAAGCCTAGGGGTGCCCTAGCCTTAGGCTAGGGGTGCCCTCGCCTTAGGCTAGGGGTGCCCTAGCCTTAGCCTAAGCCTAGGGGTACCCTAGGATAAGCCTAGGGTTGCCCTATCCTAAGCCTACGGGTGTCCTAGCCTTAGGCTAGGGGAGCCCTAAGCTTAACCTAAGCCTAGGGGTGCCCTAGCCTAAGCCTAGGGGTACCCTAGCCTAAGCCTACGGATGCCCTAGCCTTAGGCTAGGGGAGCCCTAGCCTTAGCTTAAGCCTAGGGGTGCCCTAGCCTTAGCCTAAGCTAGGGGTGCCCTAGCCTCAGCCTAGGGGTGCCGTAGCCTAAGCCTAGGGGTGCCCAAGCCTTAGGCTAAGGGAGCCCTAGCCTTAGCCCAAGCCTAGGGGTGCCCTAGCCTAAGCCTAGGAGTGCCCTAGCCTAAGGGTAGGGGTTCCCTAGCCTTAGGCTAGGGGAGCCCTAGCCTTAGCTTAAGCCGAGGAGTGCCCTAGCCTAAGCCTAGGGGTGCCCTATCCTTGGGTTAGGAGAGCCCTAGCCTTACCTTAAGCCTAGGGGTGCCCTAGCCTAAGCCTAGGGGTGCCCTAGCCTAAGCCTAGGGGTGCCCTAGCCTAAGCCTAGGGGTGCCCTAGCCTTAGGCTAGGGGAGCCTTAGCCTTACCTTAAGCCTAGGGGTGCCCTACCCTAAGCCTATGGGTGCCCTAGCCAAAGCCTAGGGGTGCCCGAGCCTAAGCCTAGGGGTGCCGTAGCCTAAGCCTAGGGGTGCCCTAGCCTAAGCCTAAGGGTGCCCTAGCCTTAGACTAGGGGAGCGCTAGCCTAAGCCTAGGGGTGCCCTAGCCTAAGCATAGGGATGCCCTAGCCTTAGGCTATGGGAGCCCTACCCTTAGCCCAAGCCAAGGAGTGCCCTAGCCTAATCCTAGAGGTGCCCTAGTCTTAGGCTAGGGGAGCTCTAGCCTTAGCCTAAGCCTAGGGGTGCCCTAGCCTAAGCCAAGGGGTGTCCTAGCCTAAGCCTAGGGGTGCCCTAGCCTTAGCCTAAGCCTAGAGGTGCCCTAGCCTTAGGCTAGGGGTGCCCTCGCCTTAGGCTATGGGAGCCCTAGCCTTAGCCTAAGCCTAGGGGTACCCTAGGATAAGCCTAGGGTTGCCCTATCCTAAGCCTACGGGTGTCCTAGCCTTAGGCTAGGGGAGCCCTAAGCTTAACCTAAGCCTAGGGGTGCCCTAGCCTAAGCCTAGGGGTACCCTACCCTAAGCCTACGGATGCCCTAGCCTTAGGCTAGGGGAGCCCTAGCCTTAGCTTAAGCCTAGGGGTGCCCTAGCCTTAGCCTAAGCTAGGGGTGCCCTAAGCAAAGCCTAGGGGTGCCCTAGCCTTAGGCTATGGGAGCCCTAGCCTTAGCCTAAGCCTAGGGGTGCCCTAGCCTAAGCCTAGGGGTGCCCTAGCCTAAGCCTAGGGGTGCCATAGCCTAAGCCTAGGGGTGCCCTAGCCTTGGGCTATGGGAGCCCTAGCCTTAGCCTAAGCCTAGGGGTGCCCTAGCCTTAGGCTAGGGGTGCCCTAGCCTTAGGCTAGGGGAGCTTTAGCCTTAGCATAAGCTAGGGGTACCCTAGCCTAAGCCTAGGGGTGCCCTAACCTAAGCCTAGGGGTGTCCTAGCCTTAGGCTAGAGGAGCCCTAACCTTAACCTCAGCCTAGGGGTGCCCTAGCCTAAGCCTAGGGGTGCTCTAGCCTAAGCCTAGGGATGCCCTATCCTTAGGCTAGGGGAGCCCTAGTCTTAGTCTAAGCCTACGGGTGCCCTAGCCTAAGCCTAGGGGTGCCCTAGCCAAAGCCTAGTGGTGCCCTAGCCTTAGTCTAGTCGAGCCGTAGCCTTAGTCTAAGCCTAGGGGTACCCTAGCCTAAGTCTAGAGGTGCCCTAGCCTTAGGCTAGGGGAGCCCTAGCCTTAGCTTAAGCCTAGGGGTGCCCTAGCCTTGGGCTATGGGAGCCCTAGTCTTAGCCTAAGCCTAGGGGTGCCCTAGCCTAAGCCTAGGGGTGCCCTAGCCTTAGGCTAGAGGTGCCCTAGCCTTAGGCTAGGGGAGCCCTAGCCTTAGCCTAAGCCTAGGGGTACCCTAGCCTAAGCCTAGGGGTGCCCTAACCTTAGGCTAGGGGATCCCTAGCCTTAGGCTAATTCTAGGGGTGCCGTAGCCTAAGCCTAGGGGTGCCCTAGCCTTAGGCTAGGGGAGCCCTAGCCTTAGCCCAAGCCTAGGGGTGCCCTAGCCTAAGCCTAGGGGTGCCCTAGCCTAAGGGTAGGGGTTCCCTACCCTTAGGCTAGGGGAGCCCTAGCCTTAGCTTAAGCCGAGGATTGCCCTAGCCTAAGCCTAGGGGTGCCCTATCCTTGGGTTAGGAGAGCCCTAGCCTTACCTTAAGCCTAGGGGTGCCCTAGCCTAAGCCTAGGGGTGCCCTAGCCTAAGCCTAGGGGTGCCCTAGCCTAAGCCTAGGGGTGCCCTAGCCTTAGGCTAGGGGAGCCTTAGCCTTACCTTAAGCCTAGGGGTGCCCTACCCTAAGCCTATGGGTGCCCTAGCCAAAGCCTAGGGGTGCCCGAGCCTAAGCCTAGGGGTGCCGTAGCCTAAGCCTAGGGGTGCCCTAGCCTAAGCCTAAGGGTGCCCTAGCCTTTGACTAGGGGAGCGCTAGCCTAAGCCTAGGGGTGCCCTAGCCTAAGCATAGGGATGCCCTAGCCTGAGGCTATGGGAGCCCTACCCTTAGAACAAGCCTAGGAGTGCCCTAGCCTAATCCTAGAGGTGCCCTAGTCTTAGGCTAGGGGAGCTCTAGCCTTAGCCTAAGCCTAGGGGTGCCCTAGCCTAAGCCAAGGGGTGTCCTAGCCTAAGCCTAGGGGTGCCCTAGCCTTAGCCTAAGCCTAGGGGTGCCCTAGCCTTAGGCTAGGGGTGCCCTCGCCTAAGGCTAGGGGAGCCCTAGCCGTAGCCTAAGCCTAGGGGTACCCTAGGATAAGCCTAGGGTTGCCCTATCCTAAGCCTACGGGTGTCCTAGCCTTAGGCTAGGGGAGCCCTAAGCTTAACCTAAGCCTAGGGGTGCCCTAGCCTAAGCCTAGGGGTACCCTTGCCTAAGTCTACGGATGCCCTAGCCTTAGGCTAGGGGAGCCCTAGCCTTAGCCTAAGCCTAGGGGTGCCCTAGCCTAAGCCTAGGGGTGTCCTTGCCTAAGCCTAGGGGTGCCCTAGCCTTAGCCTAAGCTAGGGGTGCCCTAAGCAAAGCCTAGGGGTGCCCTAGCCTTAGGCTATGGGAGCCCTAGCTTTAGCCTAAGCCTAGGGGTGCCCTAGCCTAAGCCTAGGGGTGCCCTAGCCTAAGCCTTGGGGTGCCATAGCCTAAGCCTAGGGGTGCCCTAGCCTTGGGCTATGGGAGCCCTAGCCTTAGCCTAAGCCTAGGGGTGCCCTAGCCTTAGGCTAGGGGTGCCCTAGCCTTAGGCTAGGGGAGCCCTAGCCTTAGCATAAGCTAGGGGTACCCTAGCCTAAGCCTAGGGGTGCCCTAACCTAAGCCTAGGGGTGTCCTAGCCTTAGGCTAGAGGAGCCCTAACCTTAACCTCAGCCTAGGGGTGCCCTAGCCTAAGCCTAGGGGTGCCCTATCCTAAGCCTAGGGTTGCCCTATCCTTAGGCTAGGGGATTCCTAGCCTTAGGCTAATTCTAGGTGTGCCCTAGCCTAAGCCTAGGGGTGCCCTAGCCTCAGCCTAGGGGTGCCGTAGCCTAAGCCTAGGGGTGACCTAGCCTAAGCCTAGGGGTGCCCTAGCCTTAGGCTAGGGGAGCCCTAGCCTTAGCCCAAGCCTAGGGGTGCCCTAGCCTAAGCCTAGGGCTGCCCTAGCCTAAGGGTAGGGGTTCCCTAGCCTTAGGATAGGGGAGCCCTAGCCTTAGCTTAAGCCTAGGAGTGCCATAGCCTAAGCCTAGGGGTGCCCTATCATTAGGTTAGGGGAGTCCTAGACTTAGATTAAGCCTAGGGGTGCCCTAGCCTAAGCCTAGGGGTGCCCTAGCCTAAGCCTAGGGGTGCCCTAGCCTAAGCCTAGGGATGCCCTAACCTTAGGCTAGGGGATCCCTAGCCTCACTCTAATTCTAGGGGTGCCCTAGCCTAAGCTTAGGGGTCCGTAGCCTAAGCCTAGGGGTGCCCTAGCTTAAGCCTAGTGGTGCCCTAGCCTTGGGCTATGGGAACCCTAGCCTTAGCCTAAGCCTAGGGGTGCCCTAGCCTAAGCCTAGGGGTGCCCTAGCATTAGGCTAGAGGTGCCCTAGCCTTAGGCTAGGGGAGCCCAAGCCTTAGCCTAAGCCTAGGGGTACCCTAGCCTAAGCCTAGGGGTGGCCTAACCTTAGGCTAGGGGATCCCTAGCCTTAGGCTAATTCTAGGGGTGCCCTAGCCTAAGCCTAGGGGTGCCCTAGCCTCAACCTAGGGGTGCCGTAGCCTAAGCCTAGGGGTGCCCAAGCCTTAGGCTAAGGGAGCCCTAGCCTTAGCCCAAGCCTAGGGGTGCCCTAGCCTAAGCCTAGGGGTGCCCTAGCCTAAGGGTAGGGGTTCCCTAGCCTTAGGCTAGGGGAGCCCTAGCCTTAGCTTAAGCCGAGGAGTGGCCTAGCCTAAGCCTAGGGGTGCCCTATCCTTGGGTTAGGAGAGCCCTAGCCTTACCTTAAGCCTAGGGGTGCCCTAGCCTAAGCCTAGGGGTGCCCTAGCCTAAGCCTAGGGGTGCCCTAGCCTAAGCCTAGGGGTGCCCTAGCCTTAGGCTAGGGGAGCCTTAGCCTTACCTTAAGCCTAGGGGTGCCCTACCCTAAGCCTATGGGTGCCCTAGCCAAAGCCTAGGGGTGCCCGAGCCTAAGCCTAGGGGTGCCGTAGCCTAAGCCTAGGGGTGCCCTATCCTAAGCCTAAGGGTGCCCTAGCCTTAGACTACGGGAGCGCTAGCCTAAGCCTAGGGGTGCCCTAGCCTAAGCATAGGGATGCCCTAGCCTTAGGCTATGGGAGCCCTACCCTTAGCCCAAGCCTAGGAGTGCCCTAGCCTAATTCTTGAGGTGCCCTAGTCTTAGGCTAGGGGAGCTCTAGCCTTAGCCTAAGCCTAGGGGTGCCCTAGCCTAAGCCAAGGGGTGTCCTAGCCTAAGCCTAGGGGTGCCCTAGCCTTAGCCTAAGCCTAGGGGTGCCCTAGCCTTAGGCTAGGGGTGCCCTCGCCTTAGGCTAGGGGTGCCCTAGCCTTAGCCTAAGCCTAGGGGTACCCTAGGATAAGCCTAGGGTTGCCCTATCCTAAGCCTACGGGTGTCCTAGCCTTAGGCTAGGGGAGCCCTAAGCTTAACCTAAGCCTAGGGGTGCCCTAGCCTAAGCCTAGGGGTACCCTAGCCTAAGCCTACGGATGCCCTAGCCTTAGGCTAGGGGAGCCCTAGCCTTAGCCTAAGCCTAGGGGTGCCCTAGCCTAAGCCTAGGGGTGTCCTAGCCTAAGCCTAGGGGTGCCCTAGCCTTAGCCTAAGCTAGGGGTGCCCTAAGCAAAGCCTAGGGGTGCCCTAGCCTTAGGCTATGGGAGCCCTAGCCTTAGCCTAAGCCTAGGGGTGCCCTAGCCTAAGCCTAGGTGTGCCCTAGCCTAAGCCTAGGGGTGCCATAGCCTAAGCCTAGGGGTGCCCTAGCCTTGGGCTATGGGAGCCCTAGCCTTAGCCTAAGCCTAGGGGTGCCCTAGCCTTAGGCTAGGGGTGCCCTAGCCTTAGGCTAGGGGAGCCCTAGCCTTAGCATAAGCTAGGGGTACCCTAGCCTAAGCCTAGGGGTGCCCTAACCTAAGCTTAGGGGTGTCCTAGCCTTAGGCTAGAGGAGCCCTAACCTTAACCTCAGCCTAGGGGTGCCCTAGCCTAAGCCTAGGGGTGCTCTAGCTTAAGCCTAGGGATGCCCTATCCTTAGGCTAGTGGAGCCCTAGCCTTAGCCTAAGCCTACGGGTGCCCTAGCCTAAGCCTAGGGGTGCCCTAGCCTAAGCCTAGTGGTGCCCTAGCCTTAGTCTAGTCGAGCCGTAGCCTTAGTCTAAGCCTAGGGGTACCCTAGCCTAAGTCTAGAGGTGCCCTAGCCTTAGGCTAGGGGAGCCCTAGCCTTAGCTTAAGCCTAGGGGTGCCCTAGCCTTGGGCTATGGGAGCCCTAGTCTTAGCCTAAGCCTAGTGGTGCCCTAGAGTAAGCCTAGGGGTGCCCTAGCCTTAGGCTAGAGGTGCCATAGCCTTAGGCTAGGGGAGCCCTAGCCTTAGCCTAAGCCTAGGGGTACCCTAGCCTAAGCCTAGGGGTGCCCTAACCTTAGGCTAGGGGATCCCTAGCCTTAGGCTAATTCTAGGGGTGCCCTAGCCTAAGCCTAGGGGTGCCCTAGCCTCAGCCTAGGGGTGCCGTAGCCTAAGCCTAGGGGTGCCCTAGCCTTAGGCTAGGGGAGCCCTAGCCTTAGCCCAAGCCTAGGGGTGCCCTAGCCTAAGCCTAGGGGTGCCCTAGCCTAAGGGTAGGGGTTCCCTACCCTTAGGTTAGGGGAGCCCTAGCCTTAGCTTAAGCCGAGGAGTGCCCTAGCCTAAGCCTAGGGGTGCCCTATCCTTGGGTTAGGAGAGCCCTAGCCTTACCTTAAGCCTAGGGGTGCCCTAGCCTAAGCCTAGGGGTGCCCTAGCCTAAGCCTAGGGGTGCCCTAGCCTAAGCCTAGGGGTGCCCTAGCCTAAGCCTAGGGGTGCCCTAGTCTTAGGTTAAGGGAGCCTTAGCCTTACCTTAAGCCTAGGGGTGCCCTACCCTAAGCCTATGGGTGCCCTAGCCAAAGCCTAGGGGTGCCCGAGCCTAAGCCTAGGGGTGCCGTAGCCTAAGCCTAGGGGTGCCCTAGCCTAAGCCTAAGGGTGCCCTAGCCTTTGACTAGGGGAGCGCTAGCCTAAGCCTAGGGGTGCCCTAGCCTAATCCTAGAGGTGCCCTAGTCTTAGGCTAGGGGAGCTCTAGCATTAGCCTAAGCTTAGGGGTGCCTTAGCCTAAGCCAAGGGGTGTCCTAGCCTAAGCCTAGGGGTGCCCTAGCCTTAGCTTAAGCCTAGGGATGCCCTAGCCTTAGGCTAGGGGTGCCCTCGCCTTAGGCTAGGGGAGCCCTAGCCTTAGCCTAAGCCTAGGGGTACCCTAGGATAAGCCTAGGGTTGCCCTATCCTAAGCCTAGGGGTGTCCTAGCCTTAGGCTAGGGGAGCCCTAAGCTTAACCTAAGCCTAGGGGTGCCGTAGCCTAAGCCTAGGGGTACCATAGCCTAAGCCTACGGATGCCCTAGCCTTAGGCTAGGGGAGCCCTAGCCTTAGCCTAAGCCTAGGGGTGCCCTAGCCTAAGACTAGAGGTGCCCTAGTCTTAGGTTAGGGGAGCTCTAGCCTTAGCCTAAGCCTAGGGGTGCCCTAGCCTAAGCCTAGGGGTGTCCTAGCCTAAGCCTAGGGGTGCCCTAGCCTTAGCCTAAGCTAGGGGTGCCCTAAGCAAAGCCTAGGGGTGCCCTAGCCTTAGGCTATGGGAGCCCTAGCCTTAGCCTAAGCCTAGGGGTGCCCTAGCCTAAGCTTGGGGGTGCCCTAGCCTAAGCCTAGGGGTGCCCTAGCCTAAGCCTAGGGGTGCCCTAGCCTTGGGCTATGGGAGCCCTAGCCTTAGCCTAAGCCTTTGGTGCCCTAGCCTTAGGCTAGGGGTGCCTTAGCCTTAGGCTAGGGGAGCCCTAGCCTTAGCATAAGCTAGGGGTACCCTAGCCTAAGCCTAGGGGTGCCCTAACCTAAGCCTAGGGGTGTCCTAGCTTTAGGCTAGAGGAGCCCTAACCTTAACCTCAGCCTAGGGGTGCCCTAGCCTAAGCCTAGGGGTGCTCTAGCCTAAGCCTAGGGATGCCCTATCCTTAGGCTAGGGGAGCCCTAGCCTTAGCCTAAGCCTAGGGGTGCCCTAGCCTAAGCCTAGGGGTGCCCTAGCCTAAGACTAGGGGTGCCCTAGCCTTAGTCTAGTCGAGCCGTAGCCTTAGTCAAAGCCTAGGGGTACCCTAGCCTAAGTCTAGAGGTGCCCTAGCCTTAGGCTAGGGGAGCCCTAGCCTTAGACTAAGCCTAGGGGTGCCCTAGCCTAAGCCCAGGGGTGCCCTAGCCTTAGGCTATTCGAGCCATAGCCTTAGTCTAAGCCTAGGGGTGCCCTAGCCTAAGCCTATGGGTGCCCTAGCTAAAGCCTAGGGGTGTCCTAGCCTTGTGCTAGGGGAGCCCTAGCCTTAGCCTAAGCCTAGGGATGCCCTAGCCTAAGGCTAGGGGTGCCCTAGCCTAAGCCTAGGGGTGCCCTAGCCTTAGGCTAGTCGAGCCGGAGCCTTGGCCTAAGCATAGGGGTGCCCTAGCCTAAGCTTTGGGGTGCCCTTGCCTAAGCCTAGGGGTGCCCTAACCTTAGGCTAGGGGATCCCTAGCCTTAGGCTAATTCTAGGCGTGCCCTAGCCTAAGCCTAGAGGTGCCGTAGCCTAAGCCTAGGGGTGCCCTAGCCTAAGCCTAGGGGTGCCCTAGCCTAAGCCTAGGGGTGCCCTAGCCTTAGGCTAGGGGAGCCCTAGCCTTAGCCCAAGCCTAGGGGTGCCCTCTTCTAAGCCTAGGGGTGCCCTAGCCTAAGGGTAGGGGTTCCCTAGCCTTAGGCTAGGGGAGCCCTAGCCTTAGCTTAAGCCTAGGGTTGCCCTAGCCTAAGCCTTCGGGTGCCCTAGCCTAAGCCTAGTGGTGCCCTAGCCTAAGCCTAGAGGTGCCCTAGCCTTAGGCTAGGGGAGCTCTAGCCTTAGCCTAATCCGAGGGGTGCCCTAGCCTAAGCATATGGGTGCCCTAGCCTATGCCTAGGGGTGCCCTAGCCTAAGGCTAGTCGAGCCCTAGCCTTAGTCTAAGCCTAGGGGTGCCCTAGCCTAAGCCTAGAGGTGCCCTAGCCTTAGGCTAGGGGAGCCCTTGCCTTAGCCTAAGCCTAGGGGTGCCCTTGCTAAAGCCTAGGGGAGCCCTAGCCTTAGGCTAGGGGAGCCCTAGCCCTAGCCCAAGCCTAGGGGTGCCCTAACCTAAGCCTAGGGGTTCCCTAGCCTAAGCCTAGGGTTGCCGTAGCCTAAGCCTAGGGGTGCCCTAGCCTAAGCCTAGGCGTGCCCTAGCCTTAGGCTAGGGGAGCCCAAGCCTTACCCCAAGCCTAGGGGTGCCCTAGCCTAAGCCTAGGGTTGCCCTAGCCTAAGGGTAGGGGTTCCCTACCCTTAGGGTAGGGGAGCCCTAGCCTTAGCTTAAGCCTAGGGGTGCCCTAGCCTAAGCCTAGGGGTGCCCTAGCCTAAGCCTAGGGGTGCCGTAGCCAAAGCCTAGGGGTGCCCTAGCCTAAGCCTAGGGGTGCCCTCGCCTTAGGCTAGGGGAGCCCTAGCCCTAGCTTAAGCCTAGGGTGCACTAGCCTAAGCTTAGGGGGGCCCTAGCCTAAGCCTAGGGGTGCCCTAGCCTAAGCCTACGGATGCCCTAGCCTTAGGCTATGGGAGCTCTAGCCTTAGCCTAAGCCTAGGGGTGCCCTAGCCCAAGCCTAGTGGTGCCCTATCCTAAGCCTAGGGGTGTCCTAGCCTTAGGCTAGGGGAGCCCTAAGCTTAAGCTAAGCCTAGGGGTGCCCTACCCTAAGCCTAGGGGTGCCCTAGCCTAAGCCTAAGGATGCTCTATCCTTAGGCTAGGGGAGCCCTAGCCTTAGCCTAAGCCTAGGGGTGCCCTAGCCTAAGCCTAGAGGTGCCCTAGTCTTAGGCTAGGGAAGCTCTAGCCTTAGCCTAAGCCTAGGGGTGCCCTAGCCTAAGCCTGTGTGTGCCCTAGCCTAAGCCTAGGGGTGCCCTAGCCTAAACCTAGGGGTGCCCTAGCCTTAGCCTAAGCTAGGGGTGCCCTAGGCTAAGCCTAGGGGTGCCCAGCCTTAGGCTATGGGAGCCCTAGCCTTAGCCTAAGCCTAGGGGTGCCCTAGCCTAAGCCTAGGCAGCCCTAGCCTAAGCCTAGGGGTGCCCTAGCCTAAGCCTAGGGGTACCCTAGCCATGGGCTATGGGAGACCTAGCCTTAGCCTAAGCCTAGGGGTGCCCTAGCGTAAGCCAAGGGGTGCCCTAGCCTTAGGCTAGGGGAGCCCTAGCCTTAGCCTAAGCCAAGGGGTACCCTAGCCTAAGCCTTGGGGTGCCCTAGCCTAAGCCTAGGGGTGTCCTAGCCTTAGGCTAGGGGAGCCCTAACCTTAACCTAAGCCTAGGGGTGCCCTAGCCTAAGCCTAGGGGTGCCCTAGCCTAAGCCTAGGGATGCCCTATCCTTAAGCTAGGGGAGCCCTAGCCTTAGCCTAAGCCAAGGGGTGCCCTAGCCTAAGCCAAAGGTTGTCCTAGCCTTAGGCTAGGGGAGCCCTAACCTTAACCTAAGCCTAGGGGTGCCCTAGCCTAAGCCTAGGGTTGCCCTAGCCTAAGCCTAGGGATGCCCTATCCTTAAGCTAGGGGAGCCCTAGCCTTAGCCTAAGCCTAGGGTGCCCTAGCCTGAGCCTAGGGGTGCCCTAGCCTAAGCCTAGAGGTGCCCTAGCCTTAGGCTAGGGGAGCTCTAGACTTAGCCTAATCCTAGGGGTACCCTAGCCTAAGCCAAGGGGTGCCCTAGCCTTAGGCTAGTCGAGCCGTAGCCTTAGTCTAAGCCTAGGGGTGACCTAACCTAAGCCAAGAGGTGCCCTAGCCTTAAGCTAGGGGAGCCCTAGCCTTAGCCTAAGCCAAGGGGTGTCCTAGCCTAAGCCTAGGGGTGCCCTAGCCTTAGCTTAAGCCTAGGGATGCCCTAGCCTTAGGCTAGGGGTGCCCTCGCCTTAGGCTAGGGGAGCCCTAGCCTTAGCCTAAGCCTAGGGGTACCCTAGGATAAGCCTAGGGTTGCCCTATCCTAAGCCTAGGGGTGTCCTAGCCTTAGGCTAGGGGAGCCCTAAGCTTAACCTAAGCCTAGGGGTGCCGTAGCCTAAGCCTAGGGGTACCATAGCCTAAGCCTACGGATGCCCTAGCCTTAGGCTAGGGGAGCCCTAGCCTTAGCCTAAGCCTAGGGGTGCCCTAGACTAAGACTAGAGGTGCCCTAGTCTTAGGTTAGGGGAGCTCTAGCCTTAGCCTAAGCCTAGGGGTGCCCTAGCCTAAGCCTAGGGGTGTCCTAGCCTAAGCCTAGGGGTGCCCTAGCCTTAGCCTAAGCTAGGGGTGCCCTAAGCAAAGCCTAGGGGTGCCCTAGCCTTAGGCTATGGGAGCCCTAGCCTTAGCCTAAGCCTAGGGGTGCCCTAGCCTAAGCCTAGGGGTGCCCTAGCCTAAGCCTAGGGGTGCCCTAGCCTAAGCCTAGGGGTGCCCTAGCCTTGGGCTATGGGAGCCCTAGCCTTAGCCTAAGCCTTTGGTGCCCTAGCCTTAGGCTAGGGGTGCCTTAGCCTTAGGCTAGGGGAGCCCTAGCCTTAGCATAAGCTAGGGGTACCCTAGCCTAAGCCTAGGGGTGCCCTAACCTAAGCCTAGGGGTGTCCTAGCTTTAGGCTAGAGGAGCCCTAACCTTAACCTCAGCCTAGGGGTGCCCTAGCCTAAGCCTAGGGGTGCTCTAGCCTAAGCCTAGGGATGCCCTATCCTTAGGCTAGGGGAGCCCTAGCCTTAGCCTAAGCCTAGGGGTGCCCTAGCCTAAGCCTAGGGGTGCCCTAGCCTAAGACTAGGGGTGCCCTAGCCTTAGTCTAGTCGAGCCGTAGCCTTAGTCAAAGCCTAGGGGTACCCTAGCCTAAGTCTAGAGGTGCCCTAGCCTTAGGCTAGGGGAGCCCTAGCCTTAGACTAAGCCTAGGGGTGCCCTAGCCTAAGCCCAGGGGTGCCCTAGCCTTAGGCTATTCGAGCCATAGCCTTAGTCTAAGCCTAGGGGTGCCCTAGCCTAAGCCTATGGGTGCCCTAGCTAAAGCCTAGGGGTGTCCTAGCCTTGTGCTAGGGGAGCCCTAGCCTTAGCCTAAGCCTAGGGATGCCCTAGCCTAAGGCTAGGGGTGCCCTAGCCTAAGCCTAGGGGTGCCCTAGCCTTAGGCTAGTCGAGCCAGAGCCTTGGCCTAAGCATAGGGGTGCCCTAGCCTAAGCTTTGGGGTGCCCTTGCCTAAGCCTAGGGGTGCCCTAACCTTAGGATAGGGGATCCCTAGTCTTAGGCTAATTCTAGGCGTGCCCTAGCCTAAGCCTAGAGGTGCCGTAGCCTAAGCCTAGGGGTGCCCTAGCCTAAGCCTAGGGGTGCCCTAGCCTAAGCCTAGGGGTGCCCTAGCCTTAGGCTAGGGGAGCCCTAGCCTTAGCCCAAGCCTAGGGGTGCCCTAGCCTAAGCCTAGGGGTGCCCTAGCCTAAGGGTAGGGGTTCCCTAGCCTTAGGCTAGGGGAGCCCTAGCCTTAGCTTAAGCCTAGGGTTGCCCTAGCCTAAGCCTTCGGGTGCCCTAGCCTAAGCCTAGTGGTGCCCTAGCCTAAGCCTAGAGGTGCCCTAGCCTTAGGCTAGGGGAGCTCTAGCCTTAGCCTAATCCGAGGGGTGCCCTAGCCTAAGCATATGGGTGCCCTAGCCTAAGCCTAGGGGTGCCCTAGCCTAAGGCTAGTCGAGCCCTAACCTTAGTCTAAGCCTAGGGGTGCCCTAGCCTAAGCCTAGAGGTGCCCTAGCCTTAGGCTAGGGGAGCCCTTGCCTGAGCCTAAGCCTAGGGGTGCCCTTGCTAAAGCCTAGGGGAGCCCTAGCCTTAGGCTAGGGGAGCCCTAGCCCTAGCCCAAGCCTAGGGGTGCCCTAACCTAAGCCTAGGGGTGCCCTAGCCTAAGCCTAGGGTTGCCGTAGCCTAAGCCTAGGGGTGCCGTAGCCTAAGCCTAGGCGTGCCCTAGCCTTAGGCTAGGGGAGCCCAAGCCTTACCCCAAGCCTAGGGGTGCCCTAGCCTAAGCCTAGGGTTGCCCTAGCCTAAGGGTAGGGGTTCCCTACCCTTAGGGTAGGGGAGCCCTAGCCTTAGCTTAAGCCTAGGGGTGCCCTAGCCTAAGCCTAGGGGTGCCCTAGCCTAAGCCTAGGGGTGCCGTAGCCAAAGCCTAGGGGTGCCCTAGCCTAAGCCTAGGGGTGCCCTCGCCTTAGGCTAGGGGAGCCCTAGCCCTAGCTTAAGCCTAGGGTGCACTAGCCTAAGCTTAGGGCGGCCCTAGCCTAAGCCTAGGGGTGCCCTAGCCTAAGCCTACGGATGCCCTAGCCTTAGGCTATGGGAGCTCTAGCCTTAGCCTAAGCCTAGGGGTGCCCTAGCCCAAGCCTAGTGGTGCCCTATCCTAAGCCTAGGGGTGTCCTAGCCTTAGGCTAGGGGAGCCCTAAGCTTAAGCTAAGCCTAGGGGTGCCCTAGCCTAAGCCTAGGGGTGCCCTAGCCTAAGCCTAAGGATGCTCTATCCTTAGGCTAGGGGAGCCCTAGCCTTAGCCTAAGCCTAGGGGTGCCCTAGCCTAAGCCTAGAGGTGCCCTAGTCTTAGGCTAGGGGAGCTCTAGCCTTAGCCTAAGCCTAGGGGTGCCCTAGCCTAAGCCTGTGTGTGCCCTAGCCTAAGCCTAGGGGTGCCCTAGCCTAAACCTAGGGGTGCCCTAGCCTTAGCCTAAGCTAGGGGTGCCCTAGACTAAGCCTAGGGGTGCCCAGCCTTAGGCTATGGGAGCCCTAGCCTTAGCCTAAGCCTAGGGGTGCCCTAGCCTAAGCCTAGGCAGCCCTAGCCTAAGCCTAGGGGTGCCCTAGCCTAAGCCTAGGGGTAACCTAGCCATGGGCTATGGGAGACCTAGCCTTAGCCTAAGCCTAGGGGTGCCCTAGCGTAAGCCAAGGGGTGCCCTAGCCTTAGGCTAGGGGAGCCCTAGCCTTAGCCTAAGCCAAGGGGTACCCTAGCCTAAGCCTTGGGGTGCCCTAGCCTAAGCCTAGGGGTGTCCTAGCCTTAGGCTAGGGGAGCCCTAACCTTAACCTAAGCCTAGGGGTGCCCTAGCCTAAGCCTAGAGGTGCCCTAGCCTTAGGCTAGGGGAGCTCTAGACTTAGCCTAATCCTAGGGGTGCCCTAGCCTAAGCCAAGGGGTGCCCTAGCCTTAGGCTAGTCGAGCCGTAGCCTTAGTCTAAGCCTAGGGGTGACCTAACCTAAGCCAAGAGGTGCCCTAGCCTTAGGCTAGGGGAGCCCTAGCCTTAGCCTAAGCCTAGGGGTACCCTAGCCTAAGCCTAGGGGTGCCCTAGCCTTAGCTTAAGCCTAGGGATGCCCTAGCCTTAGGCTAGGGGTGCCCTCGCCTTAGGCTAGGGGAGCCCTAGCCTTAGCCTAAGCCTAGGGGTACCCTAGGATAAGCCTAGGGTTGCCCTATCCTAAGCCTAGGGGTGTCCTAGCCTTAGGCTAGGGGAGCCCTAAGCTTAACCTAAGCCTAGGGGTGCCGTAGCCTAAGCCTAGGGGTACCATAGCCTAAGCCTACGGATGCCCTAGCCTTAGGCTAGGGGAGCCCTAGCCTTAGCCTAAGCCTAGGGGTGCCCTAGCCTAAGACTAGAGGTGCCCTTGTCTTAGGTTAGGGGAGCTCTAGCCTTAGACTAAGCCTAGGGGTGCCCTAGCCTAAGCCTAGGGGTGTCCTAGCCTAAGCCTAGGGGTGCCCTAGCCTTAGCCTAAGCTAGGGGTGCCCTAAGCAAAGCCTAGGGGTGCCCTAGCCTTAGGCTATGGGAGCCCTAGCCTTAGCCTAAGCCTAGGGGTGCCCTAGCCTAAGCCTAGGGGTGCCCTAGCCTAAGCCTAGGGGTGCCCTAGCCTAAGCCTAGGGGTGCCCTAGCCTTGGGCTATGGGAGCCCTAGCCTTAGCCTAAGCCTTTGGTGCCCTAGCCTTAGGCTAGGGGTGCCTTAGCCTTAGGCTAGGGGAGCCCTAGCCTTAGCATAAGCTAGGGGTACCCTAGCCTAAGCCTAGGGGTGCCCTAACCTAAGCCTAGGGGTGTCCTAGCTTTAGGCTAGAGGAGCCCTAACCTTAACCTCAGCCTAGGGGTGCCCTAGCCTAAGCCTAGGGGTGCTCTAGCCTAAGCCTAGGGATGCCCTATCCTTAGGCTAGGGGAGCCCTAGCCTTAGCCTAAGCCTAGGGGTGCCCTAGCCTAAGCCTAGGGGTGCCCTAGCCTAAGACTAGGGGTGCCCTAGCCTTAGTCTAGTCGAGCCGTAGCCTTAGTCAAAGCCTAGGGGTACCCTAGCCTAAGTCTAGAGGTGCCCTAGCCTTAGGCTAGGGGAGTCCTAGCCTTAGACTAAGCCTAGGGGTGCCCTAGCCTAAGCCCAGGGGTGCCCTAGCCTTAGGCTATTCGAGCCATAGCCTTAGTCTAAGCCTAGGGGTGCCCTAGCCTAAGCCTATGGGTGCCCTAGCTAAAGCCTAGGGGTGTCCTAGCCTTGTGCTAGGGTAGCCCTAGCCTTAGCCTAAGCCTAGGGATGCCCTAGCCTAAGGCTAGGGGTGCCCTAGCCTAAGCCTAGGGGTGCCCTAGCCTTAGGCTAGTCGAGCCGGAGCCTTGGCCTAAGCATAGGGGTGCCCTAGCCTAAGCCTTGGGGTGCCCTTGCCTAAGCCTAGGGGTGCCCTAACCTTAGGCTAGGGGATCCCTAGCCTTAGGCTAATTCTAGGCGTGCCCTAGCCTAAGCCTAGAGGTGCCGTAGCCTAAGCCTAGGGGTGCCCTAGCCTAAGCCTAGGGGTGCCCTAGCCTAAGCCTAGGGGTGCCCTAGCCTTAGGCTAGGGGAGCCCTAGCCTTAGCCCAAGCCTAGGGGTGCCCTAGCCTAAGCCTCGGGGTGCCCTAGCCTAAGGGTAGGGGTTCCCTAGCCTTAGGCTAGGGGAGCCCTAGCCTTAGCTTAAGCCTAGGGTTGCCCTAGCCTAAGCCTTCGGGTGCCCTAGCCTAAGCCTAGTGGTGCCCTAGCCTAAGCCTAGAGGTGCCCTAGCCTTAGGCTAGGGGAGCTCTAGCCTTAGCCTAATCTGAGGGGTGCCCTAGCCTAAGCATATGGGTGCCCTAGCCTAAGTCTAGGGGTGCCCTAGCCTAAGGCTAGTCGAGCCCTAGCCTTAGTCTAAGCCTAGGGGTGCCCTAGCCTAAGCCTAGAGGTGCCCTAGCCTTAGGCTAGGGGAGTCCTTGCCTTAGCCTAAGCCTAGGGGTGCCCTTGCTAAAGCCTAGGGGAGCCCTAGCCTTAGGCTAGGGGAGCCCTAGCCCTAGCCCAAGCCTAGGGGTGCCCTAACCTAAGCCTAGGGGTGCCCTAGCCTAAGCCTAGGGTTGCCGTAGCCTAAGCCTAGGGGTGCCCTAGCCTAAGCCTAGGCGTGCCCTAGCCTTAGGCTAGGGGAGCCCAAGCCTTACCCCAAGCCTAGGGGTGCCCTAGCCTAAGCCTAGGGTTGCCCTAGCCTAAGGGTAGGGGTTCCCTACCCTTAGGGTAGGGGAGCCCTAGCCTTAGCTTAAGCCTAGGGGTGCCCTAGCCTAAGCCTAGGGGTGCCCTAGCCTAAGCCTAGGGGTGCCGTAGCCAAAGCCTAGGGGTGCCCTAGCCTAAGCCTAGGGGTGCCCTCGCCTTAGGCTAGGGGAGCCCTAGCCCTAGCTTAAGCCTAGGGTGCACTAGCCTAAGCTTAGGGGGGCCCTAGCCTAAGCCTAGGGGTGCCCTAGCCTAAGCCTACGGATGCCCGAGCCTTAGGCTATGGGAGCTCTAGCCTTAGCCTAAGCCTAGGGGTGCCCTAGCCCAAGCCTAGTGGTGCCCTATCCTAAGCCTAGGGGTGTCCTAGCCTTAGGCTAGGGGAGCCCTAAGCTTAAGCTAAGCCTAGGGGTGCCCTAGCCTAAGCCTAGGGGTGCCCTAGCCTAAGCCTAAGGATGCTCTATCCTTAGGCTAGGGGAGCCCTAGCCTTAGCCTAAGCCTAGGGGTGCCCTAGCCTAAGCCTAGAGGTGCCCTAGTCTTAGGCTAGGGGAGCTCTAGCCTTAGCCTAAGCCTAGGGGTGCCCTAGCCTAAGCCTGTGTGTGCCCTAGCCTAAGCCTAGGGGTGCCCTAGCCTAAACCTAGGGGTGCCCTAGCCTTAGCCTAAGCTAGGGGTGCCCTAGACTAAGCCTAGGGGTGCCCAGCCTTAGGCTATGGGAGCCCTAGCCTTAGCCTAAGCCTAGGGGTGCCGTAGCCTAAGCCTAGGCAGCCCTAGCCTAAGCCTAGGGGTGCCCTAGCCTAAGCCTAGGGGTACCCTAGCCATGGGCTATGGGAGACCTAGCCTTAGCCTAAGCCTAGGGGTGCCCTAGCGTAAGCCAAGGGGTGCCCTAGCCTTAGGCTAGGGGAGCCCTAGCCTTAGCCTAAGCCAAGGGGTACCCTAGCCTAAGCCTTGGGGTGCCCTAGCCTAAGCCTAGGGGTTTCCTAGCCTTAGGCTAGGGGAGCCCTAACCTTAACCTAAGCCTAGGGGTGCCCTAGCCTAAGCCTAGGGGTGCCCTAGCCTAAGCCTAGGGATGCCCTATCCTTAAGCTAGGGGAGCCCTAGCCTTAGCCTAAGCCTAGGGGTGCCCAAGCCTAAGCTTAGGGTTGTCCTAGCCTTAGGCTAGGGGAGCCCTAACCTTAACCTAAGCCTAGGGGTGCCCTAGCCTAAGCCTAGGGATGCCCTATCCTTAAGCTAGGGGAGCCCTAGCCTTAGCCTAAGCCTAGGGTGCCCTAGCCTGAGCCTAGGGGTGCCCTAGCCTAAGCCTAGAGGTGCCCTAGCCTTAGGCTAGGGGAGCTCTAGACTTAGCCTAATCCTAGGGGTGCCCTAGCCTAAGCCAAGGGGTGCCCTAGCCTTAGGCTAGTCGAGCCGTAGCCTTAGTCTAAGCCTAGGGGTGACCTAACCTAAGCCAAGAGGTGCCCTAGCCTTAGGCTAGGGGAGCCCTAGCCTTAGCCTAAGCCTAGGGGTACCCTAGCCTAAGCCTAGGTGTGCCCTAGCCTAAGCCAAGGGGAGTCCTAGCCTTAAGCTCGGGGAGCCCTAGCCTTAGCCTAAGCCTAGGTGTGCCCTAGCCTAAGCCTAGGGGTGCACTAGCCTTAGGCTAGTCGAGCCGGAGCCTTAGCCTAAGCCTAGGGGTGCCCTAGCCTAAGCCTAGAGGTGCCCTAGCCTTAGGCTAGGGGAGCCTTAGCCTTAGCCTAAGTCTAGGGGTGCCCTAGCCTAAGCCTAGGGGTGCCCTAACCTAAGCGTAGGGGTGCCCTAGCCTTAGGCTAGTCGAGCCATAGCCTTAGTCTAAGCCTGGGGGTGCCCTAGCCTAAGCCTATGGGTGCCCTATCTTAAGCCTAGGGGTGTCCTAGATTTTGCTGGGGGAGCCCTAGCCTTAGCCTAAGCCTAGGGATGCCCTAGCCTAAGCCTAGGGGTGCCCTAGCCTAAGCTTAGGGGTGCCCTAACCTTAGGCTAGTCGAGCCGGAGCCTTAGCCTAAGCCTAGGGGTGCCCTAGCCTAAGCCTAGGGGTGCCCTAGCCTAAGCCTATGGGTGCCCTAACCTTAGGCTAGGGGATCCCTAGCCTTAGGCTAATTCTAGGGGTGCCCTAGCCTAAGCCTAGGGGTGCCGTAGTCTACGCCTAGGGGTGCCCTAGCCTAAGCCAAGGGGTGCCCTAGCCTTAGGCTAGGGGAGCCCTAGCCTTAGCCCAAGCCTAGGGGTGCCCTAGCCTAAGCCTAGGGGTGCCCTAGCCTAAGCTTAGGGGTGCCCTAGCCTTAGGCTAGTCGAGCCGTAGCCTTAGTCTAAGCCTAGGGGTGCCCTAGGCTAAGCCTAGAGGTGCCCTAGCCTTAGGCTTGGGAAGGCCTAGCCTTAGCCTAAGCCTAGGGGTGCCCTAGCCTAAGCCTAGGGGTGTCCTAGCCTTAGGCTAGAGGAGCCCTAACCTTAACCTCAGCCTAGGGGTGCCCTAGCCTAAGCCTAGGGGTGCTCTAGCCTAAGCCTAGGGATGCCCTATCCTTAGGCTAGGGGAGCCCTAGCCTTAGCCTAAGCCTAGGGGTGCCCTAGCCTAAGCCTAGGGGTGCCCTAGCCTAAGACTAGGGGTGCCCTAGCCTTAGTCTAGTCGAGCCGTAGCCTTAGTCAAAGCCTAGGGGTACCCTAGCCGTAGTCTAGAGGTGCCCTAGCCTTAGGCTAGGGGAGCCCTAGCCTTAGACTAAGCCTAGGGGTGCCCTAGCCTAAGCCCAGGGGTGCCCTAGCCTTAGGCTATTCGAGCCATAGCCTTAGTCTAAGCCTAGGGGTGCCCTAGCCTAAGCCTATGGGTGCCCTATCTAAAGCCTAGGGGTGTCCTAGCCTTGTGCTAGGGGAGCCCTAGCCTTAGCCTAAGCCTAGGGATGCCCTAGCCTAAGGCTAGGGGTGCCCTAGCCTAAGCCTAGGGGTGCCCTAGCCTTAGGCTAGTCGAGCCGGAGCCTTGGCCTAAGCATAGGGGTGCCCTAGCCTAAGCCTTGGGGTGCCCTTGCCTAAGCCTAGGGGTGCCCTAACCTTAGGCTAGGGTATCCCTAGCCTTAGGCTAATTCTAGGGGTGCCCTAGCCTAAGCCTAGAGGTGCCGTAGCCTAAGCCTAGGGGTGCCCTAGCCTAAGCCTAGGGGTGCCCTAGCCTAAGCCTAGGGGTGCCCTAGCCTTATGCTAGGGGAGCCCTAGCCTTAGCCCAAGCCTAGGGGTGCCCTAGCCTAAGCCTAGGGGTGCCCTAGCCTAAGGGTAGGGGTTCCCTAGCCTTAGGCTAGGGGAGCCCTATCCTTAGCTTAAGCCTAGGGTTGCCCTAGCCTAAGCCTTCGGGTGCCCTAGCCTAAGCCTAGTGGTGCCCTAGCCTAAGCCTAGAGGTGCCCTAGCCTTAGGCTAGGGGAGCTCTAGCCTTAGCCTAATCCGAGGGGTGCCCTAGCCTAAGCATATGGGTGCCCTAGCCTAAGCCTAGGGGTGCCCTAGCCTAAGGCTAGTCGAGCCCTAGCCTTAGTCTAAGCCTAGGGGTGCCCTAGCCTAAGCCTAGAGGTGCCCTAGCCTTAGGCTAGGGGAGCCCTAGCCTTAGCCTAAGCCTAGGGGTGCCCTTGCTAAAGCCTAGGGGAGCCCTAGCCTTAGGCTAGGGGAGCCCTAGCCCTAGCCCAAGCCTAGGGGTGCCCTAACCTAAGCCTAGTGATGCCCTAGCCTAAGCCTAGGGTTGCCGTAGCCTAAGCCTACGGGTGCCCTAGCCTAAGCCTAGGCGTGCCCTAGCCTTAGGCTAGGGGAGCCCAAGCCTTACCCCAAGCCTAGGGGTGCCCTAGCCTAAGCCTAGGGTTGCCCTAGCCTAAGGGTAGGGGTTCCCTACCCTTAGGGTAGGGGAGCCCTAGCCTTAGCTTAAGCCTAGGGGTGCCCTAGCCTAAGCCTAGGGGTGCCCTAGCCTAAGCCTAGGGGTGCCGTAGCCAAAGCCTAGGGGTGCCCTAGCCTAAGCCTAGGGGTGCCCTCGACTTAGGCTAGGGGAGCCCTAGCCCTAGCTTAAGCCTAGGGTGCACTAGCCTAAGCTTAGGGTGGCCCTAGCCTAAGCCTAGGGGTGCCCTAGCCTAAGCCTACGGATGCCCTAGCCTTAGGCTATGGGAGCTCTAGCCTTAGCCTAAGCCTAGGGGTGCCCTAGCCCAAGCCTAGTGGTGCCCTATCCTAAGCCTAGGGGTGTCCTAGCCTTAGGCTAGGGGAGCCCTAAGCTTAAGCTAAGCCTAGGGGTGCCCTAGCCTAAGCCTAGGGGTGCCCTAGCCTAAGCCTAAGGATGCTCTATCCTTAGGCTAGGGGAGCCCTAGCCTTAGCCTAAGCCTAGGGGTGCCCTAGCCTAAGCCTAGAGGTGCCCTAGTCTTAGGCTAGGGGAGCTCTAGCCTTAGCCTAAGCCTAGGGGTGCCCTAGCCTAAGCCTGTGGGTGCCCTAGCCTAAGCCTAGGGGTGCCCTAGCCTAAACCTAGAGGTGCCCTAGCCTTAGCCTAAGCTAGGGGTGCCCTAGGCTAAGCCTAGGGGTGCCCAGCCTTAGGCTATGGGAGCCCTAGCCTTAGCCTAAGCCTAGGGGTGCCCTAGCCTAAGCCTAGGCTGCCCTAGCCAAAGCCTAGGGGTGCCCTAGCCTAAGCCTAGGGGTACCCTAGCCATGGGCTATGGGAGACCTAGCCTTAGCCTAAGCCTAGGGGTGCCCTAGCGTAAGCCAAGGGGTGCCCTAGCCTTAGGCTAGGGGAGCCCTAGCCTTAGCCTAAGCCAAGGGGTACCCTAGCCTAAGCCTTGGGGTGCCCTAGCCTAAGCCTAGGGGTGTCCTAGCCTTAAGCTAGGGGAGCCCTAACCTTAACCTAAGCCTAGGGGTGCCCTAGCCTAAACCTAGTGGTGCCCTAGCCTAAGCCTAGGGATGCCCTATCCTTAAGCTAGGGGAGCCCTAGCCTTAGCCTAAGCCTAGGGGTGCCCTAGCCTAAGCCTAGGGTTGTCCTAGCCTTAGGCTAGGGGAGCCCTAACCTTAACCTAAGCCTAGGGGTGCCCTAGCCTAAGCCTAGGGGTGCCCTAGCCTAAGCCTAGTGATGCCCTATCCTTAAGCTAGGGGAGCCCTAGCCTTAGCCTAAGACTAGGGTGCCCTAGCCTGAGCCTAGGGGTGCCCTAGCCTAAGCCTAGAGGTGCCCTAGCCTTAGGCTAGGGGAGCTCTAGACTTAGCCTAATCCTAGGGGTGCCCTAGCCTAAGCCAAGGGGTGCCCTAGCGTTAGGCTAGTCGAGCCGTAGCCTTAGTCTAAGCCTAGGGGTGACCTAACCTAAGCCAAGAGGTGCCCTAGCCTTAGGCTAGGGGAGCCCTAGCCTTAGCCTAAGCCTAGGGGTACCCTAGCCTAAGCCTAGGTGTGCCCTAGCCTAAGCCAAGGGGAGTCCTAGCCTTAAGCTCGGGGAGCCCTAGCCTTAGCCTAAGCCTAGGTGTGCCCTAGCCTAAGCCTAGGGGTGCACTAGCCTTAGGCTAGTCGAGCCGGAGCCTTAGACTAAGCCTAGGGGTGCCCTAGCCTAAGCCTAGAGGTGCCCTAGCCTTAGGCTAGGGGAGCCTTAGCCTTAGCCTAAGTCTAGGGGTGCCCTAGCCTAAGCCTAGGGGTGCCCTAGCCTAAGCCTAGGGGTGCCCTAGCCTTAGGCTAGTCGAGCCATAGCCTTAGTCTAAGCCTGGGGGTGCCCTAGCCTAAGCCTATGGGTGCCCTATCTTAAGCCTAGGGGTGTCCTAGATTTTGCTGGGGGAGCCCTAGCCTTAGCCTAAGCCTAGGGATGCCCTAGCCTAAGCCTAGGGGTGCCCTAGCCTAAGCTTAGGGGTGCCCTAACCTTAGGCTAGTCGAGCCGGAGCCTTAGCCTAAGCCTAGGGGTGCCCTAGCCTAAGCCTAGGGGTGCCCTAGCCTAAGCCTATGGGTGCCCTAACCTTAGGCTAGGGGATCCCTAGCCTTAGGCTAATTCTAGGGGTGCCCTAGCCTAAGCCTAGGGGTGCCGTAGTCTACGCCTAGGGGTGCCCTAGCCTAAGCCAAGGGGTGCCCTAGCCTTAGGCTAGGGGAGCCCTAGCGTTAGCCCAAGCCTAGGGGTGCCCTAGCCTAAGCCTAGGGGTGCCCTAGCCTAAGCTTAGGGGTGCCCTAGCCTTAGGCTAGTCGAGCCGTAGCCTTAGTCTAAGCCTAGGGGTGCCCTAGGCTAAGCCTAGAGGTGCCCTAGCCTTAGGCTTGGGAAGGCCTAGCCTTAGCCTAAGCCTAGGGGTGCCCTAGCCTAAGCCTAGGGGTGCCCTAGCCTAAGCCTAGGGGTGCCCCAGCCTTAGGCTAGTCGAGCCATAGCATTAGTCTAAGCCTAGGGGTGCCCTATCCTAAACCTATCGGTGCCCTAGCTTAAGCCTAGGGGTGTCCTAGCCTTACGCTAGGGGAGCCCTAGCCTTAGCCTAAGCCTAGGGATGCCCTAGCCTAAGCCTAGGGGTGCCCTAGCCTAAGCTTAGGGGTGCCCTAGCCTTAGGCTAGTCGAGCCGGAGCCTTAGCCTAAGCCTAGGGGTGCCCTAGCCTAAGCCTAGGGGTGCCCTAGCCTAAGCCTAGGGGTGCCCTAACCTTAGGCTAGAGGATCACTAGCCTTAGGCTAATTCTAGGGGTGCCCTAGCCTAAGCCTAGGGGTGCCGTAGCCTGAGCCTAGGGGTACCCTAGCTTAAGCCTAGGGGTGCCCTAGCCATGGGCTATGGGAGCCCTAACCTTAGCCTAAGCCTAGGGGTGCCCTAGCCTAAGCCTAGGGGTGCCCTAGCCTAAGGCTAGGGGTGCCCTAGCCTTAGGCTAGTGGAGCCCTAGCCTTGGCCTAAGCCTAGGGGTACCCTAGCCTAGAGCCTAGGGGTGGCCTAGCCTAAGCCTAAGGGTGTCCTAGCCTTAGGCTAGCGGAGCCCTAACCTTAACCTAAGCCTAGGGGTGCCCTAGCCTAAGCCTAGGGGTGCCCTAGCCTAAGCCTAGGGGTGCCCTAACCTTAGGCTAGAGGATCCCTAGCCTTAGGCTAATTCTAGGGGTGCCCTAGCCTAAGCCTAGGGGTGCCCTAGCCTCAGCCTAGGGGTGCCGTAGCCTAAGCCTAGGTGTGCCCTAGCCTAAGCCTAGGGGTGCCCTATCCTTAGGTTAGGGGAGCCCTAGCCTTAGCTTAAGCCTAGGGGTGCCCTAGCCTAAGCCTAGGGGTGCCCTAGCCTAAGCCTAGGGATGCCCTAGCCTAAGCCTAGGGGTGCCCTAGCCTTAGGCTAGGGGAGCCCTAGCCTTAGCTTAAGCCTAGGGGTGCCCTAGCCTAAGCCTAAGGGTGCCCTAGCCTTAGGCTAGGGGAGCCCTAGCCTTAGCCAAGCCTAGGGTTGCCCTAGCCTAAGCCTAGGGGTGCCCTAGCCTAAGGGTAGGGGTTCCTTAGCTTTAGGCTAGGGGAGCCCTAGCCTTAGCTTAAGCCTAGGGGTGCCCTAGCCTAAGCCTAGGGGTGTCCTAGCCTAAGCCTAGGGGTGCCCTCGCCTAAGCCTAGGGGTGGCCTAGCCTTAGGCTAGTCGAGCCGTAGCCTTAGTCTAAGCCTAGGGGTGCCCTAGGCTAAGCCTAGAGGTGCCCTAGCCTTAGGCTAGGGAAGCCCTACCCTTAGCCTAAGCCTAGGGGTGCCCTAGCCTAAGCCTAGGGGGGCCCTAGCCTATGCCTAGGGGTGCCCTAGCCTTAGGCTAGTCATACCATAGCATTAGTCTAAGCCTAGGGGTGCCCTATCCTAAGCCTATGGGTGCCCTAGCTTAAGCCTCGGGGTGTCCTAGCCTTACGCTAGGGGAGCCCTAGCCTTAGCCTAAGCCTAGGGATGCCCTAGCCTAAGCCTAGGGGTGCCCTAGCCTAAGCTTAGGGGTGCCTAGCCTTAGGCTAGTCGAGCCGGAGCCTTAGCCTAAGCCTAGGGTTGCCCTAGCCTAAGCCTTGGGGTGCCCTAGCCTAAGCCTAGGTGTGCCCTAGCCTTAGGCTAGTCGAGC
Organism: Tenrec ecaudatus; assembly: GCF_050624435.1. Taxonomy (NCBI): domain Eukaryota; kingdom Metazoa; phylum Chordata; class Mammalia; order Afrosoricida; family Tenrecidae; genus Tenrec; species Tenrec ecaudatus. Next base: position 54,445 of record NW_027459010.1, read on the forward strand.
CGGATCCTTAGCCTAAGTCTAGGGGAGCCCTAGCCTTAGCTTAAGCCTAGTAGTGCCCTAGCCTAAGCCTAGTGCTGCCCTATCCTTAGGTTTGGGAGCCCTAGCCTTAGCTTAAGCCTAGGGGTGCCCTAGACTTAGGCTAGGGGATCCCTAGCCTTACGCTAATTCTAGGGGTGCCCTAGCCTAAGCCTAGGGGTGCCGTAGTCTACGCCTAGGGGTGCCCTAGCCTAAGCCAAGGGGTGCCCTAGCCTTAGGCTAGGGGAGCCCTAGCCTTAGCCCAAGCCTAGGGGTGCCCTAGCCTAAGCCTAGTGGTGGCCTATCCTTAGGTTAGGGGAGCCGTAGCCTTAGCTTAAGCCTAGGGGTGCCCTAGCCTAAGACTAGGGGTGCCCTAGCCTAAGCCTAGGGGTGCCCTAGCCTAAGCCTAGGGGTGCCCTAGCCTAAGCCTAGGGGTGCCCTAGCCTAAGCCTAGGGGTGCCCTAACCTTAGGCTAGGGGATCCCTAGCCTCAGGCTAATTCTAGGGGTGCCCTAGCCTAAGCCTAGGGGTGCCGTAGCCTAAGCCTTGAGGTGCCCTAGCCTAAGCCTAGGGGTGCCCTAGCCTTGGGCTATGGGAGCCCTAGCCTTAGCCTAAGCCTAGGGCTGCCCTAGCCTAAGCCTAGGGGTGCCCTAGCCTTAGGCTAGGGGTGTCCTAGCCTTAGGCTAGGGGAGCCCTAGCCTTAGCCTAAGCCTAGGGGTACCCTAGCCTAAGCCTAGGGGTGCCCTAGCCTAAGCCTAAGGGTGTCCTAGCCTTAGGCTAGGGGAGCCCTAACCTTAACCTAAGCCTAGGGGTGCCCTAGCCTAAGCGTAGGGGTGCCGTAGCCTAAGCTTAGGGGTGCCCTAGCCTTAGGCTAGGGGAGCCCTAGCCTTAGCCCAAGACTAGGGGTGCCCTAGTCTAAGCCTAGGGGTGCCCTAGCCTAAGCCTAGGGGTGCCCTAGCCTAAGGGTAGGGGTTCCCTAGCCTTAGGATAGTAGAGCCCTAGCCTTAGCTTAAGCCTAAGGGTGCCATAGCCTAAGCCTAGGGGTGCCCTAGCCTAAGCCTAGGGGTGCCCTAGCCTAAGCCTAAGGGTGTCCTAGCCTTAGGCTAGGGGAGCCCTAACCTTAACCTAAGCCTAGGGGTGCCCTAGCCTAAGCCTAGGGGTGCCGTAGCCTAAGCTTAGGGGTGCCCTAGCCTTAGGCTAGGGGAGCCCTAGCCTTAGCCCAACCGTAGGGGTGCCCTAGTCTAAGCCTAGGGGTGCCCTAGCCTAAGCATAGGGGTGCCCTAGCCTAAGGGTAGGGGTTCCCTAGCCTTAGGATAGTAGAGCCCTAGCCTTAGCTTAAGCCTAAGGGTGCCATAGCCTAAGCCTAGGGGTGCCCTAGCCTAAGCCTAGGGGCGCCCTAGCCTAAGCCTAGGGGTGCCCTAGCCTAAGCCTAGGGGTGCCCTAACCTTAGGCTAGGGGATCCATAGCCTCAGGCTAATTCTAGGGGTGCCCTAGCCTAAGCCTAGGGGCGCCCTAGCCTAAGCCTAGAGGTGCCCTAGCCTAAGCCTAGGGGTGCCCTAACCTTAGGCTAGGGGATCCCTAGCCTCAGGCTAATTCTAGGGGTGCCCTAGCCTAAGCCTAGGGGTGCTATAGCCTAAGCCTAGGGGTGCCCTAGCCTAAGCCTAGGGGTGCCCTAGCCTTGGGCTATGGGAGCCCTAGCCTTAGCCTAAGCCTAGGGGTGCCCTAGCCTAAGCCTAGGGGTGCCCTAGCCTTAGGCTAGGGGTGCCCTTGCCTTAGGCTAGGGGAGCCCTAGCCTTAGCCAGGCCTAGGGGTACCCTAGCCTAAGCCTAGGGGTGCCCTAGCCTAAGCCTAAGGGTGTCCTAGCCTTAGGCTAGGGGAGCCCTAACCTTAACCTAAGCCTAGGGGTGCCCTAGCCTAAGCCTAGGGGTGCCCTAGCCTCAGCCTAGGGGTGCCTTAGCCTAAGCCTAGGGGTGCCCTAGCCTAAGCCTAGGGGTGCCCTAGCCTAAGGGTAGGGGTTCCCTAGCCTTAGGCTAGGGGAGCCATAGCCTTAGCTTAAGCCTAGGGGTGCCCTAGCCTAAGCCTAGGGGTGTCCTAGCCTAAGCCTAGGGGAGCCCTAGCCTAAGCCTAGAGGTGCCCTAGCGTTAGGCTAGGGGAGCTCTAGACTTAGCCTAAGCCTAGGGGTGTCCTAGCCTAAGCCTAGGGGTGCCCTCGCCTAAGCCTAGGGGTGCCCTAGCCTTAGGCTAGTCGAGCCGTAGCCTTAGTCTAAGCCTAGGGGTGCCCTAGGCTAAGCCTAGAGGTGCCCTAGCCTTAGGCTTGGGAAGGCCTAGCCTTAGCCTAAGCCTAGGGGTGCCCTAGCCTAAGCCTAGGGGTGTCCTAGCCTTAGGCTAGAGGAGCCCTAACCTTAACCTCAGCCTAGGGGTGCCCTAGCCTAAGCCTAGGGGTGCTCTAGCCTAAGCCTAGGGATGCCCTATCCTTAGGCTAGGGGAGCCCTAGCCTTAGCCTAAGCCTAGGGGTGCCCTAGCCTAAGCCTAGGGGTGCCCTAGCCTAAGACTAGGGGTGCCCTAGCCTTAGTCTAGTCGAGCCGTAGCCTTAGTCAAAGCCTAGGGGTACCCTAGCCGAAGTCTAGAGGTGCCCTAGCCTTAGGCTAGGGGAGGCCTAGCCTTAGACTAAGCCTAGGGGTGCCCTAGCTTAAGCCCAGGGGTGCCCTAGCCTTAGGCTATTCGAGCCATAGCCTTAGTCTAAGCCTAGGGGTGCCCTAGCCTAAGCCTATGGGTGCCCTAGCTAAAGCCTAGGGGTGTCCTAGCCTTGTGCTAGGGGAGCCCTAGCCTTAGCCTAAGCCTAGGGATGCCCTAGCCTAAGGCTAGGGGTGCCCTAGCCTAAGCCTAGGGGTGCCCTAGCCTTAGGCTAGTCGAGCCGGAGCCTTGGCCTAAGCATAGGGGTGCCCTAGCCTAAGCCTTGGGGTGCCCTTGCCTAAGCCTAGGGGTGCCCTAACCTTAGGCTAGGGTATCCCTAGCCTTAGGCTAATTCTAGGGGTGCCCTAGCCTAAGCCTAGAGGTGCCGTAGCCTAAGCCTAGGGGTGCCCTAGCCTAAGGGTAGGGGTTCCCTAGCCTTAGGATAGTAGAGCCCTAGCCTTAGCTTAAGCCTAAGGGTGCCATAGCCTAAGCCTAGGGGTGCCCTAGCCTAAGCCTAGGGGCGCCCTAGCCTAAGCCTAGGGGTGCCCTAGCCTAAGCCTAGGGGTGCCCTAACCTTAGGCTAGGGGATCCCTAGCCTCAGGCTAATTCTAGGGGTGCCCTAGCCTAAGCCTAGGGGCGCCCTAGCCTAAGCCTAGAGGTGCCCTAGCCTAAGCCTAGGGGTGCCCTAACCTTAGGCTAGGGGATCCCTAGCCTCAGGCTAATTCTAGGGGTGCCCTAGCCTAAGCCTAGGGGTGCTATAGCCTAAGCCTAGGGGTGCCCTAGCCTAAGCCTAGGGGTGCCCTAGCCTTGGGCTATGGGAGCCCTAGCCTTAGCCTAAGCCTAGGGGTGCCCTAGCCTAAGCCTAGGGGTGCCCTAGCCTTAGGCTAGGGGTGCCCTTGCCTTAGGCTAGGGGAGCCCTAGCCTTAGCCAGGCCTAGGGGTACCCTAGCCTAAGCCTAGGGGTGCCCTAGCCTAAGCCTAAGGGTGTCCTAGCCTTAGGCTAGGGGAGCCCTAACCTTAACCTAAGCCTAGGGGTGCCCTAGCCTAAGCCTAGGGGTGCCCTAGCCTCAGCCTAGGGGTGCCTTAGCCTAAGCCTAGGGGTGCCCTAGCCTAAGCCTAGGGGTGCCCTAGCCTAAGGGTAGGGGTTCCCTAGCCTTAGGCTAGGGGAGCCCTAGCCTTAGCTTAAGCCTAGGGGTGCCCTAGCCTAAGCCTAGGGGTGTCCTAGCCTAAGCCTAGGGGAGCCCTAGCCTAAGTCTAGAGGTGCCCTAGCGTTAGGCTAGGGGAGCTCTAGACTTAGCCTAAGCCTAGGGGTGTCCTAGCCTAAGCCTAGGGGTGCCCTCGCCTAAGCCTAGGGGTGCCCTAGCCTTAGGCTAGTCGAGCCGTAGCCTTAGTCTAAGCCTAGGGGTGCCCTAGGCTAAGCCTAGAGGTGCCCTAGCCTTAGGCTTGGGAAGGCCTAGCCTTAGCCTAAGCCTAGGGGTGCCCTAGCCTAAGCCTAGGGGTGTCCTAGCCTTAGGCTAGAGGAGCCCTAACCTTAACCTCAGCCTAGGGGTGCCCTAGCCTAAGCCTAGGGGTGCTCTAGCCTAAGCCTAGGGATGCCCTATCCTTAGGCTAGGGGAGCCCTAGCCTTAGCCTAAGCCTAGGGGTGCCCTAGCCTAAGCCTAGGGGTGCCCTAGCCTAAGACTAGGGGTGCCCTAGCCTTAGTCTAGTCGAGCCGTAGCCTTAGTCAAAGCCTAGGGGTACCCTAGCCGAAGTCTAGAGGTGCCCTAGCCTTAGGCTAGGGGAGCCCTAGCCTTAGACTAAGCCTAGGGGTGCCCTAGCTTAAGCCCAGGGGTGCCCTAGCCTTAGGCTATTCGAGCCATAGCCTTAGTCTAAGCCTAGGGGTGCCCTAGCCTAAGCCTATGGGTGCCCTAGCTAAAGCCTAGGGGTGTCCTAGCCTTGTGCTAGGGGAGCCCTAGCCTTAGCCTAAGCCAAGGGATGCCCTAGCCTAAGGCTAGGGGTGCCCTAGCCTAAGCCTAGGGGTGCCCTAGCCTTAGGCTAGTCGAGCCGGAGCCTTGGCCTAAGCATAGGGGTGCCCTAGCCTAAGCCTTGGGGTGCCCTTGCCTAAGCCTAGGGGTGCCCTAACCTTAGGCTAGGGTATCCCTAGCCTTAGGCTAATTCTAGGGGTGCCCTAGCCTAAGCCTAGAGGTGCCGTAGCCTAAGCCTAGGGGTGCCCTAGCCTAAGGCTAGTCGAGCCCTAGCCTTAGTCTAAGCCTAGGGGTGCCCTAGCCTAAGCCTAGAGGTGCCCTAGCCTTAGGCTAGGGGAGCCCTAGCCTTAGCCTAAGCCTAGGGGTGCCCTTGCTAAAGCCTAGGGGAGCCCTAGCCTTAGGCTAGGGGAGCCCTAGCCCTAGCCCAAGCCCAGGGGTGCCCTAACCTAAGCCTAGGGGTGCCCTAGCCTAAGCCTAGGGTTGCCGTAGCCTAAGCCTAGGGGTGCCCTAGCCTAAGCCTAGGCGTGCCCTAGCCTTAGGCTAGGGGAGCCCAAGCCTTACCCCAAGCCTAGGGGTGCCCTAGCCTAAGCCTAGGGTTGCCCTAGCCTAAGGGTAGGGGTTCCCTACCCTTAGGGTAGGGGAGCCCTAGCCTTAGCTTAAGCCTAGGGGTGCCCTAGCCTAAGCCTAGGGGTGCCCTAGCCTAAGCCTAGGGGTGCCGTAGCCAAAGCCTAGGGGTGCCCTAGCCTAAGCCTAGGGGTGCCCTCGACTTAGGCTAGGGGAGCCCTAGCCTAAGCTTACGGATGCCCTAGCCTTAGGCTATGGGAGCTCTAGCCTTAGCCTAAGCCTAGGGGTGCCCTAGCCCAAGCCTAGTGGTGCCCTATCCTAAGCCTAGGGGTGTCCTAGCCTTAGGCTAGGGGAGCCCTAAGCTTAAGCTAAGCCTAGGGGTGCCCTAGCCTAAGCCTAGGGGTGCCCTAGCCTAAGCCTAAGGATGCTCTATCCTTAGGCTAGGGGAGCCCTAGCCTTAGCCTAAGCCTAGGGGTGCCCTAGCCTAAGCCTGTGGGTGCCCTAGCCTAAGCCTAGGGGTGCCCTAGCCTAAACCTAGGGGTGCCCTAGCCTTAGCCTAAGCTAGGGGTGCCCTAGGCTAAGCCTAGGGGTGCCCAGCCTTAGGCTATGGGAGCCCTAGCCTTAGCCTAAGCCTAGGGGTGCCCTAGCCTAAGCCTAGGCTGCCCTAGCCTAAGCCTAGGGGTGCCCTAGCCTAAGCCTAGGGGTACCCTAGCCATGGGCTATGGGAAACCTAGCCTTAGCCTAAGCCTAGGGGTGCCCTAGCGTAAGCCAAGGGGTGCCCTAGCCTTAGGCTAGGGGAGCCCTAGCCTTAGCCTAAGCCAAGGGGTACCCTAGCCAAAGCCTTGGGGTGCCCTAGCCTAAGCCTAGGGGTGTCCTAGCCTTAAGCTAGGGGAGCCCTAACCTTAACCTAAGCCTAGGGGTGCCCTAGCCTAAGCCTAGGGGTGCCCTAGCCTAAGCCTAGGGATGCCCTATCCTTAAGCTAGGGGAGCCCTAGCCTTAGCCTAAGCCTAGGGGTGCCCTAGCCTAAGCCTAGGGTTGTCCTAGCCTTAGGCTAGGGGAGCCCTAACCTTAACCTAAGCCTAGGGGTGCCCTAGCCTAAGCCTAGGGGTGCCCTAGCCTAAGCCTAGGGATGCCCTATCCTTAAGCTAGGGGAGCCCTAGCCTTAGCCTAAGACTAGGGTGCCCTAGCCTGAGCCTAGGGGTGCCCTAGCCTAAGCCTAGAGGTGCCCTAGCCTTAGGCTAGGGGAGCTCTAGACTTAGCCTAATCCTAGGGGTGCCCTAGCCTAAGCCAAGGGGTGCCCTAGCCTTAGGCTAGTCGAGCCGTAGCCTTAGTCTAAGCCTAGGGGTGACCTAACCTAAGCCAAGAGGTGCCCTAGCCTTAGGCTAGGGGAGCCCTAGCCTTAGCCTAAGCCTAGGGGTACCCTAGCCTAAGCCTAGGTGTGCCCTAGCCTAAGCCAAGGGGAGTCCTAGCCTTAAGCTCGGGGAGCCCTAGCCTTAGCCTAAGCCTAGGTGTGCCCTAGCCTAAGCCTAGGGGTGCACTAGCCTTAGGCTAGTCGAGCCGGAGCCTTAGCCTAAGCCTAGGGGTGCCCTAGCCTAAGCCTAGAGGTGCCCTAGCCTTAGGCTAGGGGAGCCTTAGCCTTAGCCTAAGTCTAGGGGTGCCCTAGCCTAAGCCTAGGGGTGCCCTAGCCTAAGCGTATGGGTGCCCTAGCCTTAGGCTAGTCGAGCCATAGCCTTAGTCTAAGCCTGGGGGTGCCCTAGCCTAAGCCTATGGGTGCCCTATCTTAAGCCTAGGGGTGTCCTAGATTTTGCTGGGGGAGCCCTAGCCTTAGCCTAAGCCTAGGGATGCCCTAGCCTAAGCCTAGGGGTGCCCTAGCCTAAGCTTAGGGGTGCCCTAACCTTAGGCTAGTCGAGCCGGAGCCTTAGCCTAAGCCTAGGGGTGCCCTAGCCTAAGCCTAGGGGTGCCCTAGCCTAAGCCTATGGGTGCCCTAACCTTAGGCTAGGGGATCCCTAGCCTTAGGCTAATTCTAGGGGTGCCCTAGCCTAAGCCTAGGGGTGCCGTAGTCTACGCCTAGGGGTGCCCTAGCCTAAGCCAAGGGGTGCCCTAGCCTTAGGCTAGGGGAGCCCTAGCCTTAGCCCAAGCCTAGGGGTGCCCTAGCCTAAGCCTAGGGGTGCCCTAGCCTAAGCTTAGGGGTGCCCTAGCCTTAGGCTAGTCGAGCCGTAGCCTTAGTCTAAGCCTAGGGGTGCCCTAGGCTAAGCCTAGAGGTGCCCTAGCCTTAGGCTTGGGAAGGCCTAGCCTTAGCCTAAGCCTAGGGGTGCCCTAGCCTAAGCCTAGGGGTGCCCTAGCCTAAGCCTAGGGGTGCCCCAGCCTTAGGCTAGTCGAGCCATAGCATTAGTCTAAGCCTAGGGGTGCCCTATCCTAAACCTATCGGTGCCCTAGCTTAAGCCTAGGGGTGTCCTAGCCTTACGCTAGGGGAGCCCTAGCCTTAGCCTAAGCCTAGGGATGCCCTAGCCTAAGCCTAGGGGTGCCCTAGCCTAAGCTTAGGGGTGCCCTAGCCTTAGGCTAGTCGAGCCGGAGCCTTAGCCTAAGCCTAGGGGTGCCCTAGCCTAAGCCTAGGGGTGCCCTAGCCTAAGCCCAGGGGTGCCCTAACCTTAGGCTAGAGGATCACTAGCCTTAGGCTAATTCTAGGGGTGCCCTAGCCTAAGCCTAGGGGTGCCGTAGCCTGAGCCTAGGGGTACCCTAGCTTAAGCCTAGGGGTGCCCTAGCCATGGGCTATGGGAGCCCTAGCCTTAGCCTAAGCCTAGGGGTGCCCTAGCCTAAGCCTAGGGGTGCCCTAGCCTAAGGCTAGGGGTGCCCTAGCCTTAGGCTAGGGGAGCCCTAGCCTTGGCCTAAGCCTAGGGGTACCCTAGCCTAGAGCCTAGGGGTGGCCTAGCCTAAGCCTAAGGGTGTCCTAGCCTTAGGCTAGCGGAGCCCTAACCTTAACCTAAGCCTAGGGGTGCCCTAGCCTAAGCCTAGGGGTGCCCTAGCCTAAGCCTAGGGGTGCCCTAACCTTAGGCTAGAGGATCCCTAGCCTTAGGCTAATTCTAGGGGTGCCCTAGCCTAAGCCTAGGGGTGCCCTAGCCTCAGCCTAGGGGTGCCGTAGCCTAAGCCTAGGTGTGCCCTAGCCTAAGCCTAGGGGTGCCCTAGCCTAAGGGTAGGGGTTCCCTAGCCTTAGGCTAGGGGAGCCCTAGCCTTAGCTTAAGCCTAGGAGTGCCCTAGCCTAAGCCTAGGGGTGCCCTATCCTTAGGTTAGGGGAGCCCTAGCCTTAGCTTAAACCTAGGGGTGCCCTAGCCTAAGCCTAGGGGTGCCCTAGCCTAAGCCTAGGGGTGCCCTAGCCTAAGCCTAGGGGTGCCCTAGCCTAAGCCTAGGGGTGCCCTAGCCTAAGCCTAGGGGTGCCATAGCCTTAGGCTAGGGGAGCCCTAGCCTTAGCTTAAGCCTAGGGGTGCCCTAGCCTAAGCCTATGGGTGCCCTAGCCAAAGCCTAGGGGTGCCGTAGCCTAAGCCTAGGGGTGCCCTAGCCTAAGCCTAAGGGTGCCCTAGCTTTAGGCTAGGGGAGCCCTAGCCTTAGCTTAAGCCTAGGGGTGCCCTAGCCTAAGCCTAGGGGTGTCCTAGCCTAAGCCTAGGGGTGCCCTCGCCTAAGCCTAGGGGTGCCCTAGCCTTAGGCTAGTCGAGCCGTAGCCTTAGTCTAAGCCTAGGGGTGCCCTAGGCTAAGCCTAGAGGTGCCCTAGCCTTAGGCTAGGGAAGCCCTACCCTTAGCCTAAGCCTAGGGGTGCCCTAGCCTAAGCCTAGGGGGGCCCAAGCCTATGCCTAGGGGTGCCCTAGCCTTAGGCTAGTCATACCATAGCATTAGTCTAAGCCTAGGGGTGCCCTATCCTAAGCCTATGGGTGCCCTAGCTTAAGCCTCGGGGTGTCCTAGCCTTACGCTAGGGGAGCCCTAGCCTTAGCCTAAGCCTAGGGATGCCCTAGCCTAAGCCTAGGGGTGCCATAGCCTAAGCTTAGGGGTGCCTAGCCTTAGGCTAGTCGAGCCGGAGCCTTAGCCTAAGCCTAGGGTTGCCCTAGCCTAAGCCTTGGGGTGCCCTAGCCTAAGCCTAGGTGTGCCCTAGCCTTAGGCTAGTCGAGCCGGATCCTTAGCCTAAGTCTAGGGGAGCCCTAGCCTTAGCTTAAGCCTAGTAGTGCCCTAGCCTAAGCCTAGTGGTGCCCTATCCTTAGGTTAGGGGAGCCCTAGCCTTAGCTTAAGCCTAGGGGTGCCCTAGACTTAGGCTAGGGGATCCCTAGCCTTACGCTAATTCTAGGGGTGCCCTAGCCTAAGCCTAGGGGTGCCGTAGTCTACGCCTAGGGGTGCCCTAGCCTAAGCCAAGGGGTGCCCTAGCCTTAGGCTAGGGGAGCCCTAGCCTTAGCCCAAGCCTAGGGGTGCCCTAGCCTAAGCCTAGTGGTGCCCTATACTTAGGTTAGGGGAGCCCTAGCCTTAGCTTAAGCCTAGGGGTGCCCTAGCCTAAGCCTAGGGGTGCCCTAGCCTAAGCCTAGGGGTGCCCTAGCCTAAGCCTAGGGGTGCCCTTGCCTAAGCCTAGGGGTGCCCTAACCTTAGGCTAGGGGATCCCTAGCCTCAGGCTAATTCTAGGGGTGCCCTAGCCTAAGCCTAGGGGTGCCGTAGCCTAAGCCTAGGGGTGCCCTAGCCTAAGCCTAGGGGTGCCCCAGCCTTAGGCTAGTCGAGCCATAGCATTAGTCTAAGCCTAGAGGTGCCCTATCCTAAACCTATCGGTGCCCTAGCTTAAGCCTAGGGGTGTCCTAGCCTTACGCTAGGGGAGCCCTAGCCTTAGCCTAAGCCTAGGGATGCCCTAGCCTAAGCCTAGGGGTGCCCTAGCCTAAGCTTAGGGGTGCCCTAGCCTTAGGCTAGTCGAGCCGGAGCCTTAGCCTAAGCCTAGGGGTGCCCTAGCCTATGCCTAGGTGTGCCCTAGCCTAAGCCCAGGGGTGCCCTAACCTTAGGCTAGAGGATCACTAGCCTTAGGCTAATTCTAGGGGTGCCCTAGCCTAAGCCTAGGGGTGCCGTAGCCTGAGCCTAGGGGTACCCTAGCTTAAGCCTAGGGGTGCCCTAGCCATGGGCTATGGGAGCCCTAGCCTTAGCCTAAGCCTAGGGGTGCCCTAGCCTAAGCCTAGGGGTGCCCTAGCCTAAGGCTAGGGGTGCCCTAGCCTTAGGCTAGGGGAGCCCTAGCCTTGGCCTAAGCCTAGGGGTACCCTAGCCTAGAGCCTAGGGGTGGCCTAGCCTAAGCCTAAGGGTGTCCTAGCCTTAGGCTAGCGGAGCCCTAACCTTAACCTAAGCCTAGGGGTGCCCTAGCCTAAGCCTAGGGGTGCCCTAGCCTAAGCCTAGGGGTGCCCTAACCTTAGGCTAGAGGATCCCTAGCCTTAGGCTAATTCTAGGGGTGCCCTAGCCTAAGCCTAGGGGTGCCCTAGCCTCAGCCTAGGGGTGCCGTAGCCTAAGCCTAGGTGTGCCCTAGCCTAAGCCTAGGGGTGCCCTAGCCTAAGGGTAGGGGTTCCCTAGCCTTAGGCTAGGGGAGCCCTAGCCTTAGCTTAAGCCTAGGAGTGCCCTAGCCTAAGCCTAGGGGTGCCCTATCCTTAGGTTAGGGGAGCCCTAGCCTTAGCTTAAACCTAGGGGTGCCCTAGCCTAAGCCTAGGGGTGCCCTAGCCTAAGCCTAGGGGTGCCCTAGCCTAAGCCTAGGGGTGCCCTAGCCTAAGCCTAGGGGTGCCCTAGCCTAAGCCTAGGGGTGCCCTAGCCTTAGGCTAGGGGAGCCCTAGCCTTAGCTTAAGCCTAGGTGTGCCCTAGCCTAAGCCTATGGGTGCCCTAGCCAAAGCCTAGGGGTGCCGTAGCCTAAGCCTAGGGGTGCCCTAGCCTAAGCCTAAGGGTGCCCTAGCTTTAGGCTAGGGGAGCCCTAGCCTTAGCTTAAGCCTAGGGGTGCCCTAGCCTAAGCCTAGGGGTGTCCTAGCCTAAGCCTAGGGGTGCCCTCGCCTAAGCCTAGGGGTGCCCTAGCCTTAGGCTAGTCGAGCCGTAGCCTTAGTCTAAGCCTAGGGGTGCCCTAGGCTAAGCCTAGAGGTGCCCTAGCCTTAGGCTAGGGAAGCCCTACCCTTAGCCTAAGCCTAGGGGTGCCCTAGCCTAAGCCTAGGGGGGCCCTAGCCTATGCCTAGGGGTGCCCTAGCCTTAGGCTAGTCATACCATAGCATTAGTCTAAGCCTAGGGGTGCCCTATCCTAAGCCTATGGGTGCCCTAGCTTAAGCCTCGGGGTGTCCTAGCCTTACGCTAGGGGAGCCCTAGCCTTAGCCTAAGCCTAGGGATGCCCTAGCCTAAGCCTAGGGGTGCCTTAGCCTAAGCTTAGGGGTGCCTAACCTTAGGCTAGTCGAGCCGGAGCCTTAGCCTAAGCCTAGGGTTGCCCTAGCCTAAGCCTTGGGGTGCCCTAGCCTAAGGCTAGGTGTGCCCTAGCCTTAGGCTAGTCGAGCCGGATCCTTAGCCTAAGTCTAGGGGAGCCCTAGCCTTAGCTTAAGCCTAGTAGTGCCCTAGCCTAAGCCTAGTGGTGCCCTATCCTTAGGTTAGGGGAGCCCTAGCCTTAGCTTAAGCCTAGGGGTGCCCTAGACTTAGGCTAGGGGATCCCTAGCCTTACGCTAATTCTAGGGGTGCCCTAGCCTAAGCCTAGGGGTGCCGTAGTCTACGCCTAGGGGTGCCCTAGCCTAAGCCAAGGGGTGCCCTAGCCTTAGGCTAGGGGAGCCCTAGCCTTAGCCCAAGCCTAGGGGTGCCCTAGCCTAAGCCTAGTGGTGCCCTATACTTAGGTTAGGGGAGCCCTAGCCTTAGCTTAAGCCTAGGGGTGCCCTAGCCTAAGCCTAGGGGTGCCCTAGCCTAAGCCTAGGGGTGCCCTAGCCTAAGCCTAGGGGTGCCCTTGCCTAAGCCTAGGGGTGCCCTAACCTTAGGCTAGGGTATCCCTAGCCTCAGGCTAATTCTAGGGGTGCCCTAGCCTAAGCCTAGGGGTGCCGTAGCCTAAGCCTAGGGGTGCCCTAGCCTAAGCCTAGGGGTGCCCTAGCCTTGAGCTATGGGAGCCCTAGCCTTAGCCTAAGCCTAGGGGTGCCCTAGCCGAAGCCTAGGGGTGCCCTAGCCTTAGGCTAGGGGTGTCCTAGCCTTAGGCTAGGGGAGCCCTAGCCTTAGCCTAAGCCTAGGGGTACCCTAGCCTAAGCCTAGGGGTGCCCTAGCCTAAGCCTAAGGGTGTCCTAGCCTTAGGCTAGGGGAGCCCTAACCTTAACCTAAGCCTAGGGGTGCCCTAGCCTAAGCCTAGGGGTGCCGTAGCCTAAGCTTAGGGGTGCCCTAGCCTTAGGCTAGGGGAGCCCTAGCCTTAGCCCAAGCTAGGGGTGCCCTAGCCTAAGCCTAGGGGTGCCCTAGCCTAAGCCTAGGGGTGCCCTAGCCTAAGGGTAGGGGTTCCCTAGCCTTAGGATAGTAGAGCCCTAGCCTTAGCTTAAGCCTAAGGGTGCCATAGCCTAAGCCTAGGGGTGCCCTACCCTAAGCCTAGGGGCTCCCTAGCCTAAGCCTAGGGGTGCCCTAGCCTAAGCCTAGGGGTGCCCTAACCTTAGGCTAGGGGATCCCTAGCCTCAGGCTAATTCTAGGGGTGCCCTAGCCTAAGCCTAGGGGCACCCTAGCCTAAGCCTAGAGGTGCCCTAGCCTAAGCCTAGGGTTGCCCTAACCTTAGGCTAGGGGATCCGTAGCCTCAGGCTAATTCTAGGGGTGCCCTACCTAAGCCTAGGGGTGCTATAGCCTAAGCCTAGGGGTGCCCTAGCCTAAGCCTAGGGGTGCCCTAGCCTTGGGCTATGGGAGCCCTAGCCTTAGCCTAAGCCTAGGGGTGCCCTAGCCTAAGCCTAGGGGTGCCCTAGCCTTAGGCTAGGGGTGCCCTTGCCTTAGGCTAGGGGAGCCCTAGCCTTAGCCAGGCCTAGGGGTACCCTAGCCTAAGCCTAGGGGTGCCCTAGCCTAAGCCTAAGGGTGTCCTAGCCTTAGGCTAGGGGAGCCCTAACATTAACCTAAGCCTAGGGGTGCCCTAGCCTAAGACTAGGGGTGCCCTAGCCTCAGCCTAGGGGTCCTTAGCCTAAGCCTAGGGGTGCCCTAGCCTAAGCCTAGGGGTGCCCTAGCCTAAGGGTAGGGGTGCCCTAGCCTTAGGCTAGGGGAGCCCTAGCCTTAGCTTAAGCCTAGGGGTGCCCTAGCCTAAGCCTAGGGGTGTCCTAGCCTAAGCCTAGGGGAGCCCTAGCCTAAGCCTAGAGGTGCCCTAGCGTTAGGCTAGGGGAGCTCTAGACTTAGCCTAAGCCTAGGGGTGTCCTAGCCTAAGACTAGGGGTGCCCTCGCCTAAGCCTAGGGGTGCCCTAGCCTTAGGCTAGTCGAGCCGTAGCCTTAGTCTAAGCCTAGGGGTGCCCTAGGCTAAGCCTAGAGGTGCCCTAGCCTTAGGCTAGGGAAGCCCTAGCCTTAGCCTAAGCCTAGGGGTGCCCTAGCCTAAGCCTAGGGGTGCCCTAGCCTATGCCTAGGGGTGCCCTAGCCTTAGGCTAGTCGAGCCATAGCATTAGTCTAAGCCTAGGGGTGCCCTATCCTAAGCCTATGGGTGCCCTAGCTTAAGCCTAGAGGTGTCCTAGCCTTACGCTAGGGGAGCCCTAGCCTTAGCCTAAGCCTAGGGATGCCCTAGCTTAAGCCTAGGGGTGCCCTAGCCTAAGCTTAGGGGTGCCCTAGCCTTAGGCTAGTCAAGCCAGAGCCTTAGCCTAAGCCTAGGGGTGCCCTAGCCTAAGCCTAGGGGTGCCCTAACCTTAGGCTAGGGGATCCCTAGCCTTAGGCTAATTCTAGGGGTGCCCTAGCCTAAGCCTAGGGGTGCCGTAGTCTACGCCTAGGGGTGCCCTAGCCTAAGCCAAGGGGTGCCCTAGCCCTAGGCTAGGGGAGCCCTAGCCGTAGCCCAAGCCTAGGGGTGCCCTAGCCTAAGCCTAGGGGTGCCCTAGCCCAAGGGTATGGGTTCCCTAGCCTTAGGCTAGGGGAGCCCTAGCCTTAGCTTAAGCCTAGGGGTGCCATAGCCTAAGCCTAGGGATGCCGTAGACTAAGCCTAGGGGTGCCCTAGCCTTAGGCTAGTCGAGCCGTAGCCTTAGTCTAAGGCTAGGGGTGCCTTAGGCTAAGCCTAGAGGTGCCCTAGCCTTAGGCTAGGGAAGCCCTAGCCTTAGCCTAAGCCTAAGGGGGCCCTTTCCTAAGCCTAGGGGTGCCCTAGCCTAAGCCTAGGGGTGCCCTAGCCTTAGGCTAGTCGAGCCATAGCATTAGTCTAAGCCTATGGGTGCCCTATCCGAAGCCTATGGGTGCCCTAGCTTAAGCGTAGGGGTGTCCTAGCCTTACACTAGGGGAGCCCTAGCCTTAGCCTAAGCCTAGGGATGCCCTAGCCTAAGCCTAGGGGTGCCCTAGCCTAAGCCTAGGTGTGCCCTAGCCTTAGGCTAGTCGAGCCGGAGCCTTAGCCTAAGCCTAGGGGTGCCCTAGCCTAAGCCTAGGGGTGCCCTAGCCTAAGCCTAGGGGTGCCCTAACCTTAGGCTAGAGGATCCCTAGCCTTAGCCTAAGCCTAGGGGTGCCCTAGCCTAAGCCTAGGGGTGCCCTAGCCTTGGGCTATGGGAGCCCTAGCCTTAGCCTAAGCCTAGGGGTGCCCTAGCCTTAGGCTAGGGGTGCCCTAGCCTTAGGCTAGGGGAGCCCTAGCCTTAGCCTAATCCTAGGGGTACCCTAGCCTAAGTATAGGGGTGCCCTAGCCTAAGCCTAAGGGTCTCCTAGCCTTAGGCTAGGGGAGCCCTAACCTTAACCTAAGCCTAGGGGTGCCCTAGCCTAAGCCTAGGGGTGCCCTAGCCTAAGCCTAGGGGTGCCCTAACATTAGGCTAGGGGATCCCTAGCCTTAGGCTAATTCTAGGGGTGCCCTAGCCTAAGCCTAGGGGTGCCCTAGTCTCAGCCTAGGGGTGCCGTAGCCTAAGCCTAGGGCAGCCCTAGCCTACGCCTAGGGGTGCCATAGCCTTAGGCTAGGGGAGCCCTAGCCTTAGCCCAAGCCTAGGGGTGCCCTAGCCTAAGCCTACGGGTGCCCTAACATAAGGGTAGGGGTTCCCTAGCCTTAGTATAGGGGAGCCCTAGCCTTAGCCTAAGCCTAGGGATGCCCTAGCCTAAGCCTAGGGGTGCCCTAGCCTAAGCTTAGGGGTGCCCTAACCTTAGGCTAGTCGAGCCGGAGCCTTAGCCTAAGCCTAGGGGTGCCCTAGCCTAAGCCTAGGGGTGCCCTAGCCTAAGCCTATGGGTGCCCTAACCTTAGGCTAGGGGATCCCTAGCCTTAGGCTAATTCTAGGGGTGCCCTAGCCTAAGCCTAGGGGTGCCGTAGTCTACGCCTAGGGGTGCCCTAGCCTAAGCCAAGGGGTGCCCTAGCCTTAGGCTAGGGGAGCCCTAGCCTTAGCCCAAGCCTAGGGGTGCCCTAGCCTAAGCCTAGGGGTGCCCTAGCCTAAGCTTAGGGGTGCCCTAGCCTTAGGCTAGTCGAGCCGTAGCCTTAGTCTAAGCCTAGGGGTGCCCTAGGCTAAGCCTAGAGGTGCCCTAGCCTTAGGCTTGGGAAGGCCTAGCCTTAGCCTAAGCCTAGGGGTGCCCTAGCCTAAGCCTAGGGGTGCCCTAGCCTAAGCCTAGGGGTGCCCCAGCCTTAGGCTAGTCGAGCCATAGCATTAGTCTAAGCCTAGGGGTGCCCTATCCTAAACCTATCGGTGCCCTAGCTTAAGCCTAGGGGTGTCCTAGCCTTACGCTAGGGGAGCCCTAGCCTTAGCCTAAGCCTAGGGATGCCCTAGCCTAAGCCTAGGGGTGCCCTAGCCTAAGCTTAGGGGTGCCCTAGCCTTAGGCTAGTCGAGCCGGAGCCTTAGCCTAAGCCTAGGGGTGCCCTAGCCTAAGCCTAGGGGTGCCCTAGCCTAAGCCCAGGGGTGCCCTAACCTTAGGCTAGAGGATCACTAGCCTTAGGCTAATTCTAGGGGTGCCCTAGCCTAAGCCTAGGGGTGCCGTAGCCTGAGCCTAGGGGTACCCTAGCTTAAGCCTAGGGGTGCCCTAGCCATGGGCTATGGGAGCCCTAGCCTTAGCCTAAGCCTAGGGGTGCCCTAGCCTAAGCCTAGGGGTGCCCTAGCCTAAGGCTAGGGGTGCCCTAGCCTTAGGCTAGGGGAGCCCTAGCCTTGGCCTAAGCCTAGGGGTACCCTAGCCTAGAGCCTAGGGGTGGCCTAGCCTAAGCCTAAGGGTGTCCTAGCCTTAGGCTAGCGGAGCCCTAACCTTAACCTAAGCCTAGGGGTGCCCTAGCCTAAGCCTAGGGGTGCCCTAGCCTAAGCCTAGGGGTGCCCTAACCTTAGGCTAGAGGATCCCTAGCCTTAGGCTAATTCTAGGGGTGCCCTAGCCTAAGCCTAGGGGTGCCCTAGCCTCAGCCTAGGGGTGCCGTAGCCTAAGCCTAGGTGTGCCCTAGCCTAAGCCTAGGGGTGCCCTAGCCTAAGGGTAGGGGTTCCCTAGCCTTAGGCTAGGGGAGCCCTAGCCTTAGCTTAAGCCTAGGAGTGCCCTAGCCTAAGCCTAGGGGTGCCCTATCCTTAGGTTAGGGGAGCCCTAGCCTTAGCTTAAACCTAGGGGTGCCCTAGCCTAAGCCTAGGGGTGCCCTAGCCTAAGCCTAGGGGTGCCCTAGCCTAAGCCTAGGGGTGCCCTAGCCTAAGCCTAGGGGTGCCCTAGCCTAAGCCTAGGGGTGCCATAGCCTTAGGCTAGGGGAGCCCTAGCCTTAGCTTAAGCCTAGGGGTGCCCTAGCCTAAGCCTATGGGTGCCCTAGCCAAAGCCTAGGGGTGCCGTAGCCTAAGCCTAGGGGTGCCCTAGCCTAAGCCTAAGGGTGCCCTAGCTTTAGGCTAGGGGAGCCCTAGCCTTAGCTTAAGCCTAGGGGTGCCCTAGCCTAAGCCTAGGGGTGTCCTAGCCTAAGCCTAGGGGTGCCCTCGCCTAAGCCTAGGGGTGCCCTAGCCTTAGGCTAGTCGAGCCGTAGCCTTAGTCTAAGCCTAGGGGTGCCCTAGGCTAAGCCTAGAGGTGCCCTAGCCTTAGGCTAGGGAAGCCCTACCCTTAGCCTAAGCCTAGGGGTGCCCTAGCCTAAGCCTAGGGGGGCCCAAGCCTATGCCTAGGGGTGCCCTAGCCTTAGGCTAGTCATACCATAGCATTAGTCTAAGCCTAGGGGTGCCCTATCCTAAGCCTATGGGTGCCCTAGCTTAAGCCTCGGGGTGTCCTAGCCTTACGCTAGGGGAGCCCTAGCCTTAGCCTAAGCCTAGGGATGCCCTAGCCTAAGCCTAGGGGTGCCATAGCCTAAGCTTAGGGGTGCCTAGCCTTAGGCTAGTCGAGCCGGAGCCTTAGCCTAAGCCTAGGGTTGCCCTAGCCTAAGCCTTGGGGTGCCCTAGCCTAAGCCTAGGTGTGCCCTAGCCTTAGGCTAGTCGAGCCGGATCCTTAGCCTAAGTCTAGGGGAGCCCTAGCCTTAGCTTAAGCCTAGTAGTGCCCTAGCCTAAGCCTAGTGGTGCCCTATCCTTAGGTTAGGGGAGCCCTAGCCTTAGCTTAAGCCTAGGGGTGCCCTAGACTTAGGCTAGGGGATCCCTAGCCTTACGCTAATTCTAGGGGTGCCCTAGCCTAAGCCTAGGGGTGCCGTAGTCTACGCCTAGGGGTGCCCTAGCCTAAGCCAAGGGGTGCCCTAGCCTTAGGCTAGGGGAGCCCTAGCCTTAGCCCAAGCCTAGGGGTGCCCTAGCCTAAGCCTAGTGGTGCCCTATACTTAGGTTAGGGGAGCCCTAGCCTTAGCTTAAGCCTAGGGGTGCCCTAGCCTAAGCCTAGGGGTGCCCTAGCCTAAGCCTAGGGGTGCCCTAGCCTAAGCCTAGGGGTGCCCTTGCCTAAGCCTAGGGGTGCCCTAACCTTAGGCTAGGGGATCCCTAGCCTCAGGCTAATTCTAGGGGTGCCCTAGCCTAAGCCTAGGGGTGCCGTAGCCTAAGCCTAGGGGTGCCCTAGCCTAAGCCTAGGGGTGCCCCAGCCTTAGGCTAGTCGAGCCATAGCATTAGTCTAAGCCTAGAGGTGCCCTATCCTAAACCTATCGGTGCCCTAGCTTAAGCCTAGGGGTGTCCTAGCCTTACGCTAGGGGAGCCCTAGCCTTAGCCTAAGCCTAGGGATGCCCTAGCCTAAGCCTAGGGGTGCCCTAGCCTAAGCTTAGGGGTGCCCTAGCCTTAGGCTAGTCGAGCCGGAGCCTTAGCCTAAGCCTAGGGGTGCCCTAGCCTATGCCTAGGTGTGCCCTAGCCTAAGCCCAGGGGTGCCCTAACCTTAGGCTAGAGGATCACTAGCCTTAGGCTAATTCTAGGGGTGCCCTAGCCTAAGCCTAGGGGTGCCGTAGCCTGAGCCTAGGGGTACCCTAGCTTAAGCCTAGGGGTGCCCTAGCCATGGGCTATGGGAGCCCTAGCCTTAGCCTAAGCCTAGGGGTGCCCTAGCCTAAGCCTAGGGGTGCCCTAGCCTAAGGCTAGGGGTGCCCTAGCCTTAGGCTAGGGGAGCCCTAGCCTTGGCCTAAGCCTAGGGGTACCCTAGCCTAGAGCCTAGGGGTGGCCTAGCCTAAGCCTAAGGGTGTCCTAGCCTTAGGCTAGCGGAGCCCTAACCTTAACCTAAGCCTAGGGGTGCCCTAGCCTAAGCCTAGGGGTGCCCTAGCCTAAGCCTAGGGGTGCCCTAACCTTAGGCTAGAGGATCCCTAGCCTTAGGCTAATTCTAGGGGTGCCCTAGCCTAAGCCTAGGGGTGCCCTAGCCTCAGCCTAGGGGTGCCGTAGCCTAAGCCTAGGTGTGCCCTAGCCTAAGCCTAGGGGTGCCCTAGCCTAAGGGTAGGGGTTCCCTAGCCTTAGGCTAGGGGAGCCCTAGCCTTAGCTTAAGCCTAGGAGTGCCCTAGCCTAAGCCTAGGGGTGCCCTATCCTTAGGTTAGGGGAGCCCTAGCCTTAGCTTAAACCTAGGGGTGCCCTAGCCTAAGCCTAGGGGTGCCCTAGCCTAAGCCTAGGGGTGCCCTAGCCTAAGCCTAGGGGTGCCCTAGCCTAAGCCTAGGGGTGCCCTAGCCTAAGCCTAGGGGTGCCCTAGCCTTAGGCTAGGGGAGCCCTAGCCTTAGCTTAAGCCTAGGTGTGCCCTAGCCTAAGCCTATGGGTGCCCTAGCCAAAGCCTAGGGGTGCCGTAGCCTAAGCCTAGGGGTGCCCTAGCCTAAGCCTAAGGGTGCCCTAGCTTTAGGCTAGGGGAGCCCTAGCCTTAGCTTAAGCCTAGGGGTGCCCTAGCCTAAGCCTAGGGGTGTCCTAGCCTAAGCCTAGGGGTGCCCTCGCCTAAGCCTAGGGGTGCCCTAGCCTTAGGCTAGTCGAGCCGTAGCCTTAGTCTAAGCCTAGGGGTGCCCTAGGCTAAGCCTAGAGGTGCCCTAGCCTTAGGCTAGGGAAGCCCTACCCTTAGCCTAAGCCTAGGGGTGCCCTAGCCTAAGCCTAGGGGGGCCCTAGCCTATGCCTAGGGGTGCCCTAGCCTTAGGCTAGTCATACCATAGCATTAGTCTAAGCCTAGGGGTGCCCTATCCTAAGCCTATGGGTGCCCTAGCTTAAGCCTCGGGGTGTCCTAGCCTTACGCTAGGGGAGCCCTAGCCTTAGCCTAAGCCTAGGGATGCCCTAGCCTAAGCCTAGGGGTGCCTTAGCCTAAGCTTAGGGGTGCCTAACCTTAGGCTAGTCGAGCCGGAGCCTTAGCCTAAGCCTAGGGTTGCCCTAGCCTAAGCCTTGGGGTGCCCTAGCCTAAGGCTAGGTGTGCCCTAGCCTTAGGCTAGTCGAGCCGGATCCTTAGCCTAAGTCTAGGGGAGCCCTAGCCTTAGCTTAAGCCTAGTAGTGCCCTAGCCTAAGCCTAGTGGTGCCCTATCCTTAGGTTAGGGGAGCCCTAGCCTTAGCTTAAGCCTAGGGGTGCCCTAGACTTAGGCTAGGGGATCCCTAGCCTTACGCTAATTCTAGGGGTGCCCTAGCCTAAGCCTAGGGGTGCCGTAGTCTACGCCTAGGGGTGCCCTAGCCTAAGCCAAGGGGTGCCCTAGCCTTAGGCTAGGGGAGCCCTAGCCTTAGCCCAAGCCTAGGGGTGCCCTAGCCTAAGCCTAGTGGTGCCCTATACTTAGGTTAGGGGAGCCCTAGCCTTAGCTTAAGCCTAGGGGTGCCCTAGCCTAAGCCTAGGGGTGCCCTAGCCTAAGCCTAGGGGTGCCCTAGCCTAAGCCTAGGGGTGCCCTTGCCTAAGCCTAGGGGTGCCCTAACCTTAGGCTAGGGTATCCCTAGCCTCAGGCTAATTCTAGGGGTGCCCTAGCCTAAGCCTAGGGGTGCCGTAGCCTAAGCCTAGGGGTGCCCTAGCCTAAGCCTAGGGGTGCCCTAGCCTTGAGCTATGGGAGCCCTAGCCTTAGCCTAAGCCTAGGGGTGCCCTAGCCGAAGCCTAGGGGTGCCCTAGCCTTAGGCTAGGGGTGTCCTAGCCTTAGGCTAGGGGAGCCCTAGCCTTAGCCTAAGCCTAGGGGTACCCTAGCCTAAGCCTAGGGGTGCCCTAGCCTAAGCCTAAGGGTGTCCTAGCCTTAGGCTAGGGGAGCCCTAACCTTAACCTAAGCCTAGGGGTGCCCTAGCCTAAGCCTAGGGGTGCCGTAGCCTAAGCTTAGGGGTGCCCTAGCCTTAGGCTAGGGGAGCCCTAGCCTTAGCCCAAGCTAGGGGTGCCCTAGCCTAAGCCTAGGGGTGCCCTAGCCTAAGCCTAGGGGTGCCCTAGCCTAAGGGTAGGGGTTCCCTAGCCTTAGGATAGTAGAGCCCTAGCCTTAGCTTAAGCCTAAGGGTGCCATAGCCTAAGCCTAGGGGTGCCCTACCCTAAGCCTAGGGGCTCCCTAGCCTAAGCCTAGGGGTGCCCTAGCCTAAGCCTAGGGGTGCCCTAACCTTAGGCTAGGGGATCCCTAGCCTCAGGCTAATTCTAGGGGTGCCCTAGCCTAAGCCTAGGGGCACCCTAGCCTAAGCCTAGAGGTGCCCTAGCCTAAGCCTAGGGTTGCCCTAACCTTAGGCTAGGGGATCCGTAGCCTCAGGCTAATTCTAGGGGTGCCCTACCTAAGCCTAGGGGTGCTATAGCCTAAGCCTAGGGGTGCCCTAGCCTAAGCCTAGGGGTGCCCTAGCCTTGGGCTATGGGAGCCCTAGCCTTAGCCTAAGCCTAGGGGTGCCCTAGCCTAAGCCTAGGGGTGCCCTAGCCTTAGGCTAGGGGTGCCCTTGCCTTAGGCTAGGGGAGCCCTAGCCTTAGCCAGGCCTAGGGGTACCCTAGCCTAAGCCTAGGGGTGCCCTAGCCTAAGCCTAAGGGTGTCCTAGCCTTAGGCTAGGGGAGCCCTAACATTAACCTAAGCCTAGGGGTGCCCTAGCCTAAGACTAGGGGTGCCCTAGCCTCAGCCTAGGGGTCCTTAGCCTAAGCCTAGGGGTGCCCTAGCCTAAGCCTAGGGGTGCCCTATCCTAAGGGTAGGGGTGCCCTAGCCTTAGGCTAGGGGAGCCCTAGCCTTAGCTTAAGCCTAGGGGTGCCCTAGCCTAAGCCTAGGGGTGTCCTAGCCTAAGCCTAGGGGAGCCCTAGCCTAAGCCTAGAGGTGCCCTAGCGTTAGGCTAGGGGAGCTCTAGACTTAGCCTAAGCCTAGGGGTGTCCTAGCCTAAGACTAGGGGTGCCCTCGCCTAAGCCTAGGGGTGCCCTAGCCTTAGGCTAGTCGAGCCGTAGCCTTAGTCTAAGCCTAGGGGTGCCCTAGGCTAAGCCTAGAGGTGCCCTAGCCTTAGGCTAGGGAAGCCCTAGCCTTAGCCTAAGCCTAGGGGTGCCCTAGCCTAAGCCTAGGGGTGCCCTAGCCTATGCCTAGGGGTGCCCTAGCCTTAGGCTAGTCGAGCCATAGCATTAGTCTAAGCCTAGGGGTGCCCTATCCTAAGCCTATGGGTGCCCTAGCTTAAGCCTAGAGGTGTCCTAGCCTTACGCTAGGGGAGCCCTAGCCTTAGCCTAAGCCTAGGGATGCCCTAGCTTAAGCCTAGGGGTGCCCTAGCCTAAGCTTAGGGGTGCCCTAGCCTTAGGCTAGTCAAGCCAGAGCCTTAGCCTAAGCCTAGGGGTGCCCTAGCCTAAGCCTAGGGGTGCCCTAACCTTAGGCTAGGGGATCCCTAGCCTTAGGCTAATTCTAGGGGTGCCCTAGCCTAAGCCTAGGGGTGCCGTAGTCTACGCCTAGGGGTGCCCTAGCCTAAGCCAAGGGGTGCCCTAGCCCTAGGCTAGGGGAGCCCTAGCCGTAGCCCAAGCCTAGGGGTGCCCTAGCCTAAGCCTAGGGGTGCCCTAGCCCAAGGGTATGGGTTCCCTAGCCTTAGGCTAGGGGAGCCCTAGCCTTAGCTTAAGCCTAGGGGTGCCATAGCCTAAGCCTAGGGATGCCGTAGACTAAGCCTAGGGGTGCCCTAGCCTTAGGCTAGTCGAGCCGTAGCCTTAGTCTAAGGCTAGGGGTGCCTTAGGCTAAGCCTAGAGGTGCCCTAGCCTTAGGCTAGGGAAGCCCTAGCCTTAGCCTAAGCCTAAGGGGGCCCTTTCCTAAGCCTAGGGGTGCCCTAGCCTAAGCCTAGGGGTGCCCTAGCCTTAGGCTAGTCGAGCCATAGCATTAGTCTAAGCCTATGGGTGCCCTATCCGAAGCCTATGGGTGCCCTAGCTTAAGCGTAGGGGTGTCCTAGCCTTACACTAGGGGAGCCCTAGCCTTAGCCTAAGCCTAGGGATGCCCTAGCCTAAGCCTAGGGGTGCCCTAGCCTAAGCCTAGGTGTGCCCTAGCCTTAGGCTAGTCGAGCCGGAGCCTTAGCCTAAGCCTAGGGGTGCCCTAGCCTAAGCCTAGGGGTGCCCTAGCCTAAGCCTAGGGGTGCCCTAACCTTAGGCTAGAGGATCCCTAGCCTTAGCCTAAGCCTAGGGGTGCCCTAGCCTAAGCCTAGGGGTGCCCTAGCCTTGGGCTATGGGAGCCCTAGCCTTAGCCTAAGCCTAGGGGTGCCCTAGCCTTAGGCTAGGGGTGCCCTAGCCTTAGGCTAGGGGAGCCCTAGCCTTAGCCTAATCCTAGGGGTACCCTAGCCTAAGTATAGGGGTGCCCTAGCCTAAGCCTAAGGGTCTCCTAGCCTTAGGCTAGGGGAGCCCTAACCTTAACCTAAGCCTAGGGGTGCCCTAGCCTAAGCCTAGGGGTGCCCTAGCCTAAGCCTAGGGGTGCCCTAACATTAGGCTAGGGGATCCCTAGCCTTAGGCTAATTCTAGGGGTGCCCTAGCCTAAGCCTAGGGGTGCCCTAGTCTCAGCCTAGGGGTGCCGTAGCCTAAGCCTAGGGCAGCCCTAGCCTACGCCTAGGGGTGCCATAGCCTTAGGCTAGGGGAGCCCTAGCCTTAGCCCAAGCCTAGGGGTGCCCTAGCCTAAGCCTACGGGTGCCCTAACATAAGGGTAGGGGTTCCCTAGCCTTAGTATAGGGGAGCCCTAGCCTTAGCTTAAGCCTAGGAGTGCCCTAGCCTAAGCCTAGGGGTGCCCTATCATTAGGTTAGGGGAGCCCTAGCCTTAGATTAAGCCTAGGGGTGCCCTAGCCTAAGCCTAGGGGTGCCCTAGCCTAAGCCTAGGGGTGCCGTAGCCTAAGGCTAGGGGTGCCCTAACCTTAGGCTAGGGGATCCCTAGCCTCAGGCTAATTCTAGGGGTGCCCTAGCCTACGCATTGTGGTGCCGTAGCCTAAGCATAGGGGTGCCCTAGCCTTGGGCTATGGGAGCCCTAGCCTTAGCCTAAGCCTAGGGGTGCCCTAGCGTAAGCCTAGGGGTGCCCTAGCCTAAGCCTATGGGTGCCCTAGCCTTGGGCTATGGGAGCCCTAGCCTTAGCCTAAGCTTAGGGGTGCCCTAGCCTAAGCCTAGGGGTGCCCTAGCCTTAGGCTATGGGTGCCCTAGCCTTGGGCTATGGGAGCCCTAGCCTTAGCCTAAGCCTAGGGGTGCCCTAGCCTAAGCCTAGGGGTGTCCTAGCCTAAGCCTAGGGGTGCCCTAGCCTTAGGCTAGGGGAGCCCTACCCTTAACCTCAGCCTAGGGGTTCCCTAGCCTAAGCCTTAGGGTGCCCTAGCCTAAGCCTAGGGATGCCCTATCCTTAGGCTATGGGAGCCCTAGCCTTAGCCTAAGCCTAGGGGTGCCCTAGCGTAAGCCTAGGGGTGCCCTAGCCTAAGCCTATGGGTGCCCTAGCCTTGGGCTATGGGAGCCCTAGCCTTAGCCTAAGCCTAGTTCTGCCCTAGCCTAAGCCTAGGGGTGCCCTAGCCTTAGGCTAGGGGAGCCCTAGCCTTAGCTTAAGCCTAGGGGTGCCCTAGCCTAAGCCTATGGGTGCCCTAGCCAAAGCCTAGGGGTGCCGTAGCCTAAGCCTAGGGGTGCCCTAGCCTAAGCCTAAGGGTGCCCTAGCCTTAGGCTAGGGGAGCCCTAGCCTTAGCCAAGCCTAGGGTTGCCCTAGCCTAAGCCTAGGGGTGCCCTAGCCTAAGGGTAGGGGTTCCCTAGCTTTAGGCTAGGGGAGCCCTAACCTTAGCTTAAGCCTAGGGGTGCCCTAGCCTAAGCCTAGGGGTGTCCTAGCCTAAGCCTAGGGGTGCCCTCGCCGAAGCCTAGGGGTGGCCTAGCCTTAGGCTAGTCGAGCCGTAGCCTTAGTCTAAGCCGAGGGGTGCCCTAGGCTAAGCCTAGAGGTGCCCTAGCCTTAGGCTAGGGAAGCCCTACCCTTAGCCTAAGCCTAGGGGTGCCCTAGCCTAAGCCTAGGGGGGCCCTAGCCTATGCCTAGGGGTGCCCTAGCCTTAGGCTAGTCATACCATAGCATTAGTCTAAGCCTAGGGGTGCCCTATCCTAAGCCTATGGGTGCCCTAGCTTAAGCCTCGGGGTGTCCTAGCCTTACGCTAGGGGAGCCCTAGCCTTAGCCTAAGCCTAGGGATGCCCTAGCCTAATCCTAGGGGTGCCCTAGCCTAAGCTTAGGGGTGCCTAGCCTTAGACTAGTCGAGCCGGAGCCTTAGCCTAAGCCTAGGGTTGCCCTAGCCTAAGCCTTGGGGTGCCCTAGCCTAAGCCTAGGTGTGCCCAGCCTTAGGCTAGTCGAGCCGGATCCTTAGCCTAAGTCTAGGGGAGCCCTAGCCTTAGCTTAAGCCTAGTAGTGCCCTAGCCTAAGCCTAGTGGTGCCCTATCCTTAGGTTAGGGGAGCCCTAGCCTTAGCTTAAGCCTAGGGGTGCCCTAGACTTAGGCTAGGGGATCCCTAGCCTTACGCTAATTCTAGGGGTGCCCTAGCCTAAGCCTAGGGGTGCCGTAGTCTACGCCTAGGGGTGCCCTAGCCTAAGCCAAGGGGTGCCCTAGCCTTAGGCTAGGGGAGCCCTAGCCTTAGCCCAAGCCTAGGGGTGCCCTAGCCTAAGCCTAGTGGTGCCCTATCCTTAGGTTAGGGGAGCCCTAGCCTTAGCTTAAGCCTAGGGGTGCCCTAGCCTAAGCCTAGGGGTGCCCTAGCCTAAGCCTAGGGGTGCCCTTGCCTAAGCCTAGGGGTGCCCTAACCTTAGGCTAGGGGATCCCTAGCCTCAGGCTAATTCTAGGGGTGCCCAAGCCTAAGCCTAGGGGTGCCGTAGCCTAAGCCTAGGGGTGCTCTAGCCTAAGCCTAGGGGTGCCCTAGCCTTGGGCTATGGGAGCCCTAGCCTTAGCCTAAGCCTAGGGGTACCCTAGCCTAAGCCTAGGGGTGCCCTAGCCTAAGCCTAAGGGTGTCCTAGCCTTAGGCTAGGGGAGCCCTAACCTTAACCTAAGCCTAGGGGTGCCCTAGCCTAAGCCTAGGGGTGCCGTAGAATAAGCTTAGGGGTGCCCTAGCCTTAGGCTAGGGGAGCCCTAGCCTTAGCCCAAGCCTAGGGGTGCCCTAGCCTAAGCCTAGGGGTGCCCTAGCCTAAGCCTAGGGGTGCCCTAGCCTAAGGGTAGGGGTTCCCTAGCCTTAGGATAGTAGAGCCCTAGCCTTAGCTTAAGCCTAAGGGTGCCATAGCCTAAGCCTAGGGGTGCCCTACCCTAAGCCTAGGGGCGCCCTAGCCTAAGCCTAGGGGTGCCCTAGCCTAAGCCTAGGGGTGCCCTAACCTTAGGCTAGGGGATCCCTAGCCTCAGGCTAATTCTAGGGGTGCCCTAGCCTAAGCCTAGGGGCGCCCTAGCCTAAGCCTAGAGGTGCCCTAGCCTAAGCCTAGGGGTGCCCTAACCTTAGGCTAGGGGATCCCTAGCCTCAGGCTAATTCTAGGGGTGCCCTAGCCTAAGCCTAGGGGTGCTATAGCCTAAGCCTAGGGGTGCCCTAGCCTAAGCCTAGGGGTGCCCTAGCCTTGGGCTATGGGAGCCCTAGCCTAAGCCTAAGCCTAGGGGTGCCCTAGCCTAAGCCTAGGGGTGCCCTTGCCTTAGGCTAGGGGTGCCCTTGCCTTAGGCTAGGGGAGCCCTAGCCTTAGCCAGGCCTAGGGGTACCCTAGCCTAAGCCTAGGGGTGCCCTAGCCTAAGCCTAAGGGTGTCCTAGCCTTAGGCTAGGGGAGCCCTAACATTAACCTAAGCCTAGGGGTGCCCTAGCCTAAGCCTAGGGGTGCCCTAGCCTCAGCCTAGGGGTCCTTAGCCTAAGCCTAGGGGTGCCCTAGCCTAAGCCTAGGGGTGCCCTAGCCTAAGGGTAGGGGTTCCCTAGCCTTAGGCTAGATGAGCCCTAGCCTTAGCTTAAGCCTAGGGGTGCCCTAGCCTAAGCCTAGGGGTGTCCTAGCCTAAGCCTAGGGGAGCCCTAGCCTAAGCCTAGAGGTGCCCTAGCGTTAGGCTAGGGGAGCTCTAGACTTAGCCTAAGCCTAGGGGTGTCCTAGCCTAAGCCTAGGGGTGCCCTCGCCTAAGCCTAGGGGTGCCCTAGCCTTAGGCTAGTCGAGCCGTAGCCTTAGTCTAAGCCTAGGGGTGCCCTAGGCTAAGCCTAGAGGTGCCCTAGCCTTAGGCTAGGGAAGCCCTAGCCTTAGCCTAAGCCTAGGGGTGCCCTAGCCTAAGCCTAGGGGTGCCCTAGCCTATGCCTAGGGGTGCCCTAGCCTTAGGCTAGTCGAGCCATAGCATTAGTCTAAGCCTAGGGGTGCCCTATCCTAAGCCTATGGGTGCCCTAGCTTAAGCCTAGAGGTGTCCTAGCCTTACGCTAGGGGAGCCCTAGCCTTAGCCTAAGCCTAGGGATGCCCTAGCTTAAGCCTAGGGGTGCCCTAGCCTAAGCTTAGGGGTGCCCTAGCCTTAGGCTAGTCAAGCCAGAGCCTTAGCCTAAGCCTAGGGGTGCCCTAGCCTAAGCCTAGGGGTGCCCTAACCTTAGGCTAGGGGATCCCTAGCCTTAGGCTAATTCTAGGGGTGCCCTAGCCTAAGCCTAGGGGTGCCGTAGTCTACGCCTAGGGGTGCCCTAGCCTAAGCCAAGGGGTGCCCTAGCCCTAGGCTAGGGGAGCCCTAGCCGTAGCCCAAGCCTAGGGGTGCCGTAGCCTAAGCCTAGGGGTGCCCTAGCCTAAGGGTATGGGTTCCCTAGCCTTAGGCTAGGGGAGCCCTAGCCTTAGCTTAAGCCTAGGGGTGCCATAGCCTAAGCCTAGGGATGCCGTAGACTAAGCCTAGGGGTGCCCTAGCCTTAGGCTAGTCGAGCCGTAGCCTTAGTCTAAGGCTAGGGGTGCCTTAGGCTAAGCCTAGAGGTGCCCTAGCCTTAGGCTAGGGAAGCCCTAGCCTTAGCCTAAGCCTAAGGGGGCCCTATCCTAAGCCTAGGGGTGCCCTAGCCTAAGCCTAGGGGTGCCCTAGCCTTAGGCTAGTCGAGCCATAGCATTAGTCTAAGCCTAGGGGTGCCCTATCCGAAGCCTATGGGTGCCCTAGCTTAAGCGTAGGGGTGTCCTAGCCTTACACTAGGGGAGCCCTAGCCTTAGCCTAAGCCTAGGGATGCCCTAGCCTAAGCCTAGGGGTGCCCTAGCCTAAGCCTAGGTGTGCCCTAGCCTTAGGCTAGTCGAGCCGGAGCCTTAGCCTAAGCCTAGGGGTGCCCTAGCCTAAGCCTAGGGGTGCCCTAGCCTAATCCTAGGGGTGCCCTAACCTTAGGCTAGAGGATCCCTAGCCTTAGCCTAAGCCTAGGGGTGCCCTAGCCTAAGCCTAGGGGTGCCCTAGCCTAAGCCTAGGGGTGCCCTAGCCTTGGGCTATGGGAGCCCTAGCCTTAGCCTAAGCCTAGGGGTGCCCTAGCCTTAGGCTAGGGGTGCCCTAGCCTTAGGCTAGGGGAGCCCTAGCCTTAGCCTAAGCCTAGGGGTACCCTAGCCTAAGCATAGGGGTGCCCTAGCCTAAGCCTAAGGGTCTCCTAGCCTTAGGCTAGGGGAGCCCTAACCTTAACCTAAGCCTAGGGGTGCCCTAGCCTAAGCCTAGGGGTGCCCTAGCCTAAGCCTAGGGGTGCCCTAACATTAGGCTAGGGGATCCCTAGCCTTAGGCTAATTCTAGGGGTGCCCTAGCCTAAGCCTAGGGGTGCCCTAGTCTCAGCCTAGGGGTGCCGTAGCCTAAGCCTAGGGCAGCCCTAGCCTACGCCTTGGGGTGCCATAGCCTTAGGCTAGGGGAGCCTTAGCCTTAGCCCAAGCCTAGGGGTGCCCTAGCCTAAGCCTACGGGTGCCCTAACATAAGGGTAGGGGTTCCCTAGCCTTAGTATAGGGGAGCCCTAGCCTTAGCTTAAGCCTAGGAGTGCCCTAGCCTAAGCCTAGGGGTGCCCTATCATTAGGTTAGGGGAGCCCTAGCCTTAGATTAAGCCTAGGGGTGCCCTAGCCTAAGCCTAGGGGTGCCCTAGCCTAAGCCTAGGGGTGCCGTAGCCTAAGGCTAGGGGTGCCCTAGCCTAAGCCTAGGGGTGCCCTAACCTTAGGCTAGGGGATCCCTAGCCTCAGGCTAATTCTAGGGGTGCCCTAGCCTAAGCATAGGGGTGCCGTAGCCTAAGCCTAGGCGTGCCCTAGCCTAAGCATAGGGGTGCCCTAGCCTTGGGCTATGGGAGCCCTAGCCTTAGCCTAAGCCTAGGGGTGCCCTAGCGTAAGCCTAGGGGTGCCCTATCCTAAGCCTATGGGTGCCCTAGCCTTGGGCTATGGGAGCCCTAGCCTTAGCCTAAGCTTAGGGGTGCCCTAGCCTAAGCCTAGGGGTGCCCTAGCCTTAGGCTATGGGTGCCCTAGCCTTGGGCTATGGGAGCCCTAGCCTTAGCCTAAGCCTAGGGGTGCCCTAGCCTAAGCCTAGGGGTGTCCTAGCCTAAGCCTAGGGGTGCCCTAGCCTTAGGCTAGGGGAGCCCTACCCTTAACCTCAGCCTAGGGGTTCCCTAGCCTAAGCCTAGGGGTTCCCTAGCCTAAGCCTAGGGATGCCCTATCCTTAGGCTATGGGAGCCCTAGCCTTAGCCTAAGCCTAGGGGTGCCCTAGCGTAAGCCTAGGGATGCCCTAGCCTAAGCCTATGGGTGCCCTAGCCTTGGGCTATGGGAGCCCTAGCCTTAGCCTAAGCCTAGTTCTGCCCTAGCCTAAGCCTAGGGGTGCCCTAGCCTAAGCTTAGGGGTGCCTAGCCTTAGACTAGTCGAGCCGGAGCCTTAGCCTAAGCCTAGGGTTGCCCTAGCCTAAGCCTTGGGGTGCCCTAGCCTAAGCCTAGGTGTGCCCTAGCCTTAGGCTAGTCGAGCCGGATCCTTAGCCTAAGTCTAGGGGAGCCCTAGCCTTAGCTTAAGCCTAGTAGTGCCCTAGCCTAAGCCTAGTGGTGCCCTATCCTTAGGTTAGGGGAGCCCTAGCCTTAGCTTAAGCCTAGGGGTGCCCTAGACTTAGGCTAGGGGATCCCTAGCCTTACGCTAATTCTAGGGGTGCCCTAGCCTAAGCCTAGGGGTGCCGTAGTCTACGCCTAGGGGTGCCCTAGCCTAAGCCAAGGGGTGCCCTAGCCTTAGGCTAGGGGAGCCCTAGCCTTAGCCCAAGCCTAGGGGTGCCCTAGCCTAAGCCTAGTGGTGCCCTATCCTTAGGTTAGGGGAGCCCTAGCCTTAGCTTAAGCCTAGGGGTGCCCTAGCCTAAGCCTAGGGGTGCCCTAGCCTAAGCCTAGGGGTGCCCTAGCCTAAGCCTAGGGGTGCCCTTGCCTAAGCCTAGGGGTGCCCTAACCTTAGGCTAGGGGATCCCTAGCCTCAGGCTAATTCTAGGGGTGCCCAAGCCTAAGCCTAGGGGTGCCGTAGCCTAAGCCTAGGGGTGCTCTAGCCTAAGCCTAGGGGTGCCCTAGCCTTGGGCTATGGGAGCCCTAGCCTTAGCCTAAGCCTAGGGCTGCCCTAGCCTAAGCCTAGGGGTGCCCTAGCCTTAGGCTAGGGGTGTCCTAGCCTTAGGCTAGGGGAGCCCTAGCCTTAGCCTAAGCCTAGGGGTACCCTAGCCTAAGCCTAGGGGTGCCCTAGCCTAAGCCTAAGGGTGTCCTAGCCTCAGGCTAGGGGAGCCCTAACCTTAACCTAAGCCTAGGGGTGCCCTAGCCTAAGCCTAGGGGTGCCGTAGAATAAGCTTAGGGGTGCCCTAGCCTTAGGCTAGGGGAGCCCTAGCCTTAGCCCAAGCCTAGGGGTGCCCTAGCCTAAGCCTAGGGGTGCCCTAGCCTAAGCCTAGGGGTGCCCTAGCCTAAGGGTAGGGGTTCCCTAGCCTTAGGATAGTAGAGCCCTAGCCTTAGCTTAAGCCTAAGGGTGCCATAGCCTAAGCCTAGGGGTGCCCTACCCTAAGCCTAGGGGCGCCCTAGCCTAAGCCTAGGGGTGCCCTAGCCTAAGCCTAGGGGTGCCCTAACCTTAGGCTAGGGGATCCCTAGCCTCAGGCTAATTCTAGGGGTGCCCTAGCCTAAGCCTAGGGGCGCCCTAGCCTAAGCCTAGAGGTGCCCTAGCCTAAGCCTAGGGGTGCCCTAACCTTAGGCTAGGGGATCCCTAGCCTCAGGCTAATTCTAGGGGTGCCCTAGCCTAAGCCTAGGGGTGCTATAGCCTAAGCCTAGGGGTGCCCTAGCCTAAGCCTAGGGGTGCCCTAGCCTTGGGCTATGGGAGCCCTAGCCTAAGCCTAAGCCTAGGGGTGCCCTAGCCTAAGCCTAGGGGTGCCCTTGCCTTAGGCTAGGGGTGCCCTTGCCTTAGGCTAGGGGAGCCCTAGCCTTAGCCAGGCCTAGGGGTACCCTAGCCTAAGCCTAGGGGTGCCCTAGCCTAAGCCTAAGGGTGTCCTAGCCTTAGGCTAGGGGAGCCCTAACATTAACCTAAGCCTAGGGGTGCCCTAGCCTAAGCCTAGGGGTGCCCTAGCCTCAGCCTAGGGGTCCTTAGCCTAAGCCTAGGGGTGCCCTAGCCTAAGCCTAGGGGTGCCCTAGCCTAAGGGTAGGGGTTCCCTAGCCTTAGGCTAGATGAGCCCTAGCCTTAGCTTAAGCCTAGGGGTGCCCTAGCCTAAGCCTAGGGGTGTCCTAGCCTAAGCCTAGGGGAGCCCTAGCCTAAGCCTAGAGGTGCCCTAGCGTTAGGCTAGGGGAGCTCTAGACTTAGCCTAAGCCTAGGGGTGTCCTAGCCTAAGCCTAGGGGTGCCCTCGCCTAAGCCTAGGGGTGCCCTAGCCTTAGGCTAGTCGAGCCGTAGCCTTAGTCTAAGCCTAGGGGTGCCCTAGGCTAAGCCTAGAGGTGCCCTAGCCTTAGGCTAGGGAAGCCCTAGCCTTAGCCTAAGCCTAGGGGTGCCCTAGCCTAAGCCTAGGGGTGCCCTAGCCTATGCCTAGGGGTGCCCTAGCCTTAGGCTAGTCGAGCCATAGCATTAGTCTAAGCCTAGGGGTGCCCTATCCTAAGCCTATGGGTGCCCTAGCTTAAGCCTAGAGGTGTCCTAGCCTTACGCTAGGGGAGCCCTAGCCTTAGCCTAAGCCTAGGGATGCCCTAGCTTAAGCCTAGGGGTGCCCTAGCCTAAGCTTAGGGGTGCCCTAGCCTTAGGCTAGTCAAGCCAGAGCCTTAGCCTAAGCCTAGGGGTGCCCTAGCCTAAGCCTAGGGGTGCCCTAACCTTAGGCTAGGGGATCCCTAGCCTTAGGCTAATTCTAGGGGTGCCCTAGCCTAAGCCTAGGGGTGCCGTAGTCTACGCCTAGGGGTGCCCTAGCCTAAGCCAAGGGGTGCCCTAGCCCTAGGCTAGGGGAGCCCTAGCCGTAGCCCAAGCCTAGGGGTGCCGTAGCCTAAGCCTAGGGGTGCCCTAGCCTAAGGGTATGGGTTCCCTAGCCTTAGGCTAGGGGAGCCCTAGCCTTAGCTTAAGCCTAGGGGTGCCATAGCCTAAGCCTAGGGATGCCGTAGACTAAGCCTAGGGGTGCCCTAGCCTTAGGCTAGTCGAGCCGTAGCCTTAGTCTAAGGCTAGGGGTGCCTTAGGCTAAGCCTAGAGGTGCCCTAGCCTTAGGCTAGGGAAGCCCTAGCCTTAGCCTAAGCCTAAGGGGGCCCTATCCTAAGCCTAGGGGTGCCCTAGCCTAAGCCTAGGGGTGCCCTAGCCTTAGGCTAGTCGAGCCATAGCATTAGTCTAAGCCTAGGGGTGCCCTATCCGAAGCCTATGGGTGCCCTAGCTTAAGCGTAGGGGTGTCCTAGCCTTACACTAGGGGAGCCCTAGCCTTAGCCTAAGCCTAGGGATGCCCTAGCCTAAGCCTAGGGGTGCCCTAGCCTAAGCCTAGGTGTGCCCTAGCCTTAGGCTAGTCGAGCCGGAGCCTTAGCCTAAGCCTAGGGGTGCCCTAGCCTAAGCCTAGGGGTGCCCTAGCCTAATCCTAGGGGTGCCCTAACCTTAGGCTAGAGGATCCCTAGCCTTAGCCTAAGCCTAGGGGTGCCCTAGCCTAAGCCTAGGGGTGCCCTAGCCTAAGCCTAGGGGTGCCCTAGCCTTGGGCTATGGGAGCCCTAGCCTTAGCCTAAGCCTAGGGGTGCCCTAGCCTTAGGCTAGGGGTGCCCTAGCCTTAGGCTAGGGGAGCCCTAGCCTTAGCCTAAGCCTAGGGGTACCCTAGCCTAAGCATAGGGGTGCCCTAGCCTAAGCCTAAGGGTCTCCTAGCCTTAGGCTAGGGGAGCCCTAACCTTAACCTAAGCCTAGGGGTGCCCTAGCCTAAGCCTAGGGGTGCCCTAGCCTAAGCCTAGGGGTGCCCTAACATTAGGCTAGGGGATCCCTAGCCTTAGGCTAATTCTAGGGGTGCCCTAGCCTAAGCCTAGGGGTGCCCTAGTCTCAGCCTAGGGGTGCCGTAGCCTAAGCCTAGGGCAGCCCTAGCCTACGCCTTGGGGTGCCATAGCCTTAGGCTAGGGGAGCCTTAGCCTTAGCCCAAGCCTAGGGGTGCCCTAGCCTAAGCCTACGGGTGCCCTAACATAAGGGTAGGGGTTCCCTAGCCTTAGTATAGGGGAGCCCTAGCCTTAGCTTAAGCCTAGGAGTGCCCTAGCCTAAGCCTAGGGGTGCCCTATCATTAGGTTAGGGGAGCCCTAGCCTTAGATTAAGCCTAGGGGTGCCCTAGCCTAAGCCTAGGGGTGCCCTAGCCTAAGCCTAGGGGTGCCGTAGCCTAAGGCTAGGGGTGCCCTAGCCTAAGCCTAGGGGTGCCCTAACCTTAGGCTAGGGGATCCCTAGCCTCAGGCTAATTCTAGGGGTGCCCTAGCCTAAGCATAGGGGTGCCGTAGCCTAAGCCTAGGCGTGCCCTAGCCTAAGCATAGGGGTGCCCTAGCCTTGGGCTATGGGAGCCCTAGCCTTAGCCTAAGCCTAGGGGTGCCCTAGCGTAAGCCTAGGGGTGCCCTATCCTAAGCCTATGGGTGCCCTAGCCTTGGGCTATGGGAGCCCTAGCCTTAGCCTAAGCTTAGGGGTGCCCTAGCCTAAGCCTAGGGGTGCCCTAGCCTTAGGCTATGGGTGCCCTAGCCTTGGGCTATGGGAGCCCTAGCCTTAGCCTAAGCCTAGGGGTGCCCTAGCCTAAGCCTAGGGGTGTCCTAGCCTAAGCCTAGGGGTGCCCTAGCCTTAGGCTAGGGGAGCCCTACCCTTAACCTCAGCCTAGGGGTTCCCTAGCCTAAGCCTAGGGGTTCCCTAGCCTAAGCCTAGGGATGCCCTATCCTTAGGCTATGGGAGCCCTAGCCTTAGCCTAAGCCTAGGGGTGCCCTAGCGTAAGCCTAGGGATGCCCTAGCCTAAGCCTATGGGTGCCCTAGCCTTGGGCTATGGGAGCCCTAGCCTTAGCCTAAGCCTAGTTCTGCCCTAGCCTAAGCCTAGGGGTGCCCTAGCCTTAGGCTAGGGGTGCCCTAGCCTTAGGCTAGGGGAGCCCTAGCCTTAGCCTAAGCCTAGGGGTGCCCTATCCTAAGCCTAGGGGTGTCCTAGCCTTAGGCTAGGGGAGGCCTAAGCTTAACCTAAGCCTAGGGGTGCCCTAGCCTAAACCTAGGGGTGCCCTAGCCTAAGCCTAGGGATGCCCTAGCCTTAGGCTAGGGGAGCCCTAGCCTTAGCCTAAGCCTAGGGGTGCCCTAGCATAAGCCTAGAGGTGCCCTAGTATTAGGCTAGGGGAGCTCTAGCCTTAGCCTAAGCCTAGGGTTGCCCTAGCCTAAGCCTAGGGGTGCCCTAGCCTAAGCTTAAGGGTGTCCTAGCCTTAGGCTAGGGGAGCCCTAACCTTAACCTAAGTTTAGGGGTGCCCTAGCCTAAGCCTAGGGGTGCCCTAGCCTAAGCCTAGGGGTGCCCTAGCCTTAGGCTAGGGGAGCCCTAGCCTTAGCCCAAGCCTAGGGGTGCCCTAGCCTAAGCCTAGGGGTGCCCTAGCCTAAGCCTAGGGGTGCCCTAGCCTAAGGGTAGGGGTTCCCTAGCCTTAGGATAGTAGAGCCCTAGCCTTAGCTTAAGCCTAAGGGTGCCATAGCCTAAGCCTAGGGGTGCCCTACCCTAAGCCTAGGGGCGCCCTAGCCTAAGCCTAGGGGTGCCCTAGCCTAAGCCTAGGGGTGCCCTAACCTTAGGCTAGGGGATCCCTAGCCTCAGGCTAATTCTAGGGGTGCCCTAGCCTAAGCCTAGTTTCGCCCTAGCCTAAGCCTAGAGGTGCCCTAGTATTAGGCTAGGGGAGCTCTAGCCTTAGCCTAAGCCTAGGGTTGCCCTAGCCTAAGCCTAGGGGTGCCCTAGCCTAAGCCTAGGGGTGCCCTAGCCTTGGGCTATGGGAGCCCTAGCCTTAGCCTAAGCCTAGGGGTGCCCTAGCCTAAGTCTAGGGGTGCCCTAGCCTTAGGCTAGGCGTGCCCTAGCCTTAGGCTAGGGGAGCCCTAGCCTTAGCATAAGCTAGGGGTACCCTAGCCTAAGTCTAGGGGTGCCCTAGCCTAAGCCTAGGGTGTCCTAGCCTTAGGCTAGGGGAGCCCTAACCTTAACCTCAGCCTAGGGGTTCCCTAGCCTAAGCCTAGGGATGCCCTATCCTTAGGCTAGGGGAGCCCTAGCCTTAGCCTAAGCCTAGGGGTGCCCTAGCCTAAGCCTAGGGGTGCCCTAGCCTAAGCCTAGGGGTGCCCTAGCCTTAGGCTAGGGGAGCCCTAGCCTTAGCCCAAGCCTAGGGGTGCCCTAGCCTAAGCCTAGGGGTGCCCTAGCCTAAGCCTAGGGGTGCCCTAGCCTAAGGGTAGGGGTTCCCTAGCCTTAGGATAGTAGAGCCCTAGCCTTAGCTTAAGCCTAAGGGTGCCATAGCCTAAGCCTAGGGGTGCCCTACCCTAAGCCTAGGGGCGCCCTAGCCTAAGCCTAGGGGTGCCCTAGCCTAAGCCTAGGGGTGCCCTAACCTTAGGCTAGGGGATCCCTAGCCTCAGGCTAATTCTAGGGGTGCCCTAGCCTAAGCCTAGTTTCGCCCTAGCCTAAGCCTAGAGGTGCCCTAGTATTAGGCTAGGGGAGCTCTAGCCTTAGCCTAAGCCTAGGGTTGCCCTAGCCTAAGCCTAGGGGTGCCCTAGCCTAAGCCTAGGGGTGCCCTAGCCTTGGGCTATGGGAGCCCTAGCCTTAGCCTAAGCCTAGGGGTGCCCTAGCCTAAGTCTAGGGGTGCCCTAGCCTTAGGCTAGGCGTGCCCTAGCCTTAGGCTAGGGGAGCCCTAGCCTTAGCATAAGCTAGGGGTACCCTAGCCTAAGTCTAGGGGTGCCCTAGCCTAAGCCTAGGGTGTCCTAGCCTTAGGCTAGGGGAGCCCTAACCTTAACCTCAGCCTAGGGGTTCCCTAGCCTAAGCCTAGGGATGCCCTATCCTTAGGCTAGGGGAGCCCTAGCCTTAGCCTAAGCCTAGGGGTGCCCTAGCCTAAGCCTAGGGGTGCCCTAGCCTAAGCCTAGGGGTGCCCTAGCCTTAGGATAGTCGAGCCGTAGCCTTAGTCTAAGCCTAGGGGTGCCCTAGCCTAAGCCTAGAGGTGCCCTAGTCTTAGGCTAGGGGAGTCCTAGCCTTAGCCTAAGCCTAGGGGTGCCCTAGCCTAAGCCTAGGGATGCCCTAGCCTTAGGGTATGGGAGCCCTAGCCTTAGCCTAAGCCTAGGGGTGCCCTAGCGTAAGCCTAGGGGTGCCCTAGCCTAAACCTACGGGTGCCCTAGCCATGGGCTATGGGAGCCCTAGCCTTAGCCTAAGCCTAGGGGTGCCCTAGCCTAAGCCTAGGGGTACCCTAGCCTAAGCCTAGGGTTGTACTATCCTAAGCCTAGGGGTGTCCTAGCCTTAGGCTACGGGAGCCCTAAGCTTAACCTAAGCCTAGGGGTGCCTTAGCCTAAGCCTAGGGGTGCCCTAGCCTAAGCCTAGGGATGCACTAGCCTTAGGCTAGGGGAACCCTAGCCTTAGCCTAAGCCTAGGGGTGCCCTAGCCTAAGCCTAGAGGTGCCCTAGTCTTAGGCTAGGGGAGCTCTAGCCTTAGCCTAAGCATAGGGGTGCCCTAGCCTAAGCCTAGGGGTGTCCTAGCCTAAGCCTAGGGGTGCCCTAGCCTTAGCCTAAGCTAGGAGTGCCCTAGGCTAAGCCTAGGGGTGCCCTAGCCTTAGGCTATGGGACCCCTAGCCTTAGCCTAATCTAGGGGTGCCCTAGCCTAAGCCTAGGGGTGCCCTAGCCTAAGCCTAGGGGTGCCCTAGGCTTAGGCTAGGGGTGCCCTAGCCTTAGGCTAGGGGAGCCCTAGCCTTAGCCTAAGCCTAGGGTTACCCTAGCCTAAGCCTAGGGGTGCCCAAGCCTAAACCTAAGGGTGTCCTAGCCTTAGGTTAGGGGAGCCCTAACCTTAACCTAAGCCTAGGTGTTTCCTAGCCTAAGCCTAGCGATGCCCAAGCCTAAGCCTAGGGGTGCCCTAACCTAAGGCTAGGGGATCCCTAGCCTTAGGCTAATTCTAGGGGTGCCCTAGCCTAAGCCTAGGGGTGCCCTAGCCTCATCCTAGGGGTGCCGTAGCCTAAGCCTATGGGTGCCCTAGCCTAAGCCTAGGGATGCCCTAGCCTTAGGCTATGGGAGCCCTAGCCTTAGCCTAAGCCTAGGGGTGCCCTAGCGTAAGCCTAGGGGTGCCCTAGCCTAAACCTACGGGTGCCCTAGCCATGGGCTATGGGAGCCCTAGCCTCAGGCTAATTCTAGGGGTGCCCTACCCTAAGCCTAGGGGCGCCCTAGCCTAAGCCTAGAGGTGCCCTAGCCTAGGCCTAGGGGTGCCCTAACCTTAGGCTAGGGGATCCCTAGCCTCAGGCTAATTCTAGGGGTGCCCTAGCCTAAGCCTAGGGGTGCTATAGCCTAAGCCTAGGGGTGCCCTAGCCTAAGCCTAGGGGTGCCCTAGCCTTGGGCTATGCGAGCCCTAGCCTTAGCCTAAGCCTAGGGGTGCCCTAGCCTAAGCCTAGGGGTGCCCTAGCCTTAGGCTAGGGGTGCCCTTGCCTTAGGCTAGGGGAGCCCTAGCCTTAGCCAGGCCTAGGGGTACCCTAGCCTAAGCCTAGGGGTGCTCTAGCCTAAGCCTAAGGGTGTCCTAGCCTTAGGCTAGGGGAGCCCTAACATTAACCTAAGCCTAGGGGTGCCCTAGCCTAAGCCTAGGGGTGCCCTAGCCTCAGCCTAGGGGTCCTTAGCCTAAGCCTAGGGGTGCCCTAGCCTAAGCCTAGGGGTGCCCTAGCCTAAGGGTAGGGGTGCCCTAGCCTTAGGCTAGGGGAGCCCTAGCCTTAGCTTAAGCCTAGGGGTGCCCTAGCCTAAGCCTAGGGGTGTCCTAGCCTAAGCCTAGGGGAGCCCTAGCCTAAGCCTAGAGGTGCCCTAGCGTTAGGCTAGGGGAGCTCTAGACTTAGCCTAAGCCTAGGGGTGTCCTAGCCTAAGCCTAGGGGTGCCCTCGCCTAAGCCTAGGGGTGCCCTAGCCTTAGGCTAGTCGAGCCGTAGCCTTAGTCTAAGCCTAGGGGTGCCCTAGGCTAAGCCTAGAGGTGCCCTAGCCTTAGGCTAGGGAAGCCCTAGCCTTAGCCTAAGTCTAGGGGTGCCCTAGCCTAAGCCTAGGGGTGCCCTAGCCTATGCCTAGGGGTGCCCTAGCCTTAGGCTAGTCGAGCCATAGCATTAGTCTAAGCCTAGGGGTGCCCTATCCTAAGCCTATGGGTGCCCTAGCTTAAGCCTAGAGGTGTCCTAGCCTTACGCTAGGGGAGCCCTAGCCTTAGCCTAAGCCTAGGGATGCCCTAGCTTATGCCTAGGGGTGCCCCAGCCTAAGCTTAGGGGTGCCCTAGCCTTAGGCTAGTCAAGCCAGAGCCTTAGCCTAAGCCTAGGGGTGCCCTAGCCTAAGCCTAGGGGTGCCCTAACCTTAGGCTAGGGGATCCCTAGCCTTAGGCTAATTCTAGGGGTGCCCTAGCCTAAGCCTAGGGGTGCCGTAGTCTACGCCTAGGGGTGCCCTAGCCTAAGCCAAGGGGTGCCCTAGCCTAAGGGTATGGGTTCCTTAGCCTTAGGCTAGGGGAGCCCTAGCCTTAGCTTAAGCCTAGGGGTGCCATAGCCTAAGCCTAGGGATGCCGTAGACTAAGCCTAGGGGTGCCCTAGCCTTAGGCTAGTCGAGCCGTAGCCTTAGTCTAAGGCTAGGGGTGCCTTAGGCTAAGCCTAGAGGTGCCCTAGCCTTAGGCTAGGGAAGCCCTAGCCTTAGCCTAAGCCTAAGGGGGCCCTATCCTAAGCCTAGGGGTGCCCTAGCCTAAGCCTAGGGGTGCCCTAGCCTTAGGCTAGTCGAGCCATAGCATTAGTCTAAGCCTAGGGGTGCCCTATCCGAAGCCTATGGGTGCCCTAGCTTAAGCGTAGGGGTGTCCTAGCCTTACACTAGGGGAGCCCTAGCCTTAGCCTAAGCCTAGGGATGCCCTAGCCTAAGCCTAGGGGTGCCCTAGCCTAAGCCTAGGTGTGCCCTAGCCTTAGGCTAGTCGAGCCGGAGCCTTAGCCTAAGCCTAGGGGTGCCCTAGCCTAAGCCTAGGGGTGCCCTAGCCTAATCCTAGGGGTGCCCTAACCTTAGGCTAGAGGATCCCTAGCCTTAGCCTAAGCCTAGGGGTGCCCTAGCCTAAGCCTAGGGGTGCCCTAGCCTAAGCCTAGGGGTGCCCTAGCCTTGGGCTATGGGAGTTCTAGCCTTAGCCTAAGCCTAGGGGTGCCCTAGCCTTAGGCTAGGGGTGCCCTAGCCTTAGGCTAGGGGAGCCCTAGCCTTAGCCTAAGCCTAGGGGTACCCTAGCCTAAGCATAGGGGTGCCCTAGCCTAAGCCTAAGGGTCTCCTAGCCTAAGCCTAGGGGTGCCCTAACATTAGGCTAGGGGATCCCTAGCCTTAGGCTAATTCTAGGGGTGCCCTAGCCTAAGCCTAGGGGTGCCCTAGTCTCAGCCTAGGGGTGCCGTAGCCTAAGCCTAGGGCAGCCCTAGCCTACGCCTAGGGGTGCCATAGCCTTAGGCTAGGGGAGCCCTAGCCTTAGCCCAAGCCTAGGGGTGCCCTAGCCTAAGCCTACGGGTGCCCTAACATAAGGGTAGGGGTTCCCTAGCCTTAGTATAGGGGAGCCCTAGCCTTAGCTTAAGCCTAGGAGTGCCCTAGCCTAAGCCTAGGGGTGCCCTATCATTAGGTTAGGGGAGCCCTAGCCTTAGATTAAGCCTAGGGGTGCCCTAGCCTAAGCCTAGGGGTGCCCTAGCCTAAGCCTAGGGGTGCCGTAGCCTAAGGCTAGGGGTGCCCTAGCCTAAGCCTAGGGGTGCCCTAACCTTAGGCTAGGGGATCCCTAGCCTCAGGCTAATTCTAGGGGTGCCCTAGCCTAAGCATAGGGGTGCCGTAGCCTAAGCCTAGGCGTGCCCTAGCCTAAGCATAGGGGTGCCCTAGCCTTGGGCTATGGGAGCCCTAGCCTTAGCCTAAGCCTAGGGGTGCCCTAGCGTAAGCCTAGGGGTGCCCTAGCCTAAGCCTATGGGTGCCCTAGCCTTGGGCTATGGGAGCCCTAGCCTTAGCCTAAGCTTAGGGGTGCCCTAGCCTAAGCCTAGGGGTGTCATAGCCTAAGCCTAGGGGTGCCCTAGCCTTAGGCTAGGGGAGCCCTACCCTTAACCTCAGCCTAGGGGTTCCCTAGCCTAAGCCTAGGGGTGCCCTAGCCTAAGCCTAGGGATGCCCTATCCTTAGGCTATGGGAGCCCTAGCCTTAGCCTAAGCCTAGGCGTGCCCTAGCGTAAGCCTAGGGGTGCCCTAGCCTAAGCCTATGGGAGCCCTAGCCTTAGCCTAAGCCTAGTTCTGCCCTAGCCTAAGCCTAGGGGTGCCCTAGCCTTAGGCTAGGGGAGCCCTAGCCTTAGCTTAAGCCTAGGGGTGCCCTAGCCTAAGCCTATGGGTGCCCTTGCCAAAGCCTAGGGGTGCCGTAGCCTAAGCCTAGGGGTGCCCTAGCCTAAGCCTAAGGGTGCCCTAGCCTTAGGCTAGGGAGCCCTAGCCTTAGCCAAGCCTAGGGTTGCCCTAGCCTAAGCCTAGGGGTGCCCTAGCCTAAGGGTAGGGGTTCCCTAGCTTTAGGCTAGGGGAGCCCTAGCCTTAGCTTAAGCCTAGGGGTGCCCTAGCCTAAGCCTAGGGGTGTCCTAGCCTAAGCCTAGGG
Source organism: Tenrec ecaudatus (assembly GCF_050624435.1). Lineage (NCBI taxonomy): Eukaryota > Metazoa > Chordata > Mammalia > Afrosoricida > Tenrecidae > Tenrec > Tenrec ecaudatus. The sequence goes on from NW_027459010.1 coordinate 95,599, forward strand.
ATGCCCTCGCCTAAGCCTAGGGGTGCCCTAGCCTTAGGCTAGTCGAGCCGTAGCCTTAGTCTAAGCCTAGGGGTGCCCTAGGCTAAGCCTAGAGGTGCCCTAGCCTTAGGCTAGGGAAGCCCTACCCTTAGCCTAAGCCTAGGGGTGCCCTAACCTAAGCCTAGGGGGGCCCTAGCCTATGCCTAGTGGTGCCCTAGCCTTAGGCTAGTCATACCATAGCATTAGTCTAAGCCTAGGGGTGCCCTATCCGAAGCCTATGGGTGCCCTAGCTTAAGCCTCGGGGTGTCCTAGCCTTACGCTAGGGGAGCCCTAGCCTTAGCCTAAGCCTAGGGATGCCCTAGCCTAAGCCTAGGGGTGCCCTAGCCTAAGCTTAGGGGTGCCTAGCCTTAGGCTAGTCGAGCCGGAGCCTTAGCCTAAGCCTAGGGTTGCCCTAGCCTAAGCCTTGGGGTGCCCTAGCCTAAGCCTAGGTGTGCCCTAGCCTTAGGCTAGTCGAGCCGGATCCTTACCCTAAGTCTAGGGGAGCCCTAGCCTTAGCTTAAGCCTAGTAGTGCCCTAGCCTAAGCCTAGTGGTGCCCTATCCTTAGGTTAGGGGAGCCCTAGCCTTAGCTTAAGCCTAGGGGTGCCCTAGACTTAGGCTAGGGGATCCCTAGCCTTACGCTAATTCTAGGGGTGCCCTAGCCTAAGCCTAGGGGTGCCGTAGTCTACGCCTAGGGGTGCCCTAGCCTAAGCCAAGGGGTGCCCTAGCCTTAGGCTAGGGGAGCCCTAGCCTTAGCCCAAGCCTAGGGGTGCCCTAGCCTAAGCCTAGTGGTGCCCTATCCTTAGTTTAGGGGAGCCCTAGCCTTAGCTTAAGCCTAGGGGTGCCCTAGCCTAAGCCTAGGGGTGCCCTAGCCTAAGCCTAGGGGTGCCCTAGCCTAAGCCTAGGGGTGCCCTTGCCTAAGCCTAGGGGTGCCCTAACCTTAGGCTAGGGGATCCCTAGCCTCAGGCTAATTCTAGGGGTGCCCTAGCCTAAGCCTAGGGGTGCCGTAGCCTAAGCCTAGGGGTGCCCAAGCCTAAGCCTAGGGGTGCCCTAGCCTTGGGCTATGGGAGCCCTAGCCTTAGCCTAAGCCTATGGGTGCCCTAGCCTAAGCCTAGGGGTGCCCTAGCCTTAGGCTAGGGGTGTCCTAGCCTTAGGCTAGGGGAGCCCTAGCCTTAGCCTAAGCCTAGGGGTACCCTAGCCTAAGCCTAGGGGTGCCCTAGCCTAAGCCTAAGGGTGTCCTAGCCTTAGGCTAGGGGAGCCCTAACCTTAACCTAAGCCTAGGGGTGCCCTAGCCTAAGCCTAGGGGTGCCGCAGAATAAGCTTAGGGGTGCCCTAGCCTTAGGCTAGGGGAGCCCTAGCCTTAGCCCAAGCCTAGGGGTGCCCTAGCCTAAGCCTAGGGGTGCCCTAGCCTAAGCCTAGGGGTGCCCTAGCCTAAGGGTAGGGGTTCCCTAGCCTTAGGATAGTAGAGCCCTAGCCTTAGCTTAAGCCTAAGGGTGCCATAGCCTAAGCCTAGGGGTGCCCTACCCTAAGCCTAGGGGCGCCCTAGCCTAAGCCTAGGGGTGCCCTAGCCTAAGCCTAGGGGTGCCCTAACCTTAGGCTAGGGGATCCCTAGCCTCAGGCTAATTCTAGGGGTGCCCTAGCCTAAGCCTAGGGGCCCCCTAGCCTAAGCCTAGAGGTGCCCTAGCCTAAGCCTAGGGGTGCCCTAACCTTAGGCTAGGGGATCCCTAGCCTCAGGCTAATTCTAGGGGTGCCCTAGCCTAAGCCTAGGGGTGCTATAGCCTAAGCCTAGGGGTGCCCTAGCCTAAGCCTAGGGGTGCCCTAGCCTTGGGCTATGGGAGCCCTAGCCTTACCCTAAGCCTAGGGGTGCCCTAGCCTAAGCCTAGGGGTGCCCTAGCCTTAGGCTAGGGGTGCCCTTGCCTTAGGCTAGGGGAGCCCTAGCCTTAGCCAGGCCTAGGGGTACCCTAGCCTAAGCCTAGGGGTGCCCTAGCCTAAGCCTAAGGGTGTCCTAGCCTTAGGCTAGGGGAGCCCTAACATTAACCTAAGCCTAGGGGTGCCCTAGCCTAAGCCTAGGGGTGCCCTAGCCTCAGCCTAGGGGTCCTTAGCCTAAGCCTAGGGGTGCCCTAGCCTAAGCCTAGGGGTGCCCTAGCCTAAGGGTAGGGGTTCCCTAGCCTTAGGCTAGGGGAGCCCTAGCCTTAGCTTAAGCCTAAGGGTGCCCTAGCCTAAGCCTAGGGGTGTCCTAGCCTAAGCCTAGGGGAGCCCTAGCCTAAGCCTAGAGGTGCCCTAGCGTTAGGCTAGGGGAGCTCTAGACTTAGCCTAAGCCTAGGGGTGTCCTAGCCTAAGCCTAGGGGTGCCCTCGCCTAAGCCTAGGGGTGCCCTAGCCTTAGGCTAGTCGAGCCGTAGCCTTAGTCTAAGCCTAGGGGTGCCCTAGGCTAAGCCTAGAGGTGCCCTAGCCTTAGGCTAGGGAAGCCCTAGCCTTAGCCTAAGCCTAGGGGTGCCCTAGCCTAAGCCTAGGGGTGCCCTAGCCTATGCCTAGGGGTGCCCTAGCCTTAGGCTAGTCGAGCCATAGCATTAGTCTAAGCCTAGGGGTGCCCTATCCTAAGCCTATGGGTGCCCTAGCTTAAGCCTAGAGGTGTCCTAGCCTTACGCTAGGGGAGCCCTAGCCTTAGCCTAAGCCTAGGGATGCCCTAGCTTAAGCCTAGGGGTGCCCTAGCCTAAGCTTAGGGGTGCCCTAGCCTTAGGCTAGTCAAGCCAGAGCCTTAGCCTAAGCCTAGGGGTGCCCTAGCCTAAGCCTAGGGGTGCCCTAACCTTAGGCTAGGGGATCCCTAGCCTTAGGCTAATTCTAGGGGTGCCCTAGCCTAAGCCTAGGGGTGCCGTAGTCTACGCCTAGGGGTGCCCTAGCCTAAGCCAAGGGGTGCCCTAGCCCTAGGCTAGGGGAGCCCTAGCCGTAGCCCAAGCCTAGGGGTGCCGTAGCCTAAGCCTAGGGGTGCCCTAGCCTAAGGGTATGGGTTCCCTAGCCTTAGGCTAGGGGAGCCCTAGCCTTAGCTTAAGCCTAGGGGTGCCATAGCCTAAGCCTAGGGATGCCGTAGCCTAAGCCTAGGGGTGCCCTAGCCTTAGGCTAGTCGAGCCGTAGCCTTAGTCTAAGGCTAGGGGTGCCTTAGGCTAAGCCTAGAGGTGCCCTAGCCTTAGGCTAGGGAAGCCCTAGCCTTAGCCTAAGCCTAAGGGGGCCCTATCCTAAGCCTAGGGGTGCCCTAGCCTAAGCCTAGGGGTGCCCTAGCCTTAGGCTAGTCGAGCCATAGCATTAGTCTAAGCCTAGGGGTGCCCTATCCGAAGCCTATGGGTGCCCTAGCTTAAGCGTAGGGGTGTCCTAGCCTTACACTAGGGGAGCCCTAGCCTTAGCCTAAGCCTAGGGATGCCCTAGCCTAAGCCTAGGGGTGCCCTAGCCTAAGCCTAGGTGTGCCCTAGCCTTAGGCTAGTCGAGCCGGAGCCTTAGCCTAAGCCTAGGGGTGCCCTAGCCTAAGCCTAGGGGTGCCCTAGCCTAAGCCTAGGGGTGCCCTAACCTTAGGCTAGAGGATCCCTAGCCTTAGCCTAAGCCTAGGGGTGCCCTAGCCTAAGCCTAGGGGTGCCCTAGCCTAAGCCTAGGGGTGCCCTAGCCTTGGGCTATGGGAGCCCTAGCCTTAGCCTAAGCCTAGGGGTGCCCTAGCCTTAGGCTAGGGGTGCCCTAGCCTTAGGCTAGGGGAGCCCTAGCCTTAGCCTAAGCCTAGGGGTACCCTAGCCTAAGCATAGGGGTGCCCTAGCCTAAGCCTAAGGGTCTCCTAGCCTTAGGCTAGGGGAGCCCTAACCTTAACCTAAGCCTAGGGGTGCCCTAGCCTAAGCCTAGGGGTGCCCTAGCCTAAGCCTAGGGGTGCCCTAACATTAGGCTAGGGGATCCCTAGCTTTAGGCTAATTCTAGGGGTGCCCTAGCCTAAGCCTAGGGGTGCCCTAGTCTCAGCCTAGGGGTGCCGTAGCCTAAGCCTAGGGCAGCCCTAGCCTACGCCTAGGGGTGCCATAGCCTTAGGCTAGGGGAGCCCTAGCCTTAGCCCAAGCCTAGGGGTGCCCTAGCCTAAGCCTACGGGTGCCCTAACATAAGGGTAGGGGTTCCCTAGCCTTAGTATAGGGGAGCCCTAGCCTTAGCTTAAGCCTAGGAGTGCCCTAGCCTAAGCCTAGGGGTGCCCTATCATTAGGTTAGGGGAGCCCTAGCCTTAGATTAAGCCTAGGGGTGCCCTAGCCTAAGTCTAGAGGTGCCCTAGCCTAAACCTACGGGTGCCCTAGCCATGGGCTATGGGAGCCCTAGCCTCAGGCTAATTCTAGGGGTGCCCTACCCTAAGCCTAGGGGCGCCCTAGCCTAAGCCTAGAGGTGCCCTAGCCTAAGCCTAGGGGTGCCCTAACCTTAGGCTAGGGGATCCCTAGCCTCAGGCTAATTCTAGGGGTGCCCTAGCCTAAGCCTAGGGGTGCTATAGCCTAAGCCTAGGGGTGCCCTAGCCTAAGCCTAGGGGTGCCCTAGCCTTGGGCTATGGGAGCCCTAGCCTTAGCCTAAGCCTAGGGGTGCCCTAGCCTAAGCCTAGGGGTGCCCTAGCCTTAGGCTAGGGGTGCCCTTGCCTTAGGCTAGGGGAGCCCTAGCCTTAGCCAGGCCTAGGGGTACCCTAGCCTAAGCCTAGGGGTGCCCTAGCCTAAGCCTAAGGGTGTCCTAGCCTTAGGCTAGGGGAGCCCTAACATTAACCTAAGCCTAGGGGTGCCCTAGCCTAAGCCTAGGGGTGCCCTAGCCTCAGCCTAGGGGTCCTTAGCCTAAGCCTAGGGGTGCCCTAGCCTAAGCCTAGGGGTGCCCTAGCCTAAGGGTAGGGGTGCCCTAGCCTTAGGCTAGGGGAGCCCTAGCCTTAGCTTAAGCCTAGGGGTGCCCTAGCCTAAGCCTAGGGGTGTCCTAGCCTAAGCCTAGGGGAGCCCTAGCCTAAGCCTAGAGGTGCCCTAGCGTTAGGCTAGGGGAGCTCTAGACTTAGCCTAAGCCTAGGGGTGTCCTAGCCTAAGCCTAGGGGTGCCCTCGCCTAAGCCTAGGGGTGCCCTAGCCTTAGGCTAGTCGAGCCGTAGCCTTAGTCTAAGCCTAGGGGTGCCCTAGGCTAAGCCTAGAGGTGCCCTAGCCTTAGGCTAGGGAAGCCCTAGCCTTAGCCTAAGCCTAGGGGTGCCCTTGCCTAAGCCTAGGGGTGCCCTAGCCTATGCCTAGGGGTGCCCTAGCCTTAGGCTAGTCGAGCCATAGCATTAGTCTAAGCCTAGGGGTGCCCTATCCTAAGCCTATGGGTGCCCTAGCTTAAGCCTAGAGGTGTCCTAGCCTTACGCTAGGGGAGCCCTAGCCTTAGCCTAAGCCTAGGGATGCCCTAGCTTATGCCTAGGGGTGCCCCAGCCTAAGCTTAGGGGTGCCCTAGCCTTAGGCTAGTCAAGCCAGAGCCTTAGCCTAAGCCTAGGGGTGCCCTAGCCTAAGCCTAGGGGTGCCCTAACCTTAGGCTAGGGGATCCCTAGCCTTAGGCTAATTCTAGGGGTGCCCTAGCCTAAGCCTAGGGGTGCCGTAGTCTACGCCTAGGGGTGCCCTAGCCTAAGCCAAGGGGTGCCCTAGCCCTAGGCTAGGGGAGCCCTAGCCGTAGCCCAAGCCTAGGGGTGCCGTAGCCTAAGCCTAGGGGTGCCCTAGCCTAAGGGTATGGGTTCCCTAGCCTTAGGCTAGGGGAGCCCTAGCCTTAGCTTAAGCCTAGGGGTGCCATAGCCTAAGCCTAGGGATGCCGTAGACTAAGCCTAGGGGTGCCCTAGCCTTAGGCTAGTCGAGCCGTAGCCTTAGTCTAAGGCTAGGGGTGCCTTAGGCTAAGCCTAGAGGTGCCCTAGCCTTAGGCTAGGGAAGCCCTAGCATTAGCCTAAGCCTAAGGGGGCCCTATCCTAAGCCTAGGGGTGCCCTAGCCTAAGCCTAGGGGTGCCCTAGCCTTAGGCTAGTCGAGCCATAGCATTAGTCTAAGCCTAGGGGTGCCCTATCCGAAGCTTATGGGTGCCCTAGCTTAAGCGTAGGGGTGTCCTAGCCTTACACTAGGGGAGCCCTAGCCTTAGCCTAAGCCTAGGGATGCCCTAGCCTAAGCCTAGGGGTGCCCTAGCCTAAGCCTAGGTGTGCCCTAGCCTTAGGCTAGTCGAGCCGGAGCCTTAGCCTAAGCCTAGGGGTGCCCTAGCCTAAGCCTAGGGGTGCCCTAGCCTAAGCCTAGGGGTGCCCTAACCTTAGGCTAGAGGATCCCTAGCCTTAGCCTAAGCCTAGGGGTGCCCTAGCCTAAGCCTAGGGGTGCCCTAGCCTAAGCCTAGGGGTGCCCTAGCCTTGGGCTATGGGAGCCCTAGCCTTAGCCTAAGCCTAGGGGTGCCCTAGCCTTAGGCTAGGGGTGCCCTAGCCTTAGGCTAGGGGAGCCCTAGCCTTAGCCTAAGCCTAGGGGTACCCTAGCCTAAGCATAGTGGTGCCCTAGCCTAAGCCTAAGGGTCTCCTAGCCTAAGCCTAGGGGTGCCCTAACATTAGGCTAGGGGATCCCTAGCCTTAGGCTAATTCTAGGGGTGCCCTAGCCTAAGCCTAGGGGTGCCCTAGTCTCAGCCTAGGGGTGCCGTAGCCTAAGCCTAGGGCAGCCCTAGCCTACGCCTAGGGGTGCCATAGCCTTAGGCTAGGGGAGCCCTAGCCTTAGCCCAAGCCTAGGGGTGCCCTAGCCTAAGCCTACGGGTGCCCTAACATAAGGGTAGGGGTTCCCTAGCCTTAGTATAGGGGAGCCCTAGCCTTAGCTTAAGCCTAGGAGTGCCCTAGCCTAAGCCTAGGGGTGCCCTATCATTAGGTTAGGGGAGCCCTAGCCTTAGATTAAGCCTAGGGGTGCCCTAGCCTAAGCCTAGGGGTGCCCTAGCCTAAGCCTAGGGGTGCCGTAGCCTAAGGCTAGGGGTGCCCTAGCCTAAGCCTAGGGGTGCCCTAACCTTAGGCTAGGGGATCCCTAGCCTCAGGCTAATTCTAGGGGTGCCCTAGCCTAAGCATAGGGGTGCCGTAGCCTAAGCCTAGGCGTGCCCTAGCCTAAGCATAGGGGTGCCCTAGCCTTGGGCTATGGGAGCCCTAGCCTTAGCCTAAGCCTAGGGGTGCCCTAGCGTAAGCCTAGGGGTGCCCTAGCCTAAGCCTATGGGTGCCCTAGCCTTGGGCTATGGGAGCCCTAGCCTTAGCCTAAGCTTAGGGGTGCCCTAGCCTAAGCCTAGGGGTGCCCTAGCCTTAGGCTATGGGTGCCCTAGCCTTGGGCTATGGGAGCCCTAGCCTTAGCCTAAGCCTAGGGGTGCCCTAGCCTAAGCCTAGGGGTGTCATAGCCTAAGCCTAGGGGTGCCCTAGCCTTAGGCTAGGGGAGCCCTACCCTTAACCTCAGCCTAGGGGTTCCCTAGCCTAAGCCTAGGGGTGCCCTAGCCTAAGCCTAGGGATGCCCTATCCTTAGGCTATGGGAGCCCTAGCCTTAGCCTAAGCCTAGGCGTGCCCTAGCGTAAGCCTAGGGGTGCCCTAGCCTAAGCCTATGGGTGCCCTAGCCTTGGGCTATGGGAGCCCTAGCCTTAGCCTAAGCCTAGTTCTGCCCTAGCCTAAGCCTAGGGGTGCCCTAGCCTTAGGCTAGGGGAGCCCTAGCCTTAGCTTAAGCCTAGGGGTGCCCTAGCCTAAGCCTATGGGTGCCCTAGCCAAAGCCTAGGGGTGCCATAGCCTAAGCCTAGGGGTGCCCTAGCCTAAGCCTAAGGGTGCCCTAGCCTTAGGCTAGGGGAGCCCTAGCCTTAGCCAAGCCTAGGGTTGCCCTAGCCTAAGCCTAGGGGTGCCCTAGCCTAAGGGTAGGGGTTCCCTAGCTTTAGGCTAGGGGAGCCCTAGCCTTAGCTTAAGCCTAGGGGTGCCCTAGCCTAAGCCTAGGGGTGTCCTAGCCTAAGCCTAGGGGTGCCCTCGCCTAAGCCTAGGGGTGCCCTAGCCTTAGGCTAGTCGAGCCGTAGCCTTAGTCTAAGCCTAGGGGTGCCCTAGGCTAAGCCTAGAGGTGCCCTAGCCTTAGGCTAGGGAAGCCCTACCCTTAGCCTAAGCCTAGGGGTGCCCTAACCTAAGCCTAGGGGGGCCCTAGCCTATGCCTAGGGGTGCCCTAGCCTTAGGCTAGTCATACCATAGCATTAGTCTAAGCCTAGGGGTGCCCTATCCTAAGCCTATGGGTGCCCTAGCTTAAGCCTCGGGGTGTCCTAGCCTTACGCTAGGGGAGCCCTAGCCTTAGCCTAAGCCTAGGGATGCCCTAGCCTAAGCCTAGGGGTGCCCTAGCCTAAGCTTAGGGGTGCCTAGCCTTAGGCTAGTCGAGCCGGAGCCTTAGCCTAAGCCTAGGGTTGCCCTAGCCTAAGCCTTGGGGTGCCCTAGCCTAAGCCTAGGTGTGCCCTAGCCTTAGGCTAGTCGAGCCGGATCCTTAGCCTAAGTCTAGGGGAGCCCTAGCCTTAGCTTAAGCCTAGTAGTGCCCTAGCCTAAGCCTAGTGGTGCCCTATCCTTAGGTTAGGGGAGCCCTAGCCTTAGCTTAAGCCTAGGGGTGCCCTAGACTTAGGCTAGGGGATCCCTAGCCTTACGCTAATCCTAGGGGTGCCCTAGCCTAAGCCTAGGGGTGCCGTAGTCTACGCCTAGGGGTGCCCTAGCCTAAGCCAAGGGGTGCCCTAGCCTTAGGCTAGGGGAGCCCTAGCCTTAGCCCAAGCCTAGGGGTGCCCTAGCCTAAGCCTAGTGGTGCCCTATCCTTAGGTTAGGGGAGCCCTAGCCTTAGCTTAAGCCTAGGGGTGCCCTAGCCTAAGCCTAGGGGTGCCCTAGCCTAAGCCTAGGGGTGCCCTAGCCTAAGCCTAGGGGTGCCCTTGCCTAAGCCTAGGGGTGCCCTAACCTTAGGCTAGGGGATCCCTAGCCTCAGGCTAATTCTAGGGGTGCCCTAGCCTAAGCCTAGGGGTGCCGTAGCCTAAGCCTAGGGGTGCCCTAGCCTAAGCCTAGGGGTGCCCTAGCCTTGGGCTATGGGAGCCCTAGCCTTAGCCTAAGCCTATGGGTGCCCTAGCCTAAGCCTAGGGGTGCCCTAGCCTTAGGCTAGGGGTGTCCTAGCCTTAGGCTAGGGGAGCCCTAGCCTTAGCCTAAGCCTAGGGGTACCCTAGCCTAAGCCTAGGGGTGCCCTAGCCTAAGCCTAAGGGTGTCCTAGCCTTAGGCTAGGGGAGCCCTAACATTAACCTAAGCCTAGGGGTGCCCTAGCCTAAGCCTAGGGGTGCCGCAGAATAAGCTTAGGGGTGCCCTAGCCTTAGGCTAGGGGAGCCCTAGCCTTAGCCCAAGCCTAGGGGTGCCCTAGCCTAAGCCTAGGGGTGCCCTAGCCTAAGCCTAGGGGTGCCCTAGCCTAAGGGTAGGGGTTCCCTAGCCTTAGGATAGTAGAGCCCTAGCCTTAGCTTAAGCCTAAGGGTGCCATAGCCTAAGCCTAGGGGTGCCCTACCCTAAGCCTAGGGGCGCCCTAGCCTAAGCCTAGGGGTGCCCTAGCCTAAGCCTAGGGGTGCCCTAACCTTAGGCTAGGGGATCCCTAGCCTCAGGCTAATTCTAGGGGTGCCCTAGCCTAAGCCTAGGGGCGCCCTAGCCTAAGCCTAGAGGTGCCCTAGCCTAAGCCTAGGGGTGCCCTAACCTTAGGCTAGGGGATCCCTAGCCTCAGGCTAATTCTAGGGGTGCCCTAGCCTAAGCCTAGGGGTGCTATAGCCTAAGCCTAGGGGTGCCCTAGCCTAAGCCTAGGGGTGCCCTAGCCTTGGGCTATGTGAGCCCTAGCCTTACCCTAAGCCTAGGGGTGCCCTAGCCTAAGCCTAGGGGTGCCCTAGCCTTAGGCTAGGGGTGCCCTTGCCTTAGGCTAGGGGAGCCCTAGCCTTAGCCAGGCCTAGGGGTACCCTAGCCTAAGCCTAGGGGTGCCCTAGCCTAAGCCTAAGGGTGTCCTAGCCTTAGGCTAGGGGAGCCCTAACATTAACCTAAGCCTAGGGGTGCCCTAGCCTAAGCCTAGGGGTGCCCTAGCCTCAGCCTAGGGGTCCTTAGCCTAAGCCTAGGGGTGCCCTAGCCTAAGCCTAGGGGTGCCCTAGCCTAAGGGTAGGGGTTCCCTAGCCTTAGGCTAGGGGAGCCCTAGCCTTAGCTTAAGCCTAAGGGTGCCCTAGCCTAAGCCTAGGGGTGTCCTAGCCTAAGCCTAGGGGAGCCCTAGCCTAAGCCTAGAGGTGCCCTAGCGTTAGGCTAGGGGAGCTCTAGACTTAGCCTAAGCCTAGGGGTGTCCTAGCCTAAGCCTAGGGGTGCCCTCGCCTAAGCCATGGGGTGCCCTAGCCTTAGGCTAGTCGAGCCGTAGCCTTAGTCTAAGCCTAGGGGTGCCCTAGGCTAAGCCTAGAGGTGCCCTAGCCTTAGGCTAGGGAAGCCCTAGCCTTAGCCTAAGCCTAGGGGTGCCCTAGCCTAAGCCTAGGGGTGCCCTAGCCTATGCCTAGGGGTGCCCTAGCCTTAGGCTAGTCGAGCCATAGCATTAGTCTAAGCCTAGGGGTGCCCTATCCTAAGCCTATGGGTGCCCTAGCTTAAGCCTAGAGGTGTCCTAGCCTTACGCTAGGGGAGCCCTAGCCTTAGCCTAAGCCTAGGGATGCCCTAGCTTATGCCTAGGGGTGCCCCAGCCTAAGCTTAGGGGTGCCCTAGCCTTAGGCTAGTCAAGCCAGAGCCTTAGCCTAAGCCTAGGGGTGCCCTTGCCTAAGCCTAGGGGTGCCCTAACCTTAGGCTAGGGGATCCCTAGCCTTAGGCTAATTCTAGGGGTGCCCTAGCCTAAGCCTAGGGGTGCCGTAGTCTACGCCTAGGGGTGCCCTAGCCTAAGCCAAGGGGTGCCCTAGCCCTAGGCTAGGGGAGCCCTAGCCGTAGCCCAAGCCTAGGGGTGCCCTAGCCTAAGCCTAGGGGTGCCCTAGCCTAAGGGTATGGGTTCCCTAGCCTTAGGCTAGGGGAGCCCTAGCCTTAGCTTAAGCCTAGGGGTGCCATAGCCTAAGCCTAGGGATGCCGTAGACTAAGCCTAGGGGTGCCCTAGCCTTAGGCTAGTCGAGCCGTAGCCTTAGTCTAAGGCTAGGGGTGCCTTAGGCTAAGCCTAGAGGTGCCCTAGCCTTAGGCTAGGGAAGCCCTAGCCTTAGCCTAAGCCTAAGGGGGCCCTATCCTAAGCCTAGGGGTGCCCTAGCCTAAGCCTAGGGGTGCCCTAGCCTTAGGCTAGTCGAGCCATAGCATTAGTCTAAGCCTAGGGGTGCCCTATCCGAAGCCTATGGGTGCCCTAGCTTAAGCGTAGGGGTGTCCTAGCCTTACACTAGGGGAGCCCTAGCCTTAGCCTAAGCCTAGGGATGCCCTAGCCTAAGCCTAGGGGTGCCCTAGCCTAAGCCTAGGTGTGCCCTAGCCTTAGGCTAGTCGAGCCGGAGCCTTAGCCTAAGCCTAGGGGTGTCCTAGCCTAAGCCTAGGGGTGCCCTAGCCTAAGCCTAGGGGTGCCCTAACCTTAGGCTAGAGGATCCCTAGCCTTAGCCTAAGCCTAGGGGTGCCCTAGCCTAAGCCTAGGGGTGCCCTAGCCTAAGCCTAGGGGTGCCCTAGCCTTGGGCTATGGGAGCCCTAGCCTTAGCCTAAGCCTAGGGGTGCCCTAGCCTTAGGCTAGGGGTGCCCTAGCCTTAGGCTAGGGGAGCCCTAGCCTTAGCCTAAGCCTAGGGGTACCCTAGCCTAAGCATAGGGGTGCCCTAGCCTAAGCCTAAGGGTCTCCTAGCCTAAGCCTAGGGGTGCCCTAACATTAGGCTAGGGGATCCCTAGCCTTAGGCTAATTCTAGGGGTGCCCTAGCCTAAGCCTAGGGGTGCCCTAGTCTCAGCCTAGGGGTGCCGTAGCCTAAGCCTAGGGCAGCCCTAGCCTAAGCCTAGGGGTGCCATAGCCTTAGGCTAGGGGAGCCCTAGCCTTAGCCCAAGCCTAGGGGTGCCCTAGCCTAAGCCTACGGGTGCCCTAACATAAGGGTAGGGGTTCCCTAGCCTTAGTATAGGGGAGCCCTAGCCTTAGCTTAAGCCTAGGAGTGCCCTAGCCTAAGCCTAGGGGTGCCCTATCATTAGGTTAGGGGAGCCCTAGCCTTAGATTAAGCCTAGGGGTGCCCTAGCCTAAGCCTAGGGGTGCCCTAGCCTAAGCCTAGGGGTGCCGTAGCCTAAGGCTAGGGGTGCCCTAGCCTAAGCCTAGGGGTGCCCTAACCTTAGGCTAGGGGATCCCTAGCCTCAGGCTAATTCTAGGGGTGCCCTAGCCTAAGCATAGGGGTGCCGTAGCCTAAGCCTAGGCGTGCCCTAGCCTAAGCATAGGGGTGCCCTAGCCTTGGGCTATGGGAGCCCTAGCCTTAGCCTAAGCCTAGGGGTGCCCTAGCGTAAGCCTAGGGGTGCCCTAGCCTAAGCCTATGGGTGCCCTAGCCTTGGGCTATGGGAGCCCTAGCCTTAGCCTAAGCCTAGGGGTGCCCTAGCGTAAGCCTAGGGGTGCCCTAGCCTTAGGCTATGGGTGCCCTAGCCTTGGGCTATGGGAGCCCTAGCCTTAGCCTAAGCCTAGGGGTGCCCTAGCCTAAGCCTAGGGGTGTCATAGCCTAAGCCTAGGGGTGCCCTAGCCTTAGGCTAGGGGAGCCCTACCCTTAACCTCAGCCTAGGGGTTCCCTAGCCTAAGCCTAGGGGTGCCCTAGCCTAAGCCTAGGGATGCCCTATCCTTAGGCTATGGGAGCCCTAGCCTTAGCCTAAGCCTAGGCGTGCCCTAGCGTAAGCCTAGGGGTGCCCTAACCTAAGCCTATGGGTGCCCTAGCCTTGGGCTATGGGAGCCCTAGCCTTAGCCTAAGCCTAGTTCTGCCCTAGCCTAAGCCTAGGGGTGCCCTAGCCTTAGGCTAGGGGAGCCCTAGCCTTAGCTTAAGCCTAGGGGTGCCCTAGCCTAAGCCTATGGGTGCCCTAGCCAAAGCCTAGGGGTGCCGTAGCCTAAGCCTAGGGGTTCCCTAGCCTAAGCCTAAGGGTGCCCTAGCCTTAGGCTAGGGGAGCCCTAGCCTTAGCCAAGCCTAGGGTTGCCCTAGCCTAAGCCTAGGGGTGCCCTAGCCTAAGGGTAGGGGTTCCCTAGCTTTAGGCTAGGGGAGCCCTAGCCTTAGCTTAAGCCTAGGGGTTCCCTAGCCTAAGCCTAGGGGTGTCCTAGCCTAAGCCTAGGGGTGCCCTCGCCTAAGCCTAGGGGTGCCCTAGCCTTAGGCTAGTCGAGCCGTAGCCTTAGTCTAAGCCTAGGGGTGCCCTAGGCTAAGCCTAGAGGTGCCCTAGCCTTAGGCTAGGGAAGCCCTACCCTTAGCCTAAGCCTAGGGGTGCCCTAACCTAAGCCTAGGGGGGCCCTAGCCTATGCCTAGGGGTGCCCTAGCCTTAGGCTAGTCATACCATAGCATTAGTCTAAGCCTAGGGGTGCCCTATCCTAAGCCTATGGGTGCCCTAGCTTAAGCCTCGGGGTGTCCTAGCCTTACGCTAGGGGAGCCCTAGCCTTAGCCTAAGCCTAGGGATGCCCTAGCCTAAGCCTAGGGGTGCCCTAGCCTAAGCTTAGGGGTGCCTAGCCTTAGGCTAGTCGAGCCGGAGCCTTAGCCTAAGCCTAGGGTTGCCCTAGCCTAAGCCTAGGTGTGCCCTAGCCTTAGGCTAGTCGAGCCGGATCCTTAGCCTAAGTCTAGGGGAGCCCTAGCCTTAGCTTAAGTCTAGTAGTGCCCTAGCCTAAGCCTAGTGGTGCCCTATCCTTAGGTTAGGGGAGCCCTAGCCTTAGCTTAAGCCTAGGGGTGCCCTAGACTTAGGCTAGGGGATCCCTAGCCTTACGCTAATTCTAGGGGTGCCCTAGCCTAAGCCTAGGGGTGCCGTAGTCTACGCCTAGGGGTGCCCTAGCCTAAGCCAAGGGGTGCCCTAGCCTTAGGCTAGGGGAGCCCTAGCCTTAGCCCAAGCCTAGGGGTGCCCTAGCCTAAGCCTAGTGGTGCCCTATCCTTAGGTTAGGGGAGCCCTAGCCTTAGCTTAAGCCTAGGGGTGCCCTAGCCTAAGCCTAGGGGTGCCCTAGCCTAAGCCTAGGGGTGCCCTAGCCTAAGCCTAGGGGTGCCCTTGCCTAAGCCTAGGGGTGCCCTAACCTTAGGCTAGGGGATCCCTAGCCTCAGGCTAATTCTAGGGGTGCCCTAGCCTAAGCCTAGGGGTGCCGTAGCCTAAGCCTAGGGGTGCCCTAGCCTAAGCCTAGGGGTGCCCTAGCCTTGGGCTATGGGAGCCCTAGCCTTAGCCTAAGCCTATGGGTGCCCTAGCCTAAGCCTAGGGGTGCCCTAGCCTTAGGCTAGGGGTGTCCTAGCCTTAGGCTAGGGGAGCCCTAGCCTTAGCCTAAGCCTAGGGGTACCCTAGCCTAAGCCTAGGGGTGCCCTAGCCTAAGCCTAAGGGTGTCCTAGCCTTAGGCTAGGGGAGCCCTAACCTTAACCTAAGCCTAGGGGTGCCCTAGCCTAAGCCTAGGGGTGCCGCAGAATAAGCTTAGGGGTGCCCTAGCCTTAGGCTAGGGGAGCCCTAGCCTTAGCCCAAGACTAGGGGTACCCTAGCCTAAGCCTAGGGGTGCCCTAGCCTAAGCCTAGGGGTGCCCTAGCCTAAGGGTAGGGGTTCCCTAGCCTTAGGATAGTAGAGCCCTAGCCTTAGCTTAAGCCTAAGGGTGCCATAGCCTAAGCCTAGGGGTGCCCTACCCTAAGCCTAGGGGCGACCTAGCCTAAGCCTAGGGGTGCCCTAGCCTAAGCCTAGGGGTGCCCTAACCTTAGGCTAGGGGATCCCTAGCCTCAGGCTAATTCTAGGGGTGCCCTAGCCTAAGCCTAGGGGCGCCCTAGCCTAAGCCTAGAGGTGCCCTAGCCTAAGCCTAGGGGTGCCCTAACCTTAGGCTAGGGGATCCCTAGCCTCAGGCTAATTCTAGGGGTGCCCTAGCCTAAGCCTAGGGGTGCTATAGCCTAAGCCTAGGGGTGCCCTAGCCTAAGCCTAGGGGTGCCCTAGCCTTGGGCTATGGGAGCCCTAGCCTTACCCTAAGCCTAGGGGTGCCCTAGCCTAAGCCTAGGGGTGCCCTAGCCTTAGGCTAGGGGTGCCCTTGCCTTAGGCTAGGGGAGCCCTAGCCTTAGCCAGGCCTAGGGGTACCCTAGCCTAAGCCTAGGGGTGCCCTAGCCTAAGCCTAAGGGTGTCCTAGCCTTAGGCTAGGGGAGCCCTAACATTAACCTAAGCCTAGGGGTGCCCTAGCCTAAGCCTAGGGGTGCCCTAGCCTCAGCCTAGGGGTCCTTAGCCTAAGCCTAGGGGTGCCCTAGCCTAAGCCTAGGGGTGCCCTAGCCTAAGGGTAGGGGTTCCCTAGCCTTAGGCTAGGGGAGCCCTAGCCTTAGCTTAAGCCTAAGGGTGCCCTAGCCTAAGCCTAGGGGTGTCCTAGCCTAAGCCTAGGGGAGCCCTAGCCTAAGCCTAGAGGTGCCCTAGCGTTAGGCTAGGGGAGCTCTAGACTTAGCCTAAGCCTAGGGGTGTCCTAGCCTAAGCCTAGGGGTGCCCTCGCCTAAGCCTAGGGGTGCCCTAGCCTTAGGCTAGTCGAGCCGTAGCCTTAGTCTAAGCCTAGGGGTGCCCTAGGCTAAGCCTAGAGGTACCCTAGCCTTAGGCTAGGGAAGCCCTAGCCTTAGCCTAAGCCTAGGGGTGCCCTAGCCTAAGCCTAGGGGTGCCCTAGCCTATGCCTAGGGGTGCCCTAGCCTTAGGCTAGTCGAGCCATAGCATTAGTCTAAGCCTAGGGGTGCCCTATCCTAAGCCTATGGGTGCCCTAGCTTAAGCCTAGAGGTGTCCTAGCCTTACGCTAGGGGAGCCCTAGCCTTAGCCTAAGCCTAGGGATGCCCTAGCTTAAGCCTAGGGGTGCCCTAGCCTAAGCTTCGGGGTGCCCTAGCCTTAGGCTAGTCAAGCCAGAGCCTTAGCCTAAGCCTAGGGGTGCCCTAGCCTAAGCCTAGGGGTGCCCTAACCTTAGGCTAGGGGATCCCTAGCCTTAGGCTAATTCTAGGGGTGCCCTAGCCTAAGCCTAGGGGTGCCGTAGTCTACGCCTAGGGGTGCCCTAGCCTAAGCCAAGGGGTGCCCTAGCCCTAGGCTAGGGGAGCCCTAGCCGTAGCCCAAGCCTAGGGGTGCCGTAGCCTAAGCCTAGGGGTGCCCTAGCCTAAGGGTATGGGTTCCCTAGCCTTAGGCTAGGGGAGCCCTAGCCTTAGCTTAAGCCTAGGGGTGCCATAGCCTAAGCCTAGGGATGCCGTAGACTAAGCCTAGGGGTGCCCTAGCCTTAGGCTAGTCGAGCTGTAGCCTTAGTCTAAGGCTAGGGGTGCCTTAGGCTAAGCCTAGAGGTGCCCTAGCCTTAGGCTAGGGAAGCCCTAGCCTTAGCCTAAGCCTAAGGGGGCCCTATCCTAAGCCTAGGGGTGCCCTAGCCTAAGCCTAGGGGTGCCCTAGCCTTAGGCTAGTCGAGCCATAGCATTAGTCTAAGCCTAGGGGTGCCCTATCCGAAGCCTATGGGTGCCCTAGCTTAAGCGTAGGGGTGTCCTAGCCTTACACTAGGGGAGCCCTAGCCTTAGCCTAAGCCTAGGGATGCCCTAGCCTAAGCCTAGGGGTGCCCTAGCCTAAGCCTTGGTGTGCCCTAGCCTTAGGCTAGTCGAGCCGGAGCCTTAGCCTAAGCCTAGGGGTGCCCTAGCCTAAGCCTAGGGGTGCCCTAGCCTAAGCCTAGGGGTGCCCTAACCTTAGGCTAGAGGATCCCTAGCCTTAGCCTAAGCCTAGGGGTGCCCTAGCCTAAGCCTAGGGGTGCCCTAGCCTAAGCCTAGGGGTGCCCTAGCCTTGGGCTATGGGAGCCCTAGCCTTAGCCTAAGCCTAGGGGTGCCCTAGCCTTAGGCTAGGGGTGCCCTAGCCTTAGGCTAGGGGAGCCCTAGCCTTAGCCTAAGCCTAGGGGTACCCTAGCCTAAGCATAGGGGTGCCCTAGCCTAAGCCTAAGGGTCTCCTAGCCTTAGGCTAGGGGAGCCCTAACCTTAACCTAAGCCTAGGGGTGCCCTAGCCTAAGCCTAGGGGTGCCCTAGCCTAAGCCTAGGGGTGCCCTAACATTAGGCTAGGGGATCCCTAGCTTTAGGCTAATTCTAGGGGTGCCCTAGCCTAAGCCTAGGGGTGCCCTAGTCTCAGCCTAGGGGTGCCGTAGCCTAAGCCTAGGGCAGCCCTAGCCTACGCCTAGGGGTGCCATAGCCTTAGGCTAGGGGAGCCCTAACCTTAGCCCAAGCCTAGGGGTGCCCTAGCCTAAGCCTACGGGTGCCCTAACATAAGGGTAGGGGTTCCCTAGCCTTAGTATAGGGGAGCCCTAGCCTTAGCTTAAGCCTAGGAGTGCCCTAGCCTAAGCCTAGGGGTGCCCTATCATTAGGTTAGGGGAGCCCTAGCCTTAGATTAAGCCTAGGGGTGCCCTAGCCTAAGCCTAGGGGTGCCCTAGCCTAAGCCTAGGTGTGCCGTAGCCTAAGGCTAGGGGTGCCCTAGCCTAAGCCTAGGGGTGCCCTAACCTTAGGCTAGGGGATCCCTAGCCTCAGGATAATTCTAGGGGTGTCCTAGCCTAAGCATAGGGGTGCCGTAGCCTAAGCCTAGGCGTGCCCTAGCCTAAGCATAGGGGTGCCCTAGCCTTGGGCTATGGGAGCCCTAGCCTTAGCCTAAGCCTAGGGGTGCCCTAGCGTAAGCCTAGGGGTGCCCTAGCCTAAGCCTATGGGTGCCCAAGCCTTGGGCTATGGGAGCCCTAGCCTTAGCCTAAGCTTAGGGGTGCCCTAGCCTAAGCCTAGGGGTGCCCTAGCCTTAGGCTATGGGTGCCCTAGCCTTGGGCTATGGGAGCCCTAGCCTTAGCCTAAGCCTAGGGGTGCCCTAGCCTAAGCCTAGGGGTGTCCTAGCCTAAGCCTAGGGGTGCCCTAGCCTTAGGCTAGGGGGGCCCTACCCTTAACCTCAGCCTAGGGGTTCCCTAGCCTAAGCCTAGGGGTGCCCTAGCCTAAGCCTAGGGATGCCCTATCCTTAGGCTATGGGAGCCCTAGCCTTAGCCTAAGCCTAGGGGTGCCCTAGCGTAAGCCTAGGGGTGCCCTAGCCTAAGCCTATGGGTGCCCTAGCCTTGGGCTATGGGAGCCCTAGCCTTAGCCTAAGCCTAGTTCTGCCCTAGCCTAAGCCTAGGGGTGCCCTAGCCTTAGGCTAGGGGTGCCCTAGCCTTAGGCTAGGGGAGCCCTAGCCTTAGCCTAAGCCTAGGGGTGCCCTATCCTAAGCCTAGGGGTGTCCTAGCCTTAGGCTAGGGGAGGCCTAAGCTTAACCTAAGCCTAGGGGTGCCCTAGCCTAAACCTAGGGGTGCCCTAGCCTAAGCCTAGGGATGCCCTAGCCTTAGGCTAGGGGAGCCCTAGCCTTAGCCTAAGCCTAGGGGTGCCCTAGCATAAGCCTAGAGGTGCCCTAGTATTAGGCTAGGGGAGCTCTAGCCTTAGCCTAAGCCTAGGGTTGCCCTAGCCTAAGCCTAGGGGTGCCCTAGCCTAAGCTTAAGGGTGTCCTAGCCTTAGGCTAGGGGAGCCCTAACCTTAACCTAAGTTTAGGGGTGCCCTAGCCTAAGCCTAGGGGTGCCCTAGCCTAAGCCTAGTGGTGCCCTAGCCTTAGGCTAGGGGAGCCCTAGCCTTAGCCCAAGCCTAGGGGTGCCCTAGCCTAAGCCTAGGGGTGCCCTAGCCTAAGCCTAGGGGTGCCCTAGCCTAAGGGTAGGGGTTCCCTAGCCTTAGGATAGTAGAGCCCTAGCCTTAGCTTAAGCCTAAGGGTGCCATAGCCTAAGCCTAGGGGTGCCCTACCCTAAGCCTAGGGGCGCCCTAGCCTAAGCCTAGGGGTGCCCTAGCCTAAGCCTAGGGGTGCCCTAACCTTAGGCTCTGGGATCCCTAGCCTCAGGCTAATTCTAGGGGTGCCCTAGCCTAAGCCTAGGGGCGCCCTAGCCTAAGCCTAGAGGTGCCCTAGCCTAAGCCTAGGGGTGCCCTAACCTTAGGCTAGGGGATCCCTAGCCTCAGGCTAATTCTAGGGGTGCCCTAGCCTAAGCCTAGGGGTGCTATAGGCTAAGCCTAGGAGTGCCCTAGCCTAAGCCTAGGGGTGCCCTAGCCTTGGGCTATGGGAGCCCTAGCCTTACCCTAAGCCTAGGGGTGCCCTAGCCTAAGCCTAGGGGTGCCCTAGCCTTAGGCTAGGGGTGCCCTTGCCTTAGGCTAGGGGAGCCCTAGCCTTAGCCAGGCCTAGGGGTACCCTAGCCTAAGCCTAGGGGTGCCCTAGCCTAAGCCTAAGGGTGTCCTAGCCTTAGGCTAGGGGAGCCCTAACATTAACCTAAGCCTAGGGGTGCCCTAGCCTAAGCCTAGGGGTGCCCTAGCCTCAGCCTAGGGGTGCCTTAGCCTAAGCCTAGGGGTGCCCTAGCCTAAGCCTAGGGGTGCCCTAGCCTAAGGGTAGGGGTTCCCTAGCCTTAGGCTAGGGGAGCCCTAGCCTTAGCTTAAGCCTAAGGGTGCCCTAGCCTAAGCCTAGGGGTGTCCTAGCCTAAGCCTAGGGGAGCCCTAGCCTAAGCCTAGAGGTGCCCTAGCGTTAGGCTAGGGGAGCTCTAGACTTAGCCTAAGCCTAGGGGTGTCCTAGCCTAAGCCTAGGGGTGCCCTCGCCTAAGCCTAGGGGTGCCCTAGCCTTAGGCTAGTCGAGCCGTAGCCTTAGTCTAAGCCTAGGGGTGCCCTAGGCTAAGCCTAGAGGTGCCCTAGCCTTAGGCTAGGGAAGCCCTAGCCTTAGCCTAAGCCTAGGGGTGCCCTAGCCTAAGCCTAGGGGTGCCCTAGCCTATGCCTAGGGGTGCCCTAGCCTTAGGCTAGTCGAGCCATAGCATTAGTCTAAGCCTAGGGGTGCCCTATCCTAAGCCTATGGGTGCCCTAGCTTAAGCCTAGAGGTGTCCTAGCCTTTCGCTAGGGGAGCCCTAGCCTTAGCCTAAGCCTAGGGATGCCCTAGCTTAAGCCTAGGGGTGCCCTAGCCCAAGCTTCGGGGTGCCCTAGCCTTAGGCTAGTCAAGCCAGAGCCTTAGCCTAAGCCTAGGGGTGCCCTAGCCTAAGCCTAGGGGTGCCCTAACCTTAGGCTAGGGGATCCCTAGCCTTAGGCTAATTCTAGGGGTGCCCTAGCCTAAGCCTAGGGGTGCCGTAGTCTACGCCTAGGGGTGCCCTAGCCTAAGCCAAGGGGTGCCCTAGCCCTAGGCTAGGGGAGCCCTAGCCGTAGCCCAAGCCTAGGGGTGCCGTAGCCTAAGCCTAGGGGTGCCCTAGCCTAAGGGTATGGGTTCCCTAGCCTTAGGCTAGGGGAGCCCTAGCCTTAGCTTAAGCCTAGGGGTGCCATAGCCTAAGCCTAGGGATGCCGTATACTAAGCCTAGGGGTGCCCTAGCCTTAGGCTAGTCGAGCCGTAGCCTTAGTCTAAGGCTAGGGGTGCCTTAGGCTAAGCCTAGAGGTGCCCTAGCCTTAGGCTAGGGAAGCCCTAGCCTTAGCCTAAGCCTAAGGGGGCCCTATCCTAAGCCTAGGGGTGCCCTAGCCTAAGCCTAGGGGTGCCCTAGCCTTAGGCTGGTCGAGCCATAGCATTAGTCTAAGCCTAGGGGTGCCCTATCCGAAGCCTATGGGTGCCCTAGCTTAAGCGTAGGGGTGTCCTAGCCTTACACTAGGGGAGCCCTAGCCTTAGCCTAAGCCTAGGGATGCCCTAGCCTAAGCCTAGGGGTGCCCTAGCCTAAGCCTAGGTGTGCCCTAGCCTTAGGCTAGTCGAGCCGGAGCCTTAGCCTAAGCCTAGGGGTGCCCTAGCCTAAGCCTAGGGGTGCCCTAGCCTAAGCCTAGGGGTGCCCTAACCTTAGGCTAGAGGATCCCTAGCCTTAGCCTAAGCCTAGGGGTGCCCTAGCCTAAGCCTAGGGGTGCCCTAGCCTAAGCCTAGGGGTGCCCTAGCCTTGGGCTATGGGAGCCCTAGCCTTAGCCTAAGCCTAGGGGTGCCCTAGCCTTAGGCTAGGGGTGCCCTAGCCTTAGGCTAGGGGAGCCCTAGCCTTAGCCTAAGCCTAGGGGTACCCTAGCCTAAGCATAGGGGTGCCCTAGCCTAAGCCTAAGGGTCTCCTAGCCTTAGGCTAGGGGAGCCCTAACCTTAACCTAAGCCTAGGGGTGCCCTAGCCTAAGCCTAGGGGTGCCCTAGCCTAAGCCTAGGGGTGCCCTAACATTAGGCTAGGGGATCCCTAGCCTTAGGCTAATTCTAGGGGTGCCCTAGCCTAAGCCTAGGGGCGCCCTAGTCTCAGCCTAGGGGTGCCGTAGCCTAAGCCTAGGGCAGCCCTAGCCTACGCCTAGGGGTGCCATAGCCTTAGGCTAGGGGAGCCCTAGCCTTAGCCCAAGCCTAGGGGTGCCCTAGCCTAAGCCTACGGGTGCCCTAACATAAGGGTAGGGGTTCCCTAGCCTTAGTATAGGGGAGCCCTAGCCTAAGCATAAGCCTAGGAGTGCCCTAGCCTAAGCCTAGGGGTGCCCTATCATTAGGTTAGGGGAGCCCTAGCCTTAGATTAAGCCTAGGGGTGCCCTAGCCTAAGCCTAGGGGTGCCCTAGCCTAAGCATAGGGGTGCCGTAGCCTAAGGCTAGGGGTGCCCTAGCCTAAGCCTAGGGGTGCCCTAACCTTAGGCTAGGGGATCCCTAGCCTCAGGCTAATTCTAGGGGTGTCCTAGCCTAAGCATAGGGGTGCCCTAGCATTGGGCTATGGGAGCCCTAGCCTTAGCCTAAGCCTAGGGGTGCCCTAGCGTAAGCCTAGGGGTGCCCTAGCCTAAGCCTATGGGTGCCCTAGCCTTGGGCTATGGGAGCCCTAGCCTTAGCCTAAGCTTAGGGGTGCCCTAGCCTAAGCCTAGGGGTGCCCTAGCCTTAGGCTATGGGTGCCCTAGCCTTGGGCTATGGGAGCCCTAGCCTTAGCCTAAGCCTAGGGGTGCCCTAGCCTAAGCCTAGGGGTGTCCTAGCCTAAGCCTAGGGGTGCCCTAGCCTTAGGCTAGGGGAGCCCTACCCTTAACCTCAGCCTAGGGGTTCCCTAGCCTAAGCCTAGGGGTGCCCTAGCCTAAGCCTAGGGATGCCCTATCCTTAGGCTATGGGAGCCCTAGCCTTAGCCTAAGCCTAGGGGTGCCCTAGCGTAAGCCTAGGGGTGCCCTAGCCTAAGCCTATGGGTGCCCTAGCCTTGGGCTATGGGAGCCCTATCCTTAGCCTAAGCCTAGTTCTGCCCTAGCCTAAGCCTAGGGGTGCCCTAGCCTTAGGCTAGGGGTGCCCTAGCCTTAGGATAGGGGTGCCGTAGCCTTAGGCTAGGGGAGCCCTAGCCTTAGCCTAAGCCTAGGGGTGCCCTATCCTAAGCCTAGGGGTGTCCTAGCCTTAGGCTAGGGGAGCCCTAAGCTTAACCTAAGCCTAGGGGTGCCCTGGCCTAAACCTAGGGGTGCCCTAGCCTAAGCCTAGGGATGCCCTAGCCTTAGGCTAGGGGAGCCCTAGCCTTAGCCTAAGCCTAGGGGTGCCCTAGCATAAGCCTAGAGGTGCCCTAGTATTAGGCTAGGGGAGCTCTAGCCTTAGCCTAAGGCTAGGGTTGCCCTAGCCTAAGCCTAGGGGTGCCCTAGCCTAAGCTTAAGGGTGTCCTAGCCTTAGGCTAGGGGAGCCCTAACCTTACCCTAAGTTTAGGGGTGCCCTAGCCTAAGCCTAGGGGTGCCCTAGCCTAAGCCTAGGGGTGCCCTAGCCTTAGGCTAGGGGAGCCCTAGCCTTAGCCCAAGCCTAGGGGTGCCCTCGCCTAAGCCTAGGGGTGCCCAAGCCTTAGGCTAGTCGAGCCGTAGCCTTAGTCTAAGCCTAGGGGTGCCCTAGGCTAAGCCTAGAGGTGCCCTAGCCTTAGGCTAGGGAAGCCCTAGCCTTAGCCTAAGCCTAGGGGTGCCCTAGCCTTAGGCTAGTCGAGCCATAGCATTAGTCTAAGCCTAGGGGTGCCCTATCCGAAGCCTATGGGTGCCCTAGCTTAAGCCTAGGGGTGTCCTAGCCTTACACTAGGGGAGCCCTAGCCTTAGCCTAAGCCTAGGGATGCCCCAGCCTAAGCCTAGGGGTGCCCTAGCCTAAGCCTAGGTGTGCCCTAGCCTTAGGCTAGTCGAGCCGGAGCCTTAGCCTAAGCCTAGGGGTGCCCTAGCCAAAGCCTAGGGGTGCCCTAGCCTAAGCCTAGGGGTGCCCTAACCTTAGGCTAGAGGATCCCTAGCCTTAGGCTAAGCCTAGGGGTGCCCTAGCCTTAGCCTAAGCCTAGGGGTGCCCTAGCCTAAGCCTAGGGGTGCCCTAGCCTAAGCCTAGGGGTGCCCTAGCCTTGGGCTATGGGAGCCCTAGCCTTAGCCTAAGCCTAGGGGTGCCGTAGCCTAAGCCTTGGGGTGCCCTAGCCTAAGCCTAAGGGTGCCCTAGCCTTAGACTAGGGGAGCCCTAGCATTAGCCTAAGCCTAGAGGTTCCCTACCCTAAGCTTAGGAGGGCCCTAGCTTAAGCTTAGGGGGGCCCTAGCCTAAGCCTAAGGGTGCCCTAGCCTAAGCCTAGGGATGCCCTAGCCTTATTCTATGGGAGCCCTAGCCTTAGTCTAAGCCTAGGGGTGCCCTAGCGTAAGCCTAGGGGTGCCCTAGCCTAAGTCTACGGGTGCCCTAGCCTTGGGCTATGGGAGCCCTAGCCTTAGCATAAGCCTAGTTCTGCCCTAGCCTAAGCCTAGGGGTGCCCTAGCCTTAGGCAAGGGGTGCCCTAGCCTTAGGCTATGGGAGCCCTAGCCTTAGCCTAAGCCTAGGGGTACCCTAGCCTAAGCCTAGGGGTGCCCTATCCTAATCCTAGGGGTGTCCTAGCCTTAGGCTAGGGGAGCCCTAAGCTTAACCTAAGCCTAGGGGTGTCCTAGCCTAAGCCTAGGGGTGCCCTAGCCTAAGCCTAGGGTTGCCCTAGCCTTAGGCTAGGGGAGCCCTAGCCTTAGCCTAAGCCTAGGGGTGCCCTAGTATAAGCCTAGAGGTGCCCTAGTATTAGGCTAGGGGAGCTCTAGCCTTAGCCTAAGCCTAGGGTTGCCCTAGCCTAAGCCTAGGGGTGCCCTAGCCTAAGCCTAGGGGTGCCCTACCCTTGGGCTATGGGAGCCCTAGCCTTAGCCTAAGCCTAGGGGTGCCCTAGCCTAAGTCTAGGGGTGCCCTAGCCTTAGGCTAGGCGTGCCCTAGCCTTAGGCTAGGGGAGCCCTAGCCTTAGCATAAGCTAGGGGTACCCTAGCCTAAGTCTAGGGGTGCCCTAGCCTAAGCCTAGGGTGTCCTAGCCTTAGGCTAGGGGAGCCCTAACCTTAACCTCAGCCTAGGGGTTCCCTAGCCTAAGCCTAGGGGTGCCCTAGCCTAAGCCTAGGGATGCCCTATCCTTAGGCTAGGGGAGCCCTAGCCTTAGCCTAAGCCTAGGGGTGCCCTAGCCTAAGCCTAGGGGTGCCCTAGCCTAAGCCTAGGGGTGCCCTAGCCTAAGCCTAGAGGTGCCCTAGTCTTAGGCTAGGGGAGTCCTAGCCTTAGCCTAAGCCTAGGGGTGCCCTAGCCTAAGCCTAGGGATTCCCTAGCCTTAGGCTATGGGAGCCCTAGCCTAAGCCTAGGGGTGCCCTAGCGTAAGCCTAGGGGTGCCCTAGCCTAAACCTACGGGTGCCCTAGCCATGGGCTATGGGAGCCCTAGCCTTAGCCTAAGCCTAGGGGTGCCCTAGCCTAAGCCTAGGGGTGCCCTAGCCTTAGGCTCGGGGTGCCCTATCCTTAGGCTAGGGGAGCCCTAGCCTTAGCCTAAGCCTAGGGGTACCCTAGCCTAAGCCTAGGGTTGTACTATCCTAAGCCTAGGGGTGTCCTAGCCTTAGGCTACGGGAGCCCTAAGCTTAACCTAAGCCTAGGGGTGCCTTAGCCTAAGCCTAGGGGTGCCCTAGCCTAAGCCTAGAGGTGCCCTAGTCTTAGGCTAGGGGAGCTCTAGCCTTAGCCTAAGCCTAGGGGTGCCCTAGCCTAAGCCTAGGGGTGTCCTAGCCTAAGCCTAGGGGTGCCCTAGCCTTAGCCTAAGCTAGGAGTGCCCTAGGCTAAGCCTAGGGGTGCCCTAGCCTTAGGCTATGGGACCCCTAGCCTTAGCCTAATCTAGGGGTGCCCTAGCCTAAGCCTAGGGGTGCCCTAGCCTAAGCCTAGGGGTGCCCTAGGCTTAGGCTAGGGGTGCCCTAGCCTTAGGCTAGGGGTGCCCTAGCCTTAGCCTAAGCCTAGGGTTACCCTAGCCTAAGCCTAGGGGTGCCCAAGCCTAAACCTAAGGGTGTCCTAGCCTTAGGTTAGGGGAGCCCTAACCTTAACCTAAGCCTAGGTGTTTCCTAGCCTAAGCCTAGCGGTGCCCAAGCCTAAGCCTAGGGGTGCCCTAACCTAAGGCTAGGGGATCCCTAGCCTTAGGCTAATTCTAGGGGTGCCCTAGCCTAAGCCTAGGGGTGCCCTAGCCTCATCCTAGGGGTGCCGTAGCCTAAGCCTAGGGGTGCCCTAGCCTAAGCCTAGGGATGCCCTAGCCTTAGGCTATTGGAGCCCTAGCCTTAGCCTAAGCCTAGGGGTGCCCTAGCGTAAGCCTAGGGGTGCCCTAGGCTTAGGCTAGGGGTGCCCTAGCCTTAGGTTAGGGGAGCCCTAGCCTTAGCCTAAGCCTAGGGGTACCCTAGCCTAAGCCTAGGGGTGCACAAGGCTAAACCTAAGGGTGTCCTAGCCTTAGGTTAGGGGAGCCCTCACCTTAACCTAAGCCTAGGGGTGCCCTAGACTAAGCTTAGGGGGGCCATAGCCTAAGCTTAGGGGGGCCCTATCCTAAGCCTAGGAGTGCCCTAGCCTAAGCCTAGGGATGCCCTAGCCTTAGGCTATGGGAGCCCTTGCCTTAGGCTAAGCCTAGGGGTGCCCTAGCGTAAGCCTAGGGGTGCCCTAGCCTAAGCCTACAGGTGCCCTAGCCTTGGGCTATGGGAGCCCTAGCCTTAGCCTAAGCCTAGTTCTGCCCTAGCCTAAGCCTAGGGGTGCCCTATCCTTAGGCTAGGGGTGCCCTAGCCTTAGGCTAGGGGAGCCCTAGCCTTAGCCTAAGCCTAGGGGTACCATAGCCTAAGCCTAGGGGTGCCCTATCCTAAGCCTAGGCGTGTCCTAGCCTTAGGCTAGGGGAGCCCTAAGCTTAACCTAAGCCTAGGGGTGCCCTAACCTAAGCCTAGGGGTGCCCTAGCATAAGCCTAGAGGTGCCCTAGTATTAAGCTAGGGGAGCTCTAGCCTTAGCCTAAGCCTAGGGGTGCCCTAGCCTAAGTCTAGGGTTGTCCTAGCCTTAGCCTAAGCTAGGGGTGCCCTAGGCTAAGCCTAGGGGTGCCCTAGCCTTAGGCTATGTGAGCCCTAGCCTTAGCCTAAGCCTAGGGGTGCCCTAGCCTAAGCCTAGGGGTGCCCTAGCCTAAGCCTAGGCGTGCCCTAGCCTTGGGCTATGGGAGCCCTAGCCTTAGCCTAAGCCTAGGGGTGCCCTAGCCTAAGCCTAGGGGTGCCCTAGCCTTACGCTAGGGGTGCCTTAGCCTTAGGCTAGGGGAGCCCTAGCCTTAGCATAAGCTAGCGGTACCCTAGCCTAAGCCTAGGGGTGCCCTAGCCTAAGGCTATGGGTGTCCTAGCCTTAGGCTAGGGGAGCCCTAACCTTAACCTCAGCCTAGTGGTGCCCTAGCCTAAGCGTAGGGGTCCCCTAGCCTAAGCCTAGGGATGCCCTATCCTTAGGCTAGGGGAGCCCTAGCCTTAGCCTAAGCCTAGGGGTGCCCAACTTAAGCCTAGGGGTGCCCTAGCCTAAGCCTAGGGGTGCCCTAGCCTAAGCCTAGAGGTGCCCTAGCCTTAGGCTAGGGGAGCTCTAGCCTTAGCCTAAGCCTAGGTGTGCCCTGGCCTAAGCCTAGGGGTGCCCTAGCCTAAGCATAGGGGTGCCCTAGCCTTAGGCTAGTCGAGCCGTAGCCTTAGTCTAAGCCTAGGGGTGCCCTAGCCTAAGCCTCGAGGTGCCCTAGTCTTAGGCTAGGGGAGCCCTAGCCTTAGCCTAACCCTGGGGTGCCCAACTTAAGCCTAGGGGTGCCCTAGCCTAAGCCTAGGGGTTCCCTAGCCTAAGCCTAGAGGTGCCCTAGCCTTAGGCTAGGGGAGCTTTAGCCTTAGCCTAAGCCTAGGTGTGCCCTAGCCTAAGCCCAGGGGTGGCCTAGCCTAAACCTAGGTGTGCCCTAGACTTAGGCTAGTCGAGCCGTAGCCTTAGTCTAAGCCTAGGGGTGCCCTAGCCTAAGCCTCGAGGTGCCCTAGTCTTAGGCTAGGGGAGCCCTAGCCTTAGCCTAAGGCTAGGGGTTCCCTAGCCTAAGCCTAGGGGTGCCCTAGCCTTAGGGTAGTCGAGCCATAGCCTTAGTCTAAGCCTATGGGTGCCCTAGCTTAAGCCTAGGGGTGTCCTAGCCTTGTGCAAGGGGAACCCTAGCCGTAGCCTAAGCCTAGGGATGCCCTAGCCTAATCCTAGGGTTGCCCTAGCCTGAGGCTAGTCGAGCCGGAGCCTTAGGCTAAACCTAGGGGAGCCCTAGCCTTAGCTTAAGCCTAGGGGTGCCCTAGCCTAAGCCTACAGGTGCCCAAGCCTTAGGGTAGGGGAGCTCTAGCCTTAGCCTAAGCCTAGGGGTGCCCTAGCCTAAGCCTAGGGGTGCCCGAGCCTTAGGCAAGTCGAGCCGTAGCCTTCGTTTAAGCCTTGGGGTGCCCTAGTCTAAGCCTAGAGGTGCCCTAGCCTTAGGCTAGGGGAGCCCTAGCCTTAGCCTAAGCCTAGGGGTGCCCTTGCCTAAGCCTAGGGGAGCCCTAGCCCTAGCCCAAGGCTAGGGGTGCCCTAGCCTAAGCCTTGGGGTGCCCTAGCCTAAGGGTAGGGGTTCCCTAGCCTTAGGCTAGGGGAGCCCTAGCCTAAGCCTAGGGGGCCGTAGCCTAAGCCTAGGGGTGCCGTAGCCTAAGCCTAGGGGTGCCGTAGCCTAAGCCTAGGGGTGCCCTAGCCTAAGCCTAGGGTGCTCTAGCCTAAGCCTAGGGGTGCCCTAGCCTTAGGTTAGGGGAGCCCTAGCCTTAGCTTAAGCATAGGGGTGCCCTAGCCTAAGCCTAGGGGTACCCTAGCCTAAGCCTAGGGGTGCCCTAGCCTTAGGCTAGGGGAGCCCTAGCCTTAGCTTAAGCCTAGGGGTGCCCTATTCTAAGCCTTTGGGTGCCCTAGCCTAAGCCTAGGGGTGCCCTAGCCTAAGTCTAGGGGTGCCGTAGCCTAAGCCTAGGGGTGCCCTAGCCTAAGCCTAGGGGTGCACAAGCCTAAGCCTAGGGATGCCCTAGCCTTGGGCTAGGGGAGCCCTAGCCTTAGCCTAAGCCTAGGGGTGCCCTAGCCTAAGCCTAGAGTTGCCCTAGTCTTAGGCTATGGGAGCTCTAGCCTTAGCCTAAGCCTACGAGTGCCCTAGCCTAAGCTTAGGGGTGCCCTATCCTAAGCCTAGGGGTGTCGTACCCTTAGGCTAGGGGAGCCCTAAGCTTAACCTAAGCCTAGGGGTGCCCTAGCCTAAGCCTAGGGGTGCACTAGCCTAAGCCTAGGGATGCCCTAGCCTTGGGCTAGGGGAGCCCTAGCCTTAGCCTAAGCCTAGAGGTGCCCTAGCCTAAGCCTAGAGGTGCCCTCGTCTTAGGCTAGGGGAGCTCTAGCCTTAGCCTAAGCCTAGGGGTGCCCTAGCCTAAGCCTAGGGGTGCCCTTGCTGAAGCCTAGGGGTGCCCTAGCCTTAGCCTAAGCTAGGGGTGCCCTAGGCTAAGCCTAGGGGTGCCCTACCCTTAGGCTATGGGAGCCCTAGCCTTAGCCTAAGCCTAGGAGTGCCCTAGCCTAAGCCTAGGGGTCCCCTAGCCTAAGCCTAGGGGTGCCCTAGCCTAAGCCTAGAGGTGCCCTAGCCTTAGGCTAGGGGAGCTCTAGCCTTAGCCTAAGCCTAGGGGTGCCCTAGCTTAAGCCTAGGGGTGCCCTAGCCTTAGGCTAGTCGAGCCAGAGCTTAGGCTAAGCCTAGGGGTGCCCTAGCCTAAGCCTAGGGGTGCCCTAGCCTAAGCCTAGAGGTGCCCTAACCTTAGGCTAGGGGATCCCTAGCCTTAGGCTACTTCTAGGGGTGCCCTAGCCGAAGCCTACGGGTGCCGTAGCCTAAGCCTAGGGGTGCCCTAGCCTAAGCCTAGGGGTGCCTTGCCTTATGCTAGGGGAGACCTAGCCTTAGCCCAAGCCTAGGGGTGCCCTAGCCTAAGCCTAAGGGTGCCCTAGCCTAAGGGTAGGGGTTCCCTAGCCTTAGACTAGGGGAGCCCTAGCTTTAGCTTAAGCCTAGGGGTGCCTTAGCCTAAGCCTACGGGTGCCCTAGCCTAAGCTTAGGGGTGCCCTAACCTAAGCCTAGAGGTGCCCTAGTCTTTGGCTAGGGGAGCCCTAGCCTTAGCCTAAGCCTAGGGTGCCCTAGCCTAAGCCTAGGGGTGCCCTAGCCTAAGCCTAGGGGTGCCCTAGCCTAAGCCTAGAGGTGCCCTAGCCTTAGGCTAGGGGAGCTCTAGCCTTAGCCTAAGACTAGGGGTGCCCTAGACTAAGCCTAGGGTTGCCCTAGCCTAAGCCTAGGGGTGCCCTAGCCTTAAGCTAGTCGAGCCATAGCCTTAGTCTAAGCCTAGGGGTGCCCTAGCCTAAGCCTATGGGTGCCCTAGCTTAAGCCTAGGGGTGTTCTAGCCTTGTGCTAGAGGAGCCGTAGCCGTAGCCTTAGCCTAGGGATGGCCTAGCCTAAGCCTAGGGGTGCCCTAGCCTAAGCCTAGGGGTGCCCTAGCCTAAGCCTAGGGTTGCCCTAGCCTTAGGGTAGTCGAGCCGTAGCCTTAGTCTAAGGCTAGGGGTGCCCTAGCCTAAGCCTAGAGGTGCCCTAGTCTTAGGCTAGGGGAGCCCTAGCCTTAGCCTAAGCCTAGGGGTGCCCTAGCCTAAGCCTAGGGATGCCCTAGCCTTAGGCTATGGGAGCCCTAGCCTTAGCCTAAGCCTAGGGGTGCCCTAGCGTAAGCCTAGGGGTGCCCTAGCCTAAGCCTACGGTTGCCCTAGCCATGGGCTATGGGAGCCCTAGCCTTAGCCTAAGCCTAGGGGTACCCTAGCCTAAGCCTAGGGGTGCCCTAGCCTTAGGCTCGGGGTGCCCTAGCCTTAGGCTACGGGAACCCTAAGCTTAACCTAAGCCTAGGGGTGCCCTAGCCTAAGCCTAGGGGTGCCCTAGCCTAAGCCTAGGGATGCCCTAGCCTTAGGCAAGGGGAACCCTAGCCTTAGCCTAAGCCTAGGGGTGCCCTAGCCTAAGCCTAGAGGTGCCCTAGTCTTAGGCTAGGGGAGCTCTAGCCTTAGCCTAAGCCTAGGGGTGCCCTAGCCTAAGCCTAGGGGTGCCCTAGCCTAAGCCTAGGGGTGCCCTAGCCTTAGGCTATGGGAGCCCTAGCCTTAGCCTAAGCCTAGGGGTGCCCTACCCTAAGCCTAGGGGTGACCAAGCCTAAGCCTAGGGGTGCACTTGCCTTAGGCTAGATGTGCCCTAGCCTTAGGCTAGGGGTGCCCTAGCCTTAGGCTAGGGGAGCCCTAGTCTTAGCCTAAGCCTAGGGATATCCTAGCCTAAGCCTAGGGGTGCCCAAGCCTAAACCTAAGGGTGTCCTAGCCTTAGGTTAGGGGAGCCCTAACCTTAACCTAAGCCTAGGGGTGCCCTAGCCTAAGCCTAGCGGTGCCCAAGCCTAAGCCTAGGGGTGCCCTAACCTAAGGCTAGGGGATCCCTAGCCTTAGGCTAATTCTAGGGGTGCCCTAGCCTAAGCCTAGGGGTGCCCTAGCCTCATCCTAGGGGTGCCGTAGCCTAAGCCTAGGGGTGCCCTAGCCTAAGCCTAGGGGTGTCCTAGCCTAAGGGTAGGGGTTCCCGAGCCTTAGGCTAGGGGAGCCCTAGCCTTAGCTTAAGCCTAGGAGTGCCCTAGCCTAAGCCTAGGGGTGCCCTATCCTTAGGTTAGGGGAGCCCTAGCCTTACCTTAAGCCTAGGGGTGCCCTAGCGTAAGCCTAGGGGTGCCAGAGCCTAAGCCTAGGGGTGCCGTAGCCTAAGCCTAGGGGTGCCCTAGTCTAAGCCTAAGGGTGCCCGAGCCTAAGCCTAGGGGTGCCGTAGCCTAAGCCTAGGGGTGCCCTAGTCTAAGCCTAAGGGTGCCCTAGCCTTAGACTAGGGGAGCCCTAGCCTTAGCCTAAGCCTAGGGGTGCCCTAGCCTAAGCCTACGGGTGCCCTACCCTAAGCTTAGGGGTGCCCTAGCCTAAGCCTACAGGTGCCCAAGCCTTAGGGTAGGGGAGCTCTAGCCTTAGCCTAAGCCTAGGGGTGCCCTAGCCTAAGCCTAGGGGTACCCTAGCCTAAGCCTAGGGGTGCCCTAGCCTTAGGCTAGGGGAGCCCTAGCCTTAGCTTAAGCCTAGGGGTGCCCTATTCTAAGCCTATGGGTGCCCAAGCCTAAGCCTAGGGGTGCCCTAGCCTAAGTCTAGGGGTGCCGTAGCCTAAGCCTAGGGGTGCCCTAGCCTAAGCGTAGGGGTGCACAAGCCTAAGCCTAGGGATGCCCTAGCCTTGGGCTAGGGGAGCCCTAGCCTTAGCCTAAGCCTAGGGGTGCCCTAGCCTAAGCCTAGAGTTGCCCTAGTCTTAGGCTGTGGGAGCTCTAGCCTTAGCCTAAGCCTACGAGTGCCCTAGCCTAAGCTTAGGGGTGCCCTATCCTAAGCCTAGGGGTGTCGTACCCTTAGGCTAGGGGAGCCCTAAGCTTAACCTAAGCCTAGGGGTGCCCTAGCCTAAGCCTAGGGGTGCACTAGCCTAAGCCTAGGGATGCCCTAGCCTTGGGCTAGGGGAGCCCTAGCCTTAGCCTAAGCCTAGGGGTGCCCTAGCCTAAGCCTAGAGGTGCCCTCGTCTTAGGCTAGGGGAGCTCTAGCCTTAGCCTAAGCCTAGGGGTGCCCTAGCCTAAGCCTAGGGGTGCCCTTGCTGAAGCCTAGGGGTGCCCTAGCCTTAGCCTAAGCTAGGGGTGCCCTAGGCTAAGCCTAGGGGTGCCCTACCCTTAGGCTATGGGAGCCCTAGCCTTAGCCTAAGCCTAGGGGTGCCCTAGCCTAAGCCTAGGGGTCCCCTAGCCTAAGCCTAGGGGTGCCCTAGCCTAAGCCTAGAGGTGCCCTAGCCTTAGGCTAGGGGAGCTCTAGCCTTAGCCTAAGCCTAGGGGTGCCCTAGCTTAAGCCTAGGGGTGCCCTAGCCTTAGGCTAGTCGAGCCAGAGCTTAGGCTAAGCCTAGGGGTGCCCTAGCCTAAGCCTAGGGGTGCCCTAGCCTAAGCCTAGAGGTGCCCTAACCTTAGGCTAGGGGATCCCTAGCCTTAGGCTACTTCTAGGGGTGCCCTAGCCGAAGCCTACGGGTGCCGTAGCCTAAGCCTAGGGGTGCCCTAGCCTAAGCCTAGGGATGCCTTGCCTTATGCTAGGGGAGACCTAGCCTTAGCCCAAGCCTAGGGGTGCCCTAGCCTAAGCCTAAGGGTGCCCTAGCCTAAGGGTAGGGGTTCCCTAGCCTTAGACTAGGGGAGCCCTAGCTTTAGCTTAAGCCTAGGGGTGCCTTAGCCTAAGCCTACGGGTGCCCTAGCCTAAGCCTAGGGGTGCCCTAACCTAAGCCTAGAGGTCCCCTAGTCTTTGGCTAGGGGAGCCCTAGCCTTAGCCTAAGCCTAGGGTGCCCTAGCCTAAGCCTAGGGGTGCCCTAGCCTAAGCCTAGGGGTGCCCTAGCCTAAGCCTAGAGGTGCCCTAGCCTTAGGCTAGGGGAGCTCTAGCCTTAGCCTAAGACTAGGGGTGCCCTAGACTAAGCCTAGGGTTGCCCTAGCCTAAGCCTAGGGGTGCCCTAGCCTTAAGCTAGTCGAGCCATAGCCTTAGTCTAAGCCTAGGGGTGCCCTAGCCTAAGCCTATGGGTGCCCTAGCTTAAGCCTAGGGGTGTTCTAGCCTTGTGCTAGAGGAGCCGTAGCCGTAGCCTTAGCCTAGGGATGGCCTAGCCTAAGCCTAGGGGTGCCCTAGCCTAAGCCTAGGGGTGCCCTAGCCTAAGCCTAGGGTTGCCCTAGCCTTAGGGTAGTCGAGCCGTAGCCTTAGTCTAAGGCTAGGGGTGCCCTAGCCTAAGCCTAGAGGTGCCCTAGTCTTAGGCTAAGGGAGCCCTAGCCTTAGCCTAAGCCTAGGGGTGCCCTAGCCTAAGCCTAGGGATGCCCTAGCCTTAGGCTATGGGAGCCCTAGCCTTAGCCTAAGCCTAGGGGTGCCCTAGCGTAAGCCTAGGGGTGCCCTAGCCTAAGCCTACGGTTGCCCTAGCCATGGGCTATGGGAGCCCTCGCCTTAGCCTAAGCCTAGGGGTGCCCTAGCCTAAGCCTAGGGGTGCCCTAGCCTTAGGCTCGGGGTGCCCTAGCCTTAGGCTAGGGGAGCCCTAGCCTTATTCTAAGCCTAGGGGTACCCTAGCCTAAGCCTAGGGGTGCCCTATCCTAAGCCTAGGGGTGTCCTAGCCTTAGGCTACGGGAACCCTAAGCTTAACCTAAGCCTAGGGGTGCCCTAGCCTAAGCCTAGGGGTGCCCTAGCCTAAGCCTAGGGATGCCCTAGCCTTAGGCAAGGGGAACCCTAGCCTTAGCCTCAGCCTAGGGGTGCCCTAGCCTAAGCCTAGAGGTGCCCTAGTCTTAGGCTAGGGGAGCTCTAGCCTTAGCCTAAGCCTAGGGGTGCCCTAGCCTAAGCCTAGGGGTGCCCTAGCCTAAGCCTAGGGGTGCCCTAGCCTTAGGCTATGGGAGCCCTAGCCTTAGCCTAAGCCTAGGGGTGCCCTACCCTAAGCCTAGGGGTGCCCAAGCCTAAGCCTAGGGGTGCACTTGCCTTAGGCTAGATGTGCCCTAGCCTTAGGCTAGGGGTGCCCTAGCCTTAGGCTAGGGGAGCCCTAGTCTTAGCCTAAGCCTAGGGGTATCCTAGCCTAAGCCTAGGGGTGCCCAAGCCTAAACCTAAGGGTGTCCTAGCCTTAGGTTAGGGGAGCCCTAACCTTAACCTAAGCCTAGGGGTGCCCTAGCCTAAGCCTAGCGGTGCCCAAGCCTAAGCCTAGGGGTGCCCTAACCTAAGGCTAGGGGATCCCTAGCCTTAGGCTAATTCTAGGGGTGCCCTAGCCTAAGCCTAGGGGTGCCCTAGCCTCATCCTAGGGGTGCCGTAGCCTAAGCCTAGGGGTGCCCTAGCCTAAGCCTAGGGGTGTCCTAGCCTAAGGGTAGGGGTTCCCGAGCCTTAGGCTAGGGGAGCCCTAGCCTTAGCTTAAGCCTAGGAGTGCCCTAGCCTAAGCCTAGGGGTGCCCTATCCTTAGGTTAGGGGAGCCCTAGCCTTACCTTAAGCCTAGGGGTGCCCTAGCGTAAGCCTAGGGGTGCCAGAGCCTAAGCCTAGGGGTGCCGTAGCCTAAGCCTAGGGGTGCCCTAGTCTAAACCTAAGGGTGCCCGAGCCTAAGCCTAGGGGTGCCGTAGCCTAAGCCTAGGGGTGCCCTAGTCTAATCCTAAGGGTGCCCTAGCCTTAGACTAGGGGAGCCCTAGCCTTAGCCTAAGCCTAGGGGTGCCCTAGCCTAAGCCTACGGGTGCCCTACCCTAAGCTTAGGGGTGCCCTAGCCTAAGCCTACAGGTGCCCAAGCCTTAGGGTAGGGGAGCTCTAGCCTTAGCCTAAGCCTAGGGGTGCCCTAGCCTAAGCCTAGGGGTGCCCGAGCCTTAGGCAAGTCGAGCCGTAGCCTTCGTTTAAGCCTTGGGGTGCCCTAGTCTAAGCCTAGAGGTGCCCTAGCCTTAGGCTAGGGGAGCCCTAGCCTTAGCCTAAGCCTAGGGGTGCCCTTGCCTAAGCCTAGGGGAGCCCTAGCCCTAGCCCAAGGCTAGGGGTGCCCTAGCCTAAGCCTTGGGGTGCCCTAGCCTAAGGGTAGGGGTTCCCTAGCCTTAGGCTAGGGGAGCCCTAGCCTAAGCCTAGGGGGCCGTAGCCTAAGCCTAGGGGTGCCGTAGCCTAAGCCTAGGGGTGCCGTAGCCTAAGCCTAGAGGTGCCCTAGCCTAAGCCTAGGCGTGCCCTAGCCTTAGGCTAGGGGAGCCCTAGCCTTAGCTTAAGCCTAGGGGTGCCCTAGCCTAAGCCTAGGGGTACCCTAGCCTAAGCCTAGGGGTGCCCTAGCCTTAGGCTAGGGGAGCCCTAGCCTTAGCTTAAGCCTAGGGGTGCCCTATTCTAAGCCTATGAGTGCCCTAGCCTAAGCCTAGGGGTGCCCTAGCCTAAGTCTAGGGATGCCGTAGCCTAAGCCTAGGGGTGCCCTAGCCTAAGCCTAGGGGTGCACAAGCCTAAGCCTAGGGGTGCCCTAGCCTAAGCCTAGAGTTGCCCTAGTCTTCGGCTATGGGAGCTCTAGCCTTAGCCTAAGCCTACGAGTGCCCTAGCCTAAGTTTAGGGGTGCCCTATCCTAAGCCTAGGGGTGTCGTACCCTTAGGCTAGGGGAGTCCTAAGCTTAACCTAAGCCTAGGGGTGCCCTAGCCTAAGCCTAGGGGTGCACTATCCTAAGCCTAGGGATGCCCTAGCCTTGGGCTAGGGGAGCCCTAGCCTTAGCCTAAGCCTAGGGGTGCCCTAGCCTAAGCCTAGAGGTGCCCTAGTCTTAGGCTATGGGAGCTCTAGCCTTAGCCTAAGTCTAGGGGTGCCCTAGCCTAAGCCTAGGGGTGCCCTTGCTGAAGCCTAGGGGTGCCCTAGCCTTAGCCTAAGCTAGGGGTGCCCTAGGCTAAGCCTAGGGGTGCCCTACCCTTAGGCTATGGGAGCCCTAGCCTTAGCCTAAGCCTAGGGGTGCCCTAGCCTAAGCCTAGGGGTCCCCTAGCCTAAGCCTAGGGGTGCCCTAGCCTAAGCCTAGAAGTGCCCTAGCCTTAGGCTAGGGGAGCTCTAGCCTTAGCCTAAGCCTAGGGGTGCCCTAGCTTAAGCCTAGGGGTGCCCTAGCCTTAGGCTAGTCGAGCAAGAGCTTAGGCTAAGCCTAGGGGTGCCCTAGCCTAAGCCTACGGGTGCCCTAGCCTAAGCCTAGAGGTGCCCTAACCTTAGGCTAGGGGATCCCTAGCCTTAGGCTAATTCTAGGGGTGCCCTAGCCGAAGCCTACGGGTGCCGTAGCCTAAGCCTAGGGGTGCCCTAGCCTAAGCCTAGGGGTGCCTTGCCTTATGCTAGGGGAGACCTAGCCTTAGCCCAAGCCCAGGGGTGCCCTAGCCTAAGCCTAAGGGTGCCCTAGCCTAAGGGTAGGGGTTCCCTAGCCTTAGACTAGGGGAGCCCTAGCTTTAGCTTAAGCCTAGGGGTGCCTTAGCCTAAGCCTACGGGTGCCCTAGCCTAAGCCTAGGGGTGCCCTAACCTAAGCCTAGAGGTGCCCTAGTCTTTGGCTAGGGGAGCCCTAGCCTTAGCCTAAGCCTAGGGTGCCCTAGCCTAAGCCTAGGGGTGCCCTAGCCTAAGCCTAGGGGTGCCCTAGCCTAAGCCTAGAGGTGCCCTAGCCTTAGGCTAGGGGAGCTCTAGCCTTAGCCTAAGACTAGGGGTGCCCTAGACTAAGCCTAGGGTTGCCCTAGCCTAAGCCTAGGGGTGCCCTAGCCTTAAGCTAGTCGAGCCATAGCCTTAGTCTAAGCCTAGGGGTGCCCTAGCCTAAGCCTATGGGTGCCCTAGCTTAAGCCTAGGGGTGTTCTAGCCTTGTGCTAGAGGAGCCGTAGCCGTAGCCTTAGCCTAGGGATGGCCTAGCCTAAGCCTAGGGGTGCCCTAGCCTAAGCCTAGGGGTGCCCTAGCCTAAGCCTAGGGTTGCCCTAGCCTTAGGGTAGTCGAGCCGTAGCCTTAGTCTAAGGCTAGGGGTGCCCTAGCCTAAGCCTAGAGGTGCCCTAGTCTTAGGCTAGGGGAGCCCTAGCCTTAGCCTAAGCCTAGGGGTGCCCTAGCCTAAGCCTAGGGATGCCCTAGCCTTAGGCTATGGGAGCCCTAGCCTTAGCCTAAGCCTAGGGGTGCCCTAGCGTAAGCCTAGGGGTGCCCTAGCCTAAGCCTACGGTTGCCCTAGCCATGGGCTATGGGAGCCCTAGCCTTAGCCTAAGCCTAGGGGTGCGCTAGCCTAAGCCTAGGGGTGCCCTAGCCTTAGGCTCGGGGTGCCCTAGCCTTAGGCTAGGGGAGCCCTAGCCTTATTCTAAGCCTAGGGGTACCCTAGCCTAAGCCTAGGGGTGCCCTATCCTAAGCCTAGGGGTGTCCTAGCCTTAGGCTACGGGAACCCTAAGCTTAACCTAAGACTAGGGGTGCCCTAGCCTAAGCCTAGGGGTGCCCTAGCTTAAGCCTAGGGATGCCCTAGCCTTAGGCAAGGGGAACCCTAGCCTTAGCCTAAGCCTAGGGGTGCCCTAGCCTAAGCCTAGAGGTGCCCTAGTCTTAGGCTAGGGGAGCTCTAGCCTTAGCCTAAGCCTAGGGGTGCCCTAGCCTAAGCCTAGGGGTGCCCTAGCCTAAGCCTAGGGGTGCCCTAGCCTTAGGCTATGGGAGCCCTAGCCTTAGCCTAAGCCTAGGGGTGCCCTAGCCTAAGCCTAGGGGTGCCCAAGCCTAAGCCTAGGGGTGCCCTTGCCTTAGGCTAGATGTGCCCTAGCCTTAGGCTAGGGGTGCCCTAGCCTTAGGCTAGGGGAGCCCTAGTCTTAACCTAAGACTAGGGGTATCCTTGCCTAAGCCTAGGGGTGCCCAAGCCTAAACCTAAGGGTGTCCTAGCCTTAGGTTAGGGGAGCCCTAACCTTAACCTAAGCCTAGGGGTGCCCTAGCCTAAGCCTAGCGGTGCCCAAGCCTAAGCCTAGGGGTGCCCTAACCTAAGGCTAGGGGATCCCTAGCGTTAGGCTAATTCTAGGGGTGCCCTAGCCTAAGCCTAGGGGTGCCCTAGCCTCATCCTAGGGGTGCCGTAGCCTAAGCCTAGGGGTGCCCTAGCCTAAGCCTAGGGGTGTCCTAGCCTAAGGGTAGGGGTTCCCTAGCCTTAGGCTAGGGGAGCCCTAGCCTTAGCTTAAGCCTAGGAGTGCCCTAGCCTAAGCCTAGGGGTGCCCTATCCTTAGGTTAGGGGAGCCCTAGCCTTACCTTAAGCCTAGGGGTGCACTAGCGTAAGCCTAGGGGTGCCAGAGCCTAAGCCTAGGGGTGCCGTAGCCTAAGCCTAGGGGTACCCTAGTCTAAGCCTAAGGGTGCCCGAGCCTAAGCCTAGGGGTGCCGTAGCCTAAGCCTAGGGGTGCCCTAGTCTAAGCCTAAGGGTGCCCTAGCCTTAGACTAGGGGAGCCCTAGCCTTAGCCTAAGCCTAGGGGTGCCCTAGCCTAAGCTTAGGGGTGCCCTAGCCTAAGCTTAGGGGGGCCCTAGCCTTAGGCTAGGGGAGCTCTAGCCTTAGCCTAAGACTAGGGGTGCCCTAGACTAAGCCTAGGGGTGCCCTAGCCTAAGCCTAGGGGTGCCCTAGCCTAAGCCTATAGGTTCCCTAGCTTAAGCCTAGGGGTGTCCTAGCCTTGTGCTAGGGGAGCCCTAGCCGTAGCCTTAGCCTAGGGATGCCCTAGCCTAAGCCTAGGGGTGCCCTAGCCTAAGCCTAGGGGTGCCCTAGCCTAAGCCTAGGGGTGCCCTAGCCTTAGGGTAGTCGAGCCGTAGCCTTAGCCTAAGCCTAGGGGTGCCCTAGCCTAAGCCTAGAGGTGCCCTAGTCTTAGGCTAGGGGAGCCCTAGCCTTAGCCTAAGCCTAGGGGTGCCCTAGCGTAAGCCTAGGGGTGCCCTAGCCTAAGCCTACGGGTGCCCTAGCCATGGGCTATGGGAGCCCTAGCCTTAGCCTAAGCCTAGGGGTGCCCTAGCCTAAGCCTAGGGGTGCCCTAGCCTTAGGCTAGGGGTGCCCTAGCCTTAGGCTAGGGGAGCCCTAGCCTTAGCCTAAGCCTAGGGGTACCCTAGCCTAAGCCTAGGGGTGCACTATCCTAAGCCTAGGGTTGTCCTAGCCTTAGGCTACGGGAGCCCTAAACTTAACCTAAGCCTAGGGGTGCCCTAGCCTAAGCCTAGGGGGCCCTAGCCTAAGCCTAGAGGTGCCCTAGTCTTAGGCTAGGGGAGTTCTAGCCTTAGCCTAAGCCTAGGGGTGCCCTAGCCTAAGCCTAGGGGTGTCCTAGCCTAAGCCTAGGTGTGCCCTAGCCTTAGCCTAAGCTAGGGGTGCCCTAGGCTAAGCCTAGGGGTGCCCTAGCCTTAGGCTATGGGAGCCCTAGCCTTAGCCTAAGCCTAGGGGTGCCCTAGCCTAAGCCTAGGTTTGCCCATGCCTTAGGCTAGGGGTGCCCTAGCCTTAGGCTAGGGGAGCCCTAGCCTTAGCCTAAGCCTAGGGGTATCCTAGCCTAAGCCTAGGGTGCCCAAGCCTAAACCTAAGGGTGTCCTAGCCTTAGGTTAGGGGAGCCCAACCTTAACCTAAGCCTAGGGGTGCCCTAGCCTAACCTAGCGGTGCCCAAGCCTAAGCCTAGGGGTGCCCTAGCCTCATCCTAGGGGTGCCGTAGCCTAAGCCTAGGGGTGCCCTAGCCTTAGGCTATGGGAGCCCTAGCCTTAGCTTAAGCCTAGGAGTGCACTAGCCTAAACCTATGGGTGCCCTAGCCTAAGCCTAGGGGTTCCCGAGCCTAAGCCTAGGGGTGCCGTAGCCTAAGCCTAGGGGTGCCCTAGTCTAAGCCTAAGGGTGCCCTAGCCTTAGACTAGGGGAGCCCTAGCCTTAGCCTAAGCCTAGGGGTGCCCTAGCCTAAGCTTAGGGGGGCCCTAGCCTAAGCCTAGGGGTGCCCTAGCGTAAGCCTAGGGGTGCCCTAGCCTAAGCCTACGGGTGCCCTAGCCTTGGGCTATGGGAGCCCTAGCCTTAGCCTAAGCCTAGTTCTGCCCTAGCCTAAGCCTAGGGGTGCCCTAGCCTTAGGCTAGGGGTGCCCTAGCCTAAGCCTAGAGGTGCCCTAGCCTTAGGCTAGGGGAGCTCTAGCCTTAGCCTAAGACTAGGGGTGCCCTAGACTAAGCCTAGGGTTGCCCTAGCCTAAGCCTAGGGGTGCCCTAGCCTTAAGCTAGTCGAGCCATAGCCTTAGTCTAAGCCTAGGGGTGCCCTAGCCTAAGCCTATGGGTGCCCTAGCTTAAGCCTAGGGGTGTTCTAGCCTTGTGCTAGAGGAGCCGTGGCCGTAGCCTTAGCCTAGGGATGGCCTAGCCTAAGCCTAGGGGTGCCCTAGCCTAAGCCTAGGGGTGCCCTAGCCTAAGCCTAGGGTTGCCCTAGCCTTAGGGTAGTCGAGCCGTAGCCTTAGTCTAAGGCTAGGGGTGCCCTAGCCTAAGCCTAGAGGTGCCCTAGTCTTAGGCTAGGGGAGCCCTAGCCTTAGCCTAAGCCTAGGGGTGCCCTAGCCTAAGCCTAGGGATGCCCTAGCCTTAGGCTATGGGAGCCCTAGCCTTAGCCTAAGCCTAGGGGTGCCCTAGCGTAAGCCTAGGGGTGCCCTAGCCTAAGCCTACGGTTGCCCTAGCCATGGGCTATGGGAGCCCTAGCCTTAGCCTAAGCCTAGGGGTGCGCTAGCCTAAGCCTAGGGGTGCCCTAGCCTTAGGCTCGGGGTGCCCTAGCCTTAGGCTAGGGGAGCCCTAGCCTTATTCTAAGCCTAGGGGTACCCTAGCCTAAGCCTAGGGGTGCCCTATCCTAAGCCTAGGGGTGTCCTAGCCTTAGGCTACGGGAACCCTAAGCTTAACCTAAGACTAGGGGTGCCCTAGCCTAAGCCTAGGGGTGCCCTAGCTTAAGCCTAGGGATGCCCTAGCCTTAGGCAAGGGGAACCCTAGCCTTAGCCTAAGCCTAGGGGTGCCCTAGCCTAAGCCTAGAGGTGCCCTAGTCTTAGGCTAGGGGAGCTCTAGCCTTAGCCTAAGCCTAGGGGTGCCCTAGCCTAAGCCTAGGGGTGCCCTAGCCTAAGCCTAGGGGTGCCCTAGCCTTAGGCTATGGGAGCCCTAGCCTTAGCCTAAGCCTAGGGGTGCCCTAGCCTAAGCCTAGGGGTGCCCAAGCCTAAGCCTAGGGGTGCCCTTGCCTTAGGCTAGATGTGCCCTAGCCTTAGGCTAGGGGTGCCCTAGCCTTAGGCTAGGGGAGCCCTAGTCTTAGCCTAAGACTAGGGGTATCCTTGCCTAAGCCTAGGGGTGCCCAAGCCTAAACCTAAGGGTGTCCTAGCCTTAGGTTAGGGGAGCCCTAACCTTAACCTAAGCCTAGGGGTGCCCTAGCCTAAGCCTAGCGGTGCCCAAGCCTAAGCCTAGGGGTGCCCTAACCTAAGGCTAGGGGATCCCTAGCGTTAGGCTAATTCTAGGGGTGCCCTAGCCTAAGCCTAGGGGTGCCCTAGCCTCATCCTAGGGGTGCCGTAGCCTAAGCCTAGGGGTGCCCTAGCCTAAGCCTAGGGGTGTCCTAGCCTAAGGGTAGGGGTTCCCTAGCCTTAGGCTAGGGGAGCCCTAGCCTTAGCTTAAGCCTAGGAGTGCCCTAGCCTAAGCCTAGGGGTGCCCTATCCTTAGGTTAGGGGAGCCCTAGCCTTACCTTAAGCCTAGGGGTGCACTAGCGTAAGCCTAGGGGTGCCAGAGCCTAAGCCTAGGGGTGCCGTAGCCTAAGCCTAGGGGTACCCTAGTCTAAGCCTAAGGGTGCCCGAGCCTAAGCCTAGGGGTGCCGTAGCCTAAGCCTAGGGGTGCCCTAGTCTAAGCCTAAGGGTGCCCTAGCCTTAGACTAGGGGAGCCCTAGCCTTAGCCTAAGCCTAGGGGTGCCCTAGCCTAAGCTTAGGGGTGCCCTAGCCTAAGCTTAGGGGGGCCCTAGCCTTAGGCTAGGGGAGCTCTAGCCTTAGCCTAAGACTAGGGGTGCCCTAGACTAAGCCTAGGGGTGCCCTAGCCTAAGCCTAGGGGTGCCCTAGCCTAAGCCTATAGGTTCCCTAGCTTAAGCCTAGGGGTGTCCTAGCCTTGTGCTAGGGGAGCCCTAGCCGTAGCCTTAGCCTAGGGATGCCCTAGCCTAAGCCTAGGGGTGCCCTAGCCTAAGCCTAGGGGTGCCCTAGCCTAAGCCTAGGGGTGCCCTAGCCTTAGGGTAGTCGAGCCGTAGCCTTAGCCTAAGCCTAGGGGTGCCCTAGCCTAAGCCTAGAGGTGCCCTAGTCTTAGGCTAGGGGAGCCCTAGCCTTAGCCTAAGCCTAGGGGTGCCCTAGCGTAAGCCTAGGGGTGCCCTAGCCTAAGCCTACGGGTGCCCTAGCCATGGGCTATGGGAGCGCTAGCCTTAGCCTAAGCCTAGGGGTGCCCTAGCCTAAGCCTAGGGGTGCCCTAGCCTTATGCTCGGGGTGCCCTAGCCTTAGGCTAGGGGAGCCCTAGCCTTAGCCTAAGCCTAGGGGTACCCTAGCCTAAGCCTAGGGGTGCACTATCCTAAGCCTAGGGTTGTCCTAGCCTTAGGCTACGGGAGCCCTAAACTTAACCTAAGCCTAGGGGTGCCCTAGCCTAAGCCTAGGGGGCCCTAGCCTAAGCCTAGAGGTGCCCTAGTCTTAGGCTAGGGGAGTTCTAGCCTTAGCCTAAGCCTAGGGGTGCCCTAGCCTAAGCCTAGGGGTGTCCTAGCCTAAGCCTAGGTGTGCCCTAGCCTTAGCCTAAGCTAGGGGTGCCCTAGGCTAAGCCTAGGGGTGCCCTAGCCTTAGGCTATGGGAGCCCTAGCCTTAGCCTAAGCCTAGGGGTGCCCTAGCCTAAGCCTAGGTTTGCCCATGCCTTAGGCTAGGGGTGCCCTAGCCTTAGGCTAGGGGAGCCCTAGCCTTAGCCTAAGCCTAGGGGTATCCTAGCCTAAGCCTAGGGTGCCCAAGCCTAAACCTAAGGGTGTCCTAGCCTTAGGTTAGGGGAGCCCAACCTTAACCTAAGCCTAGGGGTGCCCTAGCCTAACCTAGCGGTGCCCAAGCCTAAGCCTAGGGGTGCCCTAGCCTCATCCTAGGGGTGCCGTAGCCTAAGCCTAGGGGTGCCCTAGCCTTAGGCTATGGGAGCCCTAGCCTTAGCTTAAGCCTAGGAGTGCACTAGCCTAAACCTATGGGTGCCCTAGCCTAAGCCTAGGGGTTCCCGAGCCTAAGCCTAGGGGTGCCGTAGCCTAAGCCTAGGGGTGCCCTAGTCTAAGCCTAAGGGTGCCCTAGCCTTAGACTAGGGGAGCCCTAGCCTTAGCCTAAGCCTAGGGGTGCCCTAGCCTAAGCTTAGGGGGGCCCTAGCCTAAGCCTAGGGGTGCCCTAGCGTAAGCCTAGGGGTGCCCTAGCCTAAGCCTACGGGTGCCCTAGCCTTGGGCTATGGGAGCCCTAGCCTTAGCCTAAGCCTAGTTCTGCCCTAGCCTAAGCCTAGGGGTGCCCTAGCCTTAGGCT
The DNA here is from genome assembly GCF_050624435.1 of Tenrec ecaudatus. Lineage (NCBI taxonomy): Eukaryota > Metazoa > Chordata > Mammalia > Afrosoricida > Tenrecidae > Tenrec > Tenrec ecaudatus. Next base: position 138,965 of record NW_027459010.1, read on the forward strand.
AGGGGTGCCCTAGCCTTAGGCTAGGGGAGCCCTAGCCTTAGCCTAAGCCTAGGGGTACCCTAGCCTAAGCCTAGGGGTGCCCTATCCTAAGCCTAGGGGTGTCCTAGCCTTAGGCTAGGGGAGCCCTAAGCTTAACCTAAGCCTAGGGGTGCCCTAGCCTAAGCCTAGGGGTGCCCTAGCATAGGCCTAGAGGTGCCCTAGTATTAGGCTAGGGGAGCTCTAGCCTTAGCCTAAGCCTAGGGGTGCCCTAGCCTAAGCCTAGGGCTGCCCTAGCCTTAGCCTAAGCTAGGGGTGCCCTAGGCTAAGCCTAGGGGTGCCCTAGCCTTAGGCTATGTGAGCCCTAGCCTTAGCCTAAGCCTAGGGGTGCCCTAGCCTAAGCCTAGGTGTGCCCTAGCCTAAGCCTAGTGGTGCCCTAGCCTTGGACTATGGGAGCCCTAGCCTTAGCCTAACCCTAGGGGTACCCTAGCCTAAGCCTAGGGGTGTCCTAGCCTTAGGCTAGGGGAGCCCTAACCTTAACCTCAGCCTAGTGGTGCCCTAGCCTAAGCGTAGGGGTGCCCTAGCCTAAGCCTAGGGGTGCCCAACTTAAGCTTAGGGGTGCCCTAGCCTAAGCCTAGGGGTGCCCTAGCCTAAGACTAGAGGTGCCCTAGCATTAGGCTAGGGGAGCTCTAGCCTTAGCCTAAGTCTAGGTGTGCCCTAGCCTAAGCCTAGGGGTTCCCTAGCCTAAGCCTAGGGGTGCCCTAGCCTTAGGCTAGTCGAGCCGTAGCCTTAGTCTAAGCCTAGGGGTGCCCTTGCCTAAGCCTCGAGGTGCCCTAGTCTTAGGCTAGGGGAGTCCTAGCCTTAGCCTAAGCCTAGGGGTGCCCTAGCCTAAGCCTAGGTGTGCCCTAGCCTTAGGCTAGTCGAGCCATAGCCTTAGTCTAAGCCTAGGGGTGCCCTAGCCTAAGCCTATGGGTGCCCTAGCTTAAGCCTAGGGGTGTCCTAGCCTTGTGCTAGGGGAACCCTAGCCGTAGCCTAAGCCTAGGGATGCCCTAGCCTAAGCCTAGGCGTGCCCTAGCCTAATCCTAGGGTTGCCCTAGCCTTAGGCTAGTCGAGCCGGAGCCTTAGGCTAAGCCTAGGGGTGCCCTGGCCTAAGCCTAGGGGTACCCTAGCCTAAGCCTAGGGGTGCCCTAGCCTTATGCTAGGGGAGCCCTAGCCTTAGCCCAAGCCTAGGGGTGCCCTAGCCTAAGACTAGGGGTGCCCTAGCCTAAGGGTAGGGGTTCCCTAGCCTTAGGCTAGGGGAGCCCTAGCCTTAGCTTAAGCCTAGGGGTGCCCTAGCCTAAGCCTACGGGTGCCCTAGCCTAAGCTTAGGGGTGCCCTAGCCTAAGCCTAGAGGTGCCCTAGCCTTAGGATAGGGGAGCTCTAGCCTTAGCCTAAGCCTAGGGGTGCCCTAGCCTAAGCCAAGGGGTGCCCGAGCCTTAGGCTAGTCGAGCCGTAGCCTTAGTTTAAGCCTAGGGGTGCCCTAACCTAAGCCTAGAGGTGCCCTAGCCTTAGGCTAGGGAGCCCTAGCCCTAGCCTAAGCCTAGGGGTGCCCTTGCCAAAGCCTAGGGGAGCCCTAGCCTTAGGCTAGGGAGCCCTAGCCCTAGCCCAAGGCTAGGGGTGCCCTAGCCTAAGCCTTGGGGTGCCCTAGCCTAAGGGTAGGGGTTCCCTAGCCTTAGGGTAGGGGAGCCCTAGCCTTAGCCTAAGCCTAGGGGTGCACTAGCCTAAGCCTAGGGGGCCCTAGCCTAAGCCTAGGGGTGCCGTAGCCTAAGCCTAGGGGTGCCGTAGCCTAAGCCTAGGGGTGCCCTAGCCTAAGCCTGGGGTGCTCTAGCCTAAGCCTAGGGGTGCCCTAGCCTTAGGTTAGGGGAGCCCTAGCCTTAGCTTAAGCCTAGGGGTGCCCTAGCCTAAGCCCAGGGGTACCCTAGCTTAAGCCTAGGGGTGCCCTAGCCTTAGGCTAGGGGAGCCCTAGCCTTAGCTTAAGCCTAGGGGTGCCCTAGCCTAAGCCTATGGGTGCCCTAGCCTAAGCCTAGGGTGCCCTAGCCTAAGTCTAGGGGTGCCGTACCCTAAGCCTAGGGGTGCCCTAGCCTAAGCCTAGGGGTGCTCTAGCCTTAGGCTAGGGGAGCCCTAGCCTTAGCCTAAGCCTAGGGGTGCCCTAGCCTAAGCTTAGGGGTGCCCTATCCTAAGCCTAGGGGTGTCGTAGCCTTAGGCTAGGGGAGCCCTAAGCTTAACCTAAGCCTAGGGGTGCCCTAGCCTAAGCCTAGGGGTGCCCTAGCCTAAGCCTAGGGATGCCCTAGCCTTAGGCTATGGGAGCTCTAGCCTTAGCCTAAGCCTAGGAGTGCCCTAGCCTAAGCTTAGGGGTGCCCTATCCTAAGCCTAGGGGTGTCGTAGCCTTAGGCTAGGGGAGCCCTAAGCTTAACCTAAGCCTAGGGGTGCCCTAGCCTAAGCCTAGGGGTGCACTAGCCTAATCCTAGGGATGCCCTAGCCTTGGGCTAGGGGAGCCCTGGCCTTAGCCTAAGCCTAGGGGTGCCCTAGCCTAAGCGTAGATGTGCCCTAGTCTTAGGCTAGGGGAGCTCTAGTCTTAGCCTAAGCCTAGGGGTGCCCTAGCCTTAGCCTAGGGGTGCCCTAGCTGAAGCCTAGGGGTGCCCTAGCCTTAGCCTAAGCTAGGGGTGCCCTAGGCTAAGCCTAGTGGTGCCCTACCCTTAGGCTATGGGAGCCCTAGCCTTAGCCTAAGCCTAGGGGTGCCCTAACCTAAGCCTAGGGGTGCCCTAGCCTAAGCCTAGGGGTGCCCTAGCCTAAGCCTAGGGGTGCCCTAGCCTTGGGCTATGGGAGCCTTAGCCTTAGCCTAATCCTAGGTGTGCCCTAGCCTAAGCCTAGGGTTTCCCTAGCCTTAGGATAGTGGTGCCCTAGCCTTAGTCTAGGGGAGCCCTAGCCTTAGCCTAAGCCTAGGGGTACCCTAGCCTAAGCCTAGGGGTGCCCTAGCCTAAGCCTAGGGGTGCCCTAGGCTAAGCCAAGGGTGCCCTAGCCTTGGGCTATGGGAGCCCTAGCCTTAGCCTAAGCGCAGGGATGCCCCAGCCTAAGCCTAGGGGTGACCTAGCCTTAGGCTAGGGGTGCCCTAGCCTTAGGCTAGGGGAGCCCTAACCTTAACCTCAGCCTAGGGGTGCCCTAGCCTAAGCCTAGGGGTGCCCTAGCCTAAGCCTAAGGGTGCCCTAGCCTAAGCCTAGGGGTGTCCTAGCCTTAGACAAGGGAAGCCCTAACCTTAACCTCAGCCTAGGGGTGCCCTAGCCTAAGCCTAGGGGTGCCCTAGCCTTAGGCTAGGGGTGCCCTACCCTTAGGCTAGGGGAGCCCTAACCTTAACCTCAGCCTAGGGGTGCCCTAGCCTAAGCCTAGGGGTGCCCTAGCCTAAGTCTAGGGGTGCCCTAGCCTAAGCCTAGGGGTGTCCTAGCCTTAGGCAAGGGGAGCCCTAACCTTAACCTCAGCCTAGGGGTGCCCTAGCCTAAGCCTAGGGGTGCCCTAGCCTAAGCCTAGGGAAGCCCTATTCTTAGGCTAGGGGAGCCCTACCTTAGCCTAAGCCTAGGGGTGCCCTAGCCTAAGCCTAGGGGTGGCCTAGCCTAAGCCTAGGGGTGCCCTAGCCTAAGCCTAGAGGTGCCCTAGCCTAAGCCTAGGGGTGCCCTAGCTTAAGCCTAGGGGTGCCCTAGCCTAAGCCTAGGGGTGCCCTAGCCTTAGGCTAGTCGAGCCGTAACCTTAGTCTAAGCCTAGGGGTACCCTAGCCTAAGCCTAGGGGTGCCCTAGCCTAAGCCTAGGGGTGCCCTAGCCTAAGCCTAGGGGTGCCCTAGCCTTAGGCTAGTCGAGCCAGAGCTTAGGCTAAGCCTAGGGATGCCCTAGCCTTAGGCTATGGGAGCCCTAGCCTTAGCCTAAGCCTAGGGGTGCCCTAGCGTAAGCCTAGGGGTGCCCTAGCCTAAGCCTACGGGTGCCCTAGCCATGGGCTATGGGAGCCCTAGCCTTAGCCTAAGCCTAGGAGTGCCCTAGCCTAAGCCTAGGGGTGCCCTAGCCTTATGCTCGGGGTACCCTAGCCTTAGGCTAGGGGAGCCCTAGCCTTAGCCTAAGCCTAGGGGTACCCTAGCCTAAGCCTAGGGGTGCACTATCCTAAGCCTAGGGTTGTCCTAGCCTTAGGCTACGGGAGCCCTAAACTTAACCTAAGCCTAGGGGTGCCCTAGCCTAAGCCTAGGGGGCCCTAGCCTAAGCCTAGAGGTGCCCTAGTCTTAGGCTAGGGGAGTTCTAGCCTTAGCCTAAGCCTAGGGGTGCCCTAGCCTAAGCCTAGGGGTGTCCTAGCCTAAGCCTAGGTGTGCCCTAGCCTTAGCCTAAGCTAGGGGTGCCCTAGGCTAAGCCTAGGGGTGCCCTAACCTTAGGCTATGGGAGCCCTAGCCTTAGCCTAAGCCTAGGGGTGCCCTAGCCTAAGCCTAGGTTTGCCCATGCCTTAGGCTAGGGGTGCCCTAGCCTTAGGCTAGGGGAGCCCTAGCCTTAGCCTAAGCCTAGGGGTATCCTAGCCTAAGCCTAGGGTGCCCAAGCCTAAACCTAAGGGTGTCCTAGCCTTAGGCTAGTCATGCCGTAGCCTTAGTCTAAGCCTAGGGGTGCCCTTGCCTAAGCCTCGAGGTGCCCTAGTCTTAGGCTAGGGGAGTCCTAGCCTTAGCCTAAGCCTAGGGGTGCCCTAGCCTAAGCCTAGGTGTGCCCTAGCCTTAGGCTAGTCGAGCCATAGCCTTAGTCTAAGCCTAGGGGTGCCCTAGCCTAAGCCTATGGGTGCCCTAGCTTAAGCCTAGGGGTGTCCTAGCCTTGTGCTAGGGGAACCCTAGCCGTAGCCTAAGCCTAGGGATGCCCTAGCCTAAGCCTAGGGGTGCCCTAGCCTAAGCCTAGGGTTGCCCTAGCCTTAGGCTAGTCGAGCCGGAGCCTTAGGCTAAGCCTAGGGGTGCCCTGGCCTAAGCCTAGGGATACCCTAGCCTAAGCCTAGGGGTGCCCTAGCCTTATGCTAGGGGAGCCCTACCCTTAGCCCAAGCCTAGGGGTGCCCTAGTCTAAGACTAGGGGTGCCCTAGCCTTAGGATAGGGGAGCTCTAGCCTTGGCCTAAGCCTAGGGGTGCCCTAGCCTAAGCTTAGGGGTGCCCTAGCCTAAGCCTAGAGTTGCCGTAGCCTTAGGATAGGGGAGCTCTAGCCTTAGCCTAAGCCTAGGGGTGCCCTAGCCTAAGCCAAGGGGTGCCCGAGCCTTAGGCTAGTCGAGCCGTAGCCTTAGTTTAAGCCTAGGGGTGCCCGAACCTAAGCCTAGAGGTGCCCTAGCCTTAGGCTAGGGAGCCCTAGCCCTAGCCTAAGCCAAGGGGTGCCCTTGCCAAAGCCTAGGGGAGCCCTAGCCTTAGGCTAGGGAGCCCTAGCCCTAGCCCAAGGCTAGGGGTGCCCTAGCCTAAGCCTTGGGGTGCCCTAGCCTAAGGGTAGGGGTTCCCTAGCCTTAGGGTAGGGGAGCCCTAGCCTTAGCCTAAGCCTAGGGGTGCACTAGCCTAAGCCTAGGGGGCCCTAGCCTAAGCCTAGGGGTGCCGTAGCCTAAGCCTAGGGGTGCCGTAGCCTAAGCCTAGGGGTGCCCTAGCCTAAGCCTAGGCGTGCCCTAGCCTTAGGCTAGGGGAGCCCTAGCCTTAACCCAAGCCTAGGGGTGCCCTAGCCTAAGCCTGGGGTGCTCTAGCCTAAGCCTAGGGGTGCCCTAGCCTTAGGTTAGGGGAGCCCTAGCCTTAGCTTAAGCCTAGGGGTGCCCTAGCCTAAGCCTAGGGGTACCCTAGCTTAAGCCTAGGGGTGCCCTAGCCTTAGGCTAGGGGAGCCCTAGCCTTAGCTTAAGCCTAGGGGTGCCCTAGCCTAAGCCTATGGGTGCCCTAGCCTAAGCCTAGGGTGCCCTAGCCTAAGTCTAGGGGTGCCGTACCCTAAGCCTAGGGGTGCACTAGCCTAAGCCTAGGGGTGCTCTAGCCTTAGGCTAGGGGAGCCCTAGCCTTAGCCTAAGCCTAGGGGTGCCCTAGCCTAAGCTTAGGGGGGCCCTAGCCTAAGCCTAGGGGTGCCCTAGCCTAAGCCTAGGGATGCCCTAGCCTTAGGCTATGGGAGCTCTAGCCTTAGCCTAAGCCTAGGAGTGCCCTAGCCTAAGCTTAGGGGTGCCCTATCCTAAGCCTAGGGGTGTCGTAGCCTTAGGCTAGGGGAGCCCTAAGCTTAACCTAAGCCTAGGGGTGCCCTAGCCTAAGCCTAGGGGTGCACTAGCCTAATCCTAGGGATGCCCTAGCCTTGGGCTAGGGGAGCCCTGGCCTTAGCCTAAGCCTAGGGGTGCCCTAGCCTAAGCGTAGATGTGCCCTAGTCTTAGGCTAGGGGAGCTCTAGTCTTAGCCTAAGCCTAGGGGTGCCCTAGCCTTAGCCTAGGGGTGCCCTAGCTGAAGCCTAGGGGTGCCCTAGCCTTAGCCAAAGCTAGGGGTGCCCTAGGCTAAGCCTAGGGGTGCCCTACCCTTAGGCTATGGGAGCCCTAGCCTTAGCCTAAGCCTAGGGGTGCCCTAACCTAAGCCTAGGGGTGCCCTAGCCTAAGCCTAGGGGTGCCCTAGCCTAAGCCTAGGGGTGCCCTAGCCTTGGGCTATGGGAGCCTTAGCCTTAGCCTAATCCTAGGTGTGCCCTAGCCTAAGCCTAGGGTTTCCCTAGCCTTAGGATAGTGGTGCCCTAGCCTTAGTCTAGGGGAGCCCTAGCCTTAGCCTAAACCTAGGGGTACCCTAGCCTAAGCCTAGGGGTGCCCTAGCCTAAGCCTAGGGGTGCCCTAGCCTAAGCCAAGGGTGCCCTAGCCTTGGGCTATGGGAGCCCTAGCCTTAGCCTAAGACCAGGGATGCCCTAGCCTAAGCCTAGGGGTGACCTAGCCTTAGGCTAGGGGTGCCCTAGCCTTAGGCTAGGGGAGCCCTAACCTTAACCTCAGCCTAGGGGTGCCCTAGCCTAAGCCTAGGGGTGCCCTAGCCTAAGCCTAAGGGTGCCCTAGCCTAAGCCTAGGGGTGTCCTAGCCTTAGACAAGGGAAGCCCTAACCTTAACCTCAGCCTAGGGGTGCCCTAGCCTAAGCCTAGGGGTGCCCTAGCCTTAGGCTAGGGGTGCCCTAGCCTTAGGCTAGGGGAGCCCTAACCTTAACCTCAGCCTAGGGGTGCCCTAGCCTAAGCCTAGGGGTGCCCTAGCCTAAGTCTAGGGGTGCCCTAGCCTAAGCCTAGGGGTGTCCTAGCCTTAGGCAAGGGGAGCCCTAACCTTAACCTCAGCCTAGGGGTGCCCTAGCCTAAGCCTAGGGGTGCCCTAGCCTAAGCCTAGGGAAGCCCTATCCTTAGGCTAGGGGAGCCCTACCTTAGCCTAAGCCTAGGGGTGCCCTAGCCTAAGCCTAGGGGTGGCCTAGCCTAAGCCTAGGGGTGCCCTAGCCTAAGCCTAGAGGTGCCCTAGCCTTAGGCTAGGGGAGCTCTAGCCTTAGCCTAAGCCTAGGGGTGCCCTAGCTTAAGCCTAGGGGTGCCCTAGCCTAAGCCTAGGGGTGCCCTAGCCTTAGGCTAGTCGAGCCGTAACCTTAGTCTAAGCCTAGGGGTGCCCTAGCCTAAGCCTAGAGGTGCCATAATCTTAGGCTAGGGGAGCCCTAGCTTTAGCCTATGCCTATGGGTGCCCTAGCCTAAGCCTAGGGGTGCCCTAGCCTAAGCCTAGGGGTGCCCTAGCCTAAGCCTAGGGTTGCCCTAGCCTTAGGCTAGTCGAGCCAGAGCTTAGGCTAAGCCTAGGGATGCCCTAGCCTTAGGCTATGGGAGCCCTAGCCTTAGCCTAAGCCTAGGGGTGCCCTAGCGTAAGCCTAGGGGTGCCCTAGCCTAAGCCTACGGGTGCCCTAGCCATGGGCTATGGGAGCCCTAGCCTTAGCCTAAGCATAGGGGTGCCCTAGCCTAAGCCTAGGGGTGCCCTAGCCTTATGCTCGGGGTGCCCTAGCCTTAGGCTAGGGGAGCCCTAGCCTTAGCCTAAGCCTAGGGGTACCCTAGCCTAAGCCTAGGGGTGCACTATCCTAAGCCTAGGGTTGTCCTAGCCTTAGGCTACGGGAGCCCTAAACTTAACCTAAGCCTAGGGGTGCCCTAGCCTAAGCCTAGGGGGCCCTAGCCTAAGCCTAGAGGTGCCCTAGTCTTAGGCTAGGGGAGTTCTAGCCTTAGCCTAAGCCTAGGGGTGCCCTAGCCTAAGCCTAGGGGTGTCCTAGCCTAAGCCTAGGTGTGCCCTAGCCTTAGCCTAAGCTAGGGGTGCCCTAGGCTAAGCCTAGGGGTGCCCTAGCCTTAGGCTATGGGAGCCCTAGCCTTAGCCTAAGCCTAGGGGTGCCCTAGCCTAAGCCTAGGTTTGCCCATGCCTTAGGCTAGGGGTGCCCTAGCCTTAGGCTAGGGGAGCCCTAGCCTTAGCCTAAGCCTAGGGGTATCCTAGCCTAAGCCTAGGGTGCCCAAGCCTAAACCTAAGGGTGTCCTAGCCTTAGGTTAGGGGAGCCCAACCTTAACCTAAGCCTAGGGGTGCCCTAGCCTAAGCCTAGCGGTGCCCAAGCCTAAGCCTAGGGGTGCCCTAGCCTCATCCTAGGGGTGCCGTAGCCTAAGCCTAGGGGTGCCCTAGCCTAAGCCTAGGGGTGCCCTAGCCTTAGGCTATGGGAGCCCTAGCCTTAGCTTAAGCCTAGGAGTGCACTAGCCTAAACCTATGGGTGCCCTAGCCTAAGCCTAGGGGTGCCCGAGCGTAAGCCTAGGGGTGCCGTAGCCTAAGCCTAGGGGTGCCCTAGTCTAAGCTTAGGGGGGCCCTAGCCTAAGCCTAGGGGTGCCCTTGCCAAAGCCTAGGGGAGCCCTAGCCTTAAGCTAGGGAGCCCTAGCCCTAGCCCAAGGCTAGGGGTGCCCTAGCCTAAGCCTTGGGGTGCCCTAGCCTAAGGGTAGGGGTTCCCTAGCCTTAGGGTAGGGGAGCCCTAGCCTTAGCCTAAGCCTAGGGGTGCACTAGCCTAAGCCTAGGGGGCCCTAGCCTAAGCCTAGGGGTGCCGTAGCCTAAGCCTAGGGGTGCCGTAGCCTAAGCCTAGGGGTGCCCTAGCCTAAGCCTAGGCGTGCCCTAGCCTTAGGCTAGGGGAGCCCTAGCCTTAACCCAAGCCTAGGGGTGGCCTAGCCTAAGCCTGGGGTGCTCTAGCCTAAGCCTAGGGGTGCCCTAGCCTAAGCCTAGGGTGCCCTAGCCTAAGTCTAGGGGTGCCGTACCCTAAGCCTAGGGGTGCCCTAGCCTAAGCCTAGGGGTGCTCTAGCCTTAGGCTAGGGGAGCCCTAGCCTTAGCCTAAGCCTAGGGGTGCCCTAGCCTAAGCTTAGGGGGGCCCTAGCCTAAGCCTAGGGGTGCCCTAGCCTAAGCCTAGGGATGCCCTAGCCTTAGGCTTGGGAGCTCTAGCCTTAGCCTAAGCCTAGGAGTGCCCTAGCCTAAGCTTAGGGGTGCCCTATCCTAAGCCTAGGGGTGTCGTAGCCTTAGGCTAGGGGAGCCCTAAGCTTAACCTAAGCCTAGGGGTGCCCTAGCCTAAGCCTAGGGGTGCACTAGCCTAATCCTAGGGATGCCCTAGCCTTGGGCTAGGGGAGCCCTGGCCTTAGCCTAAGCCTAGGGGTGCCCTAGCCTAAGCGTAGATGTGCCCTAGTCTTAGGCTAGGGGAGCTCTAGTCTTAGCCTAAGCCTAGGGGTGCCCTAGCCTTAGCCTAGGGGTGCCCTAGCTGAAGCCTAGGGGTGCCCTAGCCTTAGCCTAAGCTAGGGGTGCCCTAGGCTAAGCCTAGGGGTGCCCTACCCTTAGGCTATGGGAGCCCTAGCCTTAGCCTAAGCCTAGGGGTGCCCTAACCTAAGCCTAGGGGTGCCCTAGCCTAAGCCTAGGGGTGCCCTAGCCTAAGCCTAGGGGTGCCCTAGCCTTGGGCTATGGGAGCCTTAGCCTTAGCCTAATCCTAGGTGTGCCCTAGCCTAAGCCTAGGGTTTCCCTAGCCTTAGGATAGTGGTGCCCTAGCCTTAGTCTAGGGGAGCCCTAGCCTTAGCCTAAGCCTAGGGGTACCCTAGCCTAAGCCTAGGGGTGCCCTAGCCTAAGCCTAGGGGTGCCCTAGCCTAAGCCAAGGGTGCCCTAGCCTTGGGCTATGGGAGCCCTAGCCTTAGCCTAAGCCCAGGGATGCCCTAGCCTAAGCCTAGGGGTGACCTAGCCTTAGGCTAGTGGTGCCCAAGCCTTAGGCTAGGGGAGCCCTAACCTTAACCTCAGCCTAGGGGTGCCCTAGCCTAAGCCTAGGGGTGCCCTAGCCTAAGCCTAAGGGTGCCCTAGCCTAAGCCTAGGGGTGTCCTAGCCTTAGACAAGGGAAGCCCTAACCTTAACCTCAGCCTAGGGCTGCCCTAGCCTAAGCCTAGGGGTGCCCTAGCCTTAGGCTAGGGGTGCCCTAGCCTTAGGCTAGGGGAGCCCTAACCTTAACCTCAGCCTAGGGGTGCCCTAGCCTAAGCCTAGGGGTGCCCTAGCCTAAGTCTAGGGGTGCCCTAGCCTAAGCCTAGGGGTGTCCTAGCCTTAGGCAAGGGGAGCCCTAACCTTAACCTCAGCCTAGGGGTGCCCTAGCCTAAGCCTAGGGGTGCCCTAGCCTAAGCCTAGGGAAGCCCTATCCTTAGGCTAGGGGAGCCCTACCTTAGCCTAAGCCTAGGGGTGCCCTAGCCTAAGCCTAGGGGTGGCCTAGCCTAAGCCTAGGGGTGCCCTAGCCTAAGCCTAGAGGTGCCCTAGCCTTAGGCTAGGGGAGCTCTAGCCTTAGCCTAAGCCTAGGGGTGCCCTAGCTTAAGCCTAGGGGTGCCCTAGCCTAAGCCTAGGGGTGCCCTAGCCTTAGGCTAGTCGAGCCGTAACCTTAGTCTAAGCCTAGGGGTGCCCTAGCCTAAGCCTAGAGGTGCCATAATCTTAGGCTAGGGGAGCCCTAGCTTTAGCCTATGCCTATGGGTGCCCTAGCCTAAGCCTAGGGGTGCCCTAGCCTAAGCCTAGGGGTGCCCTAGCCTAAGCCTAGGGTTGCCCTAGCCTTAGGCTAGTCGAGCCAGAGCTTAGGCTAAGCCTAGGGATGCCCTAGCCTTAGGCTATGGGAGCCCTAGCCTTAGCCTAAGCCTAGGGGTGCCCTAGCGTAAGCCTAGGGGTGCCCTAGCCTAAGCCTACGGGTGCCCTAGCCATGGGCTATGGGAGCCCTAGCCTTAGCCTAAGCCTAGGGGTGCCCTAGCCTAAGCCTAGGGGTGCCCTAGCCTTATGCTCGGGGTGCCCTAGCCTTAGGCTAGGGGAGCCCTAGCCTTAGCCTAAGCCTAGGGGTACCCTAGCCTAAGCCTAGGGGTGCACTATCCTAAGCCTAGGGTTGTCCTAGCCTTAGGCTACGGGAGCCCTAAACTTAACCTAAGCCTAGGGGTGCCCTAGCCTAAGCCTAGGGGGCCCTAGCCTAAGCCTACAGGTGCCCTAGTCTTAGGCTAGGGGAGTTCTAGCCTTAGCCTAAGCCTAGGGGTGCCCTAGCCTAAGCCTAGGGGTGTCCTAGCCTAAGCCTAGGTGTGCCCTAGCCTTAGCCTAAGCTAGGGGTGCCCTAGGCTAAGCCTAGGGGTGCCCTAGCCTTAGGCTATGGGAGCCCTAGCCTTAGCCTAAGCCTAGGGGTGCCCTAGCCTAAGCCTAGGTTTGCCCATGCCTTAGGCTAGGGGTGCCCTAGCCTTAGGCTAGGGGAGCCCTAGCCTTAGACTAAGCCTAGGGGTATCCTAGCCTAAGCCTAGGGTGCCCAAGCCTAAACCTAAGGGTGTCCTAGCCTTAGGTTAGGGGAGCCCAACCTTAACCTAAGCCTAGGGGTGCCCTAGCCTAAGCCTAGCGGTGCCCAAGCCTAAGCCTAGGGGTGCCCTAGCCTCATCCTAGGGGTGCCGTAGCCTAAGCCTAGGGGTGCCCTAGCCTAAGCCTAGGGGTGCCCTAGCCTTAGGCTATGGGAGCCCTAGCCTTAGCTTAAGCCTAGGAGTGCACTAGCCTAAACCTATGGGTGCCCTAGCCTAAGCCTAGGGGTGCCCGAGCCTAAGCCTAGGGGTGCCGTAGCCTAAGCCTAGGGGTGCCCTAGTCTAAGCCTAAGGGTGCCCTAGCCTTAGACTAGGGGAGCCCTAGCCTTAGCCTAAGCCTAGGGGTGCCCTAGCCTAAGCTTAGGGGGGCCCTAGCCTAAGCCTAGGGGTGCCCTAGCGTAAGCCTAGGGGTGCCCTAGCCTAAGCCTACGGGTGCCCTAGCCTTGGGCTATGGGAGCCCTAGCCTTAGCCTAAGCCTAGTTCTGCCCTAGCCTAAGCCTAGGGGTGCCCTAGCCTTAGGCTAGGGGTGCCCTAGCCTTAGGCTAGGGGAGCCCTAGCCTTAGCCTAAGCCTAGGGGTACCCTAGCCTAAGCCTAGGGGTGCCCTATCCTAAGCCTAGGGGTGTCCTAGCCTTAGGCTAGGGGAGCCCTAAGCTTAACCTAAGCCTAGGGGTGCCCTAGCCTAAGCCTAGGGGTGCCCTAGCATAGGCCTAGAGGTGCCCTAGTATTAGGCTAGGGGAGCTCTAGCCTTAGCCTAAGCCTAGGGGTGCCCTAGCCTAAGCCTAGGGCTGCCCTAGCCTTAGCCTAAGCTAGGGGTGCCCTAGGCTAAGCCTAGGGGTGCCCTAGCCTTAGGCTATGTGAGCCCTAGCCTTAGCCTAAGCCTAGGGGTGCCTTAGCCTAAGCCTAGGTGTGCCCTAGCCTAAGCCTAGTGGTGCCCTAGCCTTGGGCTATGGGAGCCCTAGCCTTAGCCTAAGCCTAGGGGTGCCCTAGCCTAAGCCTAGGGGTGCCCTAGCCTTACGCTAGGGGTGCCCTAGCCTTAGGCTAGGGGAGCCCTAGCCTTAGCATAAGCTAGGGGTACCCTAGCCTAAGCCTAGGGGTGTCCTAGCCTTAGGCTAGGGGAGCCCTAACCTTAACCTCAGCCTAGTGGTGCCCTAGCCTAAGCGTAGGGGTGCCCTAGCCTAAGCCTAGGGGTGCCCAACTTAAGCCTAGGGGTGCCCTAGCCTAAGCCTAGGGGTTCCCTAGCCTAAGCCTAGGGGTGCCCTAGCCTTAGGCTAGTCGAGCCGTAGCCTTAGTCTAAGCCTAGGGGTGCCCTTGCCTAAGCCTCGAGGTGCCCTAGTCTTAGGCTAGGGGAGTCCTAGCCTTAGCCTAAGCCTAGGGGTGCCCTAGCCTAAGCCTAGGTGTGCCCTAGCCTTAGGCTAGTCGAGCCATAGCCTTAGTCTAAGCCTAGGGGTGCCCTAGCCTAAGCCTATGGGTGCCCTAGCTTAAGCCTAGGGGTGTCCTAGCCTTGTGCTAGGGGAACCCTAGCCGTAGCCTAAGCCTAGGGATGCCCTAGCCTAAGCCTAGGGGTGCCCTAGCCTAAGCCTAGGGTTGCCCTAGCCTTAGGCTAGTCGAGCCGGAGCCTTAGGCTAAGCCTAGGGGTGCCCTGGCCTAAGCCTAGGGGTACCCTAGCCTAAGCCTAGGGGTGCCCTAGCCTTATGCTAGGGGAGCCCTAGCCTTAGCCCAAGCCTAGGGGTGCCCTAGCCTAAGACTAGGGGTGCCCTAGCCTAAGGGTAGGGGTTCCCTAGCCTTAGGCTAGGGGAGCCCTAGCCTTAGCTTAAGCCTAGGGGTGCCCTAGCCTAAGCCTACGGGTGCCCTAGCCTAAGCTTAGGGGTGCCCTAGCCTAAGCCTAGAGGTGCCCTAGCCTTAGGATAGGGGAGCTCTAGCCTTAGCCTAAGCCTAGGGGTGCCCTAGCCTAAGCCAAGGGGTGCCCGAGGCTTAGGCTAGTCGAGCCGTAGCCTTAGTTTAAGCCTAGGGGTGCCCTAACCTAAGCCTAGAGGTGCCCTAGCCTTAGGCTAGGGAGCCCTAGCCCTAGCCTAAGCCTAGGGGTGCCCTTGCCAAAGCCTAGGGGAGCCCTAGCCTTAGGCTAGGGAGCCCTAGCCCTAGCCCAAGGCTAGGGGTGCCCTAGCCTAAGCCTTGGGGTGCCCTAGCCTAAGGGTAGGGGTTCCCTAGCCTTAGGGTAGGGGAGCCCTAGCCTTAGCCTAAGCCTAGGGGTGCACTAGCCTAAGCCTAGGGGGCCCTAGCCTAAGCCTAGGGGTGCCATAGCCTAAGCCTAGGGGTGCCGAGCCTAAGCCTAGGGGTGCCCTAGCCTAAGCCTAGGCGTGCCCTAGCCTTAGGCTAGGGGAGCCCTAGCCTTAACCCAAGACTAGGGGTGCCCTAGCCTAAGCCTGGGGTGCTCTAGCCTAAGCCTAGGGGTGCCCTAGCCTTAGGTTAGGGGAGCCCTAGCCTTAGCTTAAGCCTAGGGGTGCCCTAGCCTAAGCCTAGGGGTACCCTAGCTTAAGCCTAGGGGTGCCCTAGCCTTAGGCTAGGGGAGCCCTAGCCTTAACTTAAGCCTAGGGGTGCCCTAGCCTAAGCCTATGGGTGCCCTAGCCTAAGCCTAGGGTGCCCTAGCCTAAGTCTAGGGGTGCCGTACCCTAAGCCTAGGGGTGCCCTAGCCTAAGCCTACGGGTGCTCTAGCCTTAGGCTAGGGGAGCCCTAGCCTTAGCCTAAGCCTAGGGGTGCCCTAGCCTAAGCTTAGGGGGGCCCTAGCCTAAGCCTAGGGGTGCCCTAGCCTAAGCCTAGGGATGCCCTAGCCTTAGGCTATGGGAGCTCTAGCCTTAGCCTAAGCCTAGGAGTGCCCTAGCCTAAGCTTAGGGGTGCCCTATCCTAAGCCTAGGGGTGTTGTAGCCTTAGGCTAGGGGAGCCCTAAGCTTTACCTAAGCCTAGGGGTGCCCTAGCCTAAGCCTAGGGGTGCACTAGCCTAATCCTAGGGATGCCCTAGCCTTGGGCTAGGGGAGCCCTGGCCTTAGCCTAAGCCTAGGGGTGCCCTAGCCTAAGCGTAGATGTGCCCTAGTCTTAGGCTAGGGGAGCTCTAGTCTTAGCCTAAGCCTAGGGGTGCCCTAGCCTTAGCCTAGGGGTGCCCTAGCTGAAGCCTAGGGGTGCCCTAGCCTTAGCCTAAGCTAGGGGTGCCCTAGGCTAAGCCTAGGGGTGCCCTACCCTTAGGCTATGGGAGCCCTAGCCTTAGCCTAAGCCTAGGGGTGCCCTAACCTAAGCCTAGGGGTGCCCTAGCCTAAGCCTAGGGGTGCCCTAGCCTAAGCCTAGGGGTGCCCTAGCCTTGGGCTATGGGAGCCTTAGCCTTAGCCTAATCCTAGGTGTGCCCTAGCCTAAGCCTAGGGTTTCCCTAGCCTTAGGATAGTGGTGCCCTAGCCTTAGTCTAGGGGAGCCCTAGCCTTAGCCTAAGCCTAGGGGTACCCTAGCCTAAGCCTAGGGGTGCCCTAGCCTAAGCCTAGGGGTGCCCTAGCCTAAGCCAAGGGTGCCCTAGCCTTGGGCTATGGGAGCCCTAGCCTTAGCCTAAGCCTAGGGATGCCCTAGCCTAAGCCTAGGGGTGACCTAGCCTTAGGCTAGGGGTGCCCTAGCCTTAGGCTAGGGGAGCCCTAACCTTAACCTCAGCCTAGGGGTGCCCTAGCCTAAGCCTAGGGGTGCCCTAGCCTAAGCCTAAGGGTGCCCTAGCCTAAGCCTAGGGGTGTCCTAGCCTTAGACAAAAGGAGCCCTAACCTTATCCTCAGCCTAGGGGTGCCCTTGCCTAAGCCTAGGGGTGCCCTAGCCTTAGGCTAGGGGTGCCCTAGCCTTAGGCTAGGGGAGCCCTAACCTTAACCTCAGCCTAGGGGTGCCCTAGCCTAAGCCTAGGGGTGCCCTAGCCTAAGTCTAGGGGTGCCCTAGCCTAAGCCTAGGGGTGTCCAAGCCTTAGGCAAGGGGAGCCCTAACCTTAACCTCAGCCTAGGGGTGCCCTAGCCTAAGCCTAGGGGTGCCCTAGCCTAAGCCTAGGGAAGCCCTATCCTTAGGCTAGGGGAGCCCTACCTTAGCCTAAGCCTAGGGGTGCCCTAGCCTAAGCCTAGGGGTGGCCTAGCCTAAGCCTAGGGGTGCCCTAGCCTAAGCCTAGGGGTGGCCTAGCCTAAGCCTAGGGGTGCCCTAGCCTAAGCCTAGAGGTGCCCTAGCCTTAGGCTAGGAGAGCTCTAGCCTTAGCCTAAGCCTAGGGGTGCCCTAGCTTAAGCCTAGGGGTGCCCTAGCCTAAGCCTAGGGGTGCCCTAGCCTTAGGCTAGTCGAGCCGTAACCTTAGTCTAAGCCTAGGGGTGCCCTAGCCTAAGCCTAGAGGTGCCATAGTCTTAGGCTAGGGGAGCCCTAGCTTTAGCCTATGCCTATGGGTGCCCTAGCCTAAGCCTAGGGGTGCCCTAGCCTAAGCCTAGGGGTGCCCTAGCCTAAGCCTAGGGTTTCCCTAGCCTTAGGCTAGTCGAGCCAGAGCTTAGGCTAAGCCTAGGGGTGCCTTAGCCTAAGCCTAGGGGTGCCCTACCCTAAGCCTAGGGGTGCCCTAACCTTAGGCTAGGGGATCCCTAGCCTTAGGCTAATACTAGGGGTGCCCTAGCCTAAGCCTAGGGGTGCCGTAGCCTAAGCCTAGGGGTGCCCTAGCCTAAGCCTAGGGGTGCCTTGCCTTATGCTAGGGGAGCCCTAGCCTTTGCCCAAGCCTATGGGTGCCCTAGCCTAAGCCTAGGGGTGCCCTAGCCTAAGCCTAGGGGTGCCCTAGCCTAAGCCTAGGGTTTCCCTAGCCTTAGGCTAGTCGAGCCAGAGCTTAGGCTAAGCCTAGGGGTGCCTTAGCCTAAGCCTAGGGGTGCCCTACCCTAAGCCTAGGGGTGCCCTAACCTTAGGCTAGGGGATCCCTAGCCTTAGGCTAATACTAGGGGTGCCCTAGCCTAAGCCTAGGGGTGCCGTAGCCTAAGCCTAGGGGTGCCCTAGCCTAAGCCTAGGGGTGCCTTGCCTTATGCTAGGGGAGCCCTAGCCTTTGCCCAAGCCTAGGGGTGCCCTAGCCTAAGGCTAGTGGAGCCCTAGCCTTAGCTTAAGCCTAGGGGTGCCCTAGCCTAATCCTCTGGGTGCCCTATCCTAAGCCTAGGGGTGCCCTAGCCTAAGTCTAGGGGTGCCGTAGCCTAAGCCTAGGTGTGCCCTAGCCTTAGCCTAAGCTAGGGGTGCCCTAGGCTAAGCCTAGGGGTGCCCTAGCCTTAGGCTATGGGAGCCCTAGCCTTAGCCTAAGCCTAGGGGTGCCCTAGCCTAAGCCTAGGGGTGCCCTAGCCTAAGCCTAGGGGTGCCCATGCCTTAGGCTAGGGGTGCCCTAGCCTTAGGCTAGGGGAGCCCTAGCCTTAGCCTAAGCCTAGGGGTATCCTAGCCTAAGCCTAGGGGTGCCCAAGCCTAAACCTAAGAGTGTCCTAGCCTTAGGTTAGGGGAGCCCAACCTTAACCTAAGCCTAGGGGTGCCCTAGCCTAAGCCTAGCGGTGCCCAAGCCTAAGCCTAGGGGTGCCCTAACCTAAGGCTAGGGGATCCCTAGCCTTAGGCTAATTCTAGGGGTGCCCTAGCCTAAGCCTAGGGGTGCCCTAGCCTCATCCTAGGGGTGCCGTAGCCTAAGCCTAGGGGTGCCCTAGCCTAAGCCTAGGGGTGCCCTAGCCTAAGGGTAGGGGTTCCCTAGCCTTAGGCTAGGGGAGCCCTTGCCTTAGCTTAAGCCTAAGAGTGCCCTAGCCTAAGCCTAGGGGTGCCCTATCCTTAGGTTAGGGGAGCCCTAGCCTTACATTAAGCCTAGGGGTGCCCTAGCGTAAGCCTAGGGGTGCCCTAGCCTAAGCCTAGGGGTGCCCTAGCCTTAGGCTATGGGAGCCCTAGCCTTAGCTTAAGCCTAGGGGTGCACTAGCCTAAGCCTATGGGTGCCCTAGCCTAAGACTAGGGGTGCCCGAGCCTAAGCCTAGGGGTGCCGTAGCCTAAGCCTAGGGATGCCCTAGCCTTAGACTATGGGAGCCCTAGCCTTAGCCTAAGCCTAGGGGTGCCCTAGCGTAAGCCTAGGGGTGCCCTAGCCTAAGCCTACGGGTGCCCTAGCCTTGGGCTATGGGAGCCCTAGCCTTAGCCTAAGCCCAGTTCTGCCCTAGCCTAAGCCTAGGGGTACCCTAGCCTAAGCCTAGGGGTGCCCTATCCTAAGCCTAGGGGTGTCCTAGCCTTAGGCTAGGGGAGCCCTAAGCTTAACCTAAGCCTAGGGGTGCCCTAGCCTAAGCCTAGGGGTGGCCTAGCATAAGCCTAGATGTGCCCTAGTATTACGCTAGGGGAGCTCTAGCCTTAGCCTAAGCCTAGGGGTGCCCTAGCCTAAGCCTAGGGGTGCCCTAGCCTTAGCCTAAGCTAGGGGTGCCCTAGGCTAAGCCTAGGGGTGCCCTAGCCTTAGGCTATGTGAGCCCTAGCCTTAGCCTAAGCCTAGGGGTGCCCTAGCCTAAGCCTAGGTGTGCCCTAGCCTAAGCCTAGTGGTGCCCTAGCCTTGCGCTATGGGAGCCCTAGCCTTAGCCTAAGCCTAGGGGTGCCCTAGCCTAAGCCTAAGGGTGCCCTAGCCTTACGCTAGGGTTGCCCTAGCCTTAGGCTAGGGGAGCCCTAGCCTTAGCTTAAGCTAGGGGTACCCTAGCCTAAGCCTAGGGGTGTCCTAGCCTTAGGCTAGGGGAGCCCTAACCTTAACCTCAGCCTAGTGGTGCCCTAGCCTAAGCGTAGGGGTGCCCTAGCCTAAGCCTAGGGATGCCCTATCCTTAGGCTAGGGGAGCACTAGCCTTATTCTAAGCCTAGGGGTGCCCAACTTAAGCCTAGGGGTGCCCTAGCCTAAGCCTAGGGGTGCCCTAGCCTAAGCCTAGAGGTGCCCTAGCCTTAGGCTAGGGGAGCTCTAGCCTTAGCCTAAGCCTAGGTGTGCCCTAGCCTAAGCCTAGGGTTGCCCTAGCCTAAGCATACGGGTGCCCTAGCCTTAGCCTAGTCGAGCCGTAGCCTTAGTCTAAGCCTAGGGATGCCCTTGCCTAAGCCTCGAGGTGCCCTAGTCTTAGGCTAGGGGAGTCCTAGCCTTAGCCTAAGCCTAGGGGTGCCCTAGCCTAAGCCTAGGTGTGCCCTAGCCTTAGGCTAGTCGAGACATAGCCTTAGTCTAAGCCTAGGGGTGCCCTAGATTAAGCCTAGGGGTGTCCTAGCCTTGTGCTAGGGGAACCCTAGCCGTAGCCTAAGCCTAGGGATGGCCTAGCCTAAGCCTAGGGGTGCCCTAGCCTAAGCCTAGGGTTGCCCTAGCCTTAGGCTAGTCGAGCCGGAGCCTTAGGCTAAGCCTAGGGGTGCCCTGGCCTAAGCATAAGGGTACCCTAGCCTAAGCCTAGGGGTGCCCTAGCCTTATGCTAGGGGAGCCCTAGCCTTATCCCAAGCCTAGGGGTGCCCTACCCTAAGCCTAGGGGTGCCCTAGCCTATGGGTAGGTGTTCCCTAGCCTTAGGCTAGGGGAGCCCTAGCCTTAGCTTAAGCCTAGGGGTGCCCTAGCCTAAGCCTACGGGTGCCCTAGCCTAATCTTAGGGGTGCCCTAGCCTAAGCCTAGAGGTGCCCTAGCCTTATGGTAGGGGAGCTCTAGCCTTAGCCTAAGCCTAGGGGTGCCCTAGCCTAAGCCAAGGGGTGCCCGAGCCTTAGGCTAGTCGAGCCGTAGCCTTAGTTTAAGCCTAGGGGTGCCCTAGCCTTAGGCTAGGGGAGAGCTAGCCATAGCCTAAGCCTAGGGGTGCCCTTGCCTAAGCCTAGGGGGCCCTAGCCTAAGCCTAGGGGTGCCCTAGCCTAAGGGGAGGGGTTCCCTAGCCTTAGGGTAGGGGAGCCCTAGCCTTAGCCTAAGCCTAGGGGTGCCCTAGCCTAAGCCTAGGGGGCCCTAGCCTAAGCCTAGGGGTGCCGTAGCCTAAGCCTAGGGGTGCCGTAGCCTAAGCCTAGGCGTGCCCTAGCCTTAGGCTAGGGGAGCCCTAGCCTTAACCCAAGCCTAGGGGTGCCCTAGCCTAAGCCTGAGGTGCTCTAGCCTAAGCCTAGGGGTACCCTAGCCTTAGGTTAGGGGAGCCCTAGCCTTAGCTTAAGCCTAAGGGTGCCCTAGCCTAAGCCTAGGGGTACCCTAGCCTAAGCCTAGGGGTGCCCTAGCCTTAGGCTAGGGGAGCTCTAGCCGTAGCCTAAGCCTAGGGGTGCCCTAGCTTAAGCCTAGGGGTGCCCTAGCCTAAGCCTAGGGGTGCCCTAGCCTTAGGCTAGTCGAGCCGTAACCTTAGTCTAAGCCTAGGGGTGCCCTAGCCTAAGCCTAGAGGTGCCATAGTCTTAGGCTAGGGGAGCCCTAGCTTTAGCCTATGCCTATGGGGGCCCTAGCCTAAGCCTAGGGGTGCCCTAGCCTAAGCCTAGGGGTGCCCTAGCCTAAGCCTAGGGTTGCCCTAGCCTTAGGCTAGTCGAGCCAGAGCTTAGGCTAAGCCTAGGGGTGCCTTAGCCTAAGCCTAGGGGTGCCCTACCCTAAGCCTAGGGGTGCCCTAACCTTAGGCTAGGGGATCCCTAGCCTTAGGCTAATACTAGGGGTGCCCTAGCCTAAGCCTAGGGGTGCCGTAGCCTAAGCCTAGGGGTGCCCTAGCCTAAGCCTAGGGGTGCCTTGCCTTATGCTAGGGGAGCCCTAGCCTTTGCCCAAGCCTAGGGGTGCCCTAGCCTAAGGCTAGTGGAGCCCTAGCCTTAGCTTAAGCCTAGGGGTGCCCTAGCCTAATCCTCTGGGTGCCCTATCCTAAGCCTAGGGGTGCCCTAGCCTAAGTCTAGGGGTGCCGTAGCCTAAGCCTAGGTGTGCCCTAGCCTTAGCCTAAGCTAGGGGTGCCCTAGGCTAAGCCTAGGGGTGCCCTAGCCTTAGGCTATGGGAGCCCCAGCCTTAGCCTAAGCCAAGGGGTGCCCTAGCCTAAGCCTAGGGGTGCCCTAGCCTAAGCCTAGGGGTGCCCATGCCTTAGGCTAGGGGTGCCCTAGCCTTAGGCTAGGGGAGCCCTAGACTTAGCCTAAGCCTAGGGGTATCCTAGCCTAAGCCTAGGGGTGCCCAAGCCTAAACCTAAGAGTGTCCTAGCCTTAGGTTAGGGGAGCCCAACTTTAACCTAAGCCTAGGGGTGCCCTAGCCTAAGCCTAGAGGTGCCCAAGCCTAAGCCTAGGGGTGCCCTAACCTAAGGCTAGGGGATCCCTAGCCTTAGGCTAATTCTATGGGTGCCCTAGCCTAAGCCTAGGGGTGCCCTAGCCTCATCCTAGGGGTGCCGTAGCCTAAGCCTAGGGGTGCCCTAGCCTAAGCCTAGGGGTGCCCTAGCCTAAGGGTAGGGGTTCCCTAGCCTTAGGCTAGGGGAGCCCTAGCCTTAGCTTAAGCCTAGGAGTGCCCTAGCCTAAGCCTAGGGGTGCCCTATCCTTAGGTTAGGGGAGCCCTAGCCTTACCTTAAGCCTAGGGGTGCCCTAGCGTAAGCCTAGGGGTGCCCTAGCCTAAGCCTAGGGGTGCCCTAGCCTTAGGCTATGGGAGCCCTAGCCTTAGCTTAAGCCTAGGGGTGCACTAGCCTAAGCCTATGGGTGCCCTAGCCTAAGACTAGGGGTGCCCGAGCCTAAGCCTAGGGGTGCCGTAGCCTAAGCCTAGGGATGCCCTAGACTTAGACTATGGGAGCCCTAGCCTTAGCCTAAGCCTAGGGGTGCCCTAGCGTAAGCCTAGGGGTGCCCTAGCCTAAGCCTACGGGTGCCCTAGCCTTGGGCTATGGGAGCCCTAGCCTTAGCCTAAGCCTTGGGGTACCCTAGCCTAAGCCTAGGGGTGCCCTATCCTAAGCCTAGGGGTGTCCTAGCCTTAGGCTAGGGGAGCCCTAAGCTTAACCTAAGCCTAGGGGTGCCCTAGCCTAAGCCTAGGGGTGCCCTAGCATAAGCCTAGAGGTGCCCTAGTATTAGGCTAGGGGAGCTCTAGCCTTAGCCTAAGCCTAGGGGTGCCCTAGCCTAAGCCTAGGGGTGCCCTAGCCTTAGCCTAAGCTAGGGGTGCCCTAGGCTAAGCCTAGGGGTGCCCTAGCCTTAGGCTATGTGAGCCCTAGCCTTAGCCTAAGCCTAGGGGTGCCCTAGCCTAAGCCTAGGTGTGCCCTAGCCTAAGCCTAGTGGTGCCCTAGCCTTGGGCTATGGGAGCCCTAGCCTTAGCCTAAGCCTAGGGGTGCCCTAGCCTAAGCGTAAGGGTGCCCTAGCCTTACGCTAGGGGTGCCCTAGCCTTAGGCTAGGGGAGCCCTAGCCTTAGCTTAAGCTAGGGGTACCCTAGCCTAAGCCTAGGGGTGTCCTAGCCTTAGGCTAGGGGAGCCCTAACCTTAACCTCAGCCTAGTGGTGCCCTAGCCTAAGCGTAGGGGTGCCCTAGCCTAAGCCTAGGGATGCCCTATCCTTAGGCTAGGGGAGCACTAGCCTTAGTCTAAGCCTAGGGGTGCCCAACTTAAGCCTAGGGGTGCCCTAGCCTAAGCCTAGGGGTGCCCTAGCCTAAGCCTAGAGGTGCCCTAGCCTTAGGCTAGGGGAGCTCTAGCCTTAGCCTAAGCCTAGGTGTGCCCTAGCCTAAGCCTAGGGTTGCCCTAGCCTAAGCATACGGGTGCCCTAGCCTTAGGCTAGTCGAGCCGGAGCCTTAGTCTAAGCCTAGGGATGCCCTTGCCTAAGCCTCGAGGTGTCCTAGTCTTAGGCTAGGGGAGTCCAAGCCTTAGCCTAAGCCTAGGGGTGCCCTAGCCTAAGCCTAGGTGTGCCCTAGCCTTAGGCTAGTCGAGACATAGCCTTAGTCTAAGCCTAGGGGTGCCCTAGATTAAGCCTAGGGGTGTCCTAGCCTTGTGCTAGGGGAACCCTAGCCGTAGCCTAAGCCTAGGGATGGCCTAGCCTAAGCCTAGGGGTGCCCTAGCCTAAGCCTAGGGTTGCCCTAGCCTTAGGCTAGTCGAGCCGGAGCCTTAGGCTAAGCCTAGGGGTGCCCTGGCCTAAGCATAAGGGTACCCTAGCCTAAGCCTAGGGGTGCCCTAGCCTTATGCTAGGGGAGCCCTAGCCTTATCCCAAGCCTAGGGGTGCCCTACCCTAAGCCTAGGGGTGCCCTAGCCTAAGGGTAGGTGTTCCCTAGCCTTAGGCTAGGGGAGCCCTAGCCTTAGCTTAAGCCTAGGGGTGCCCTAGCCTAAGCCTACGGGTGCCCTAGCCTAATCTTAGGGGTGCCCTAGCCTAAGCCTAGAGGTGCCCTAGCCTTATGGTAGGGGAGCTCTAGCCTTAGCCTCAGCCTAGGGGTGCCCTAGCCTAAGCCAAGGGGTGCCCGAGCCTTAGGCTAGTCGAGCCGTAGCCTTAGTTTAAGCCTAGGGGTGCCCTAGCCTTAGGCTAGGGGAGAGCTAGCCATAGCCTAAGCCTAGGGGTGCCCTTGCCTAAGCCTAGGGGAGCCCTAGCCTTAGGCTAGGGGAGCCCTAGCCTAAGCCTTGGGGTGCCCTAGCCTAAGGGTAGGGGTTCCCTAGCCTTAGGGTAGGGGAGCCCTAGCCTTAGCCTAAGCCTAGGGGTGCCCTAGCCTAAGCCTAGGGGGCCCTAGCCTAAGCCTAGGGGTGCCGTAGCCTAAGCCTAGGGGTGCCGTAGCCTAAGCCTAGGGGTGCCCTAGCCTAAGCCTAGGCGTGCCCTAGCCTTAGGCTAGGGGAGCCCTAGCCTTAACCCAAGCCTAGGGGTGCCCTAGCCTAAGCCTGAGGTGCTCTAGCCTAAGCCTAGGGGTACCCTAGCCTTAGGTTAGGGGAGCCCTAGCCTTAGCTTAAGCCTAAGGGTGCCCTAGCCTAAGCCTAGGGGTACCCTAGCCTAAGCCTAGGGGTGCCCTAGCCTTAGGCTAGGGGAGGCCTAGCCTTAGCTTAAGCCTAGGGGTGCCCTAGCCTAAGCCTATGGGTGCCCTAGCCTAAGCCTGGGGGTGCCCTAGCCTAAGCCTAGGGGTGCTCTAGCCTTAGGCTAGGTGAGCCCTAGCCTTAGCCTAAGCCTAGGGGTGCCCTAGCCTAAGCTTAGGGGGGCCCTAGCCTAAGCCTAGGGGTGCCCTAGCCTAAGCCTAGGGATGCCCTAGCCTTAGGCTATGGGAGCTCTAGCCTTAGCCTAAGCCTAGGAGTGCCCTAGCCTAAGCTTAGGGGTGCCCTATCCTAAGCCTAGGGGTGTCGTAGCCTTAGGCTAGGGGAGCCCTAAGCTTAACCTAAGCCTAGGGGTGCCCTAGCCTAAGCCTAGGGGTGCACTAGCCTAATCCTAGGGATGCCCTAGCCTTGGGCTAGGGGAGCCCTAGCCTTAGCCTAAGCCTAGGGGTGCCCTAGCCTAAGCGTAGAGGTGCCCTAGTCTTAGGCTAGGGGAGCTCTAGCCTTAGCCTAAGCCTAGGGGTGCCCTAGCCTAAGCCTAGGGGTGCCCTAGCTGAAGCCTAGGGGTGCCCTAGCCTTAGCCTAAGCTAGGGGTGCCCTAGGCTAAGCCTAGGAGTGCCCTACCCTTAGGCTATGGGAGCCCTAGCCTTAGCCTAAGCCTAGGGGTGCCCTAGCCTAAGGGTAGGGGTTCCCTAGCCTAAGCCAAGGAGTGCCCTAGCCTAAGCCTAGGGGTGCCCTAGCCTTGGGCTTTGGGAGCCTTAGCCTTAGCCTAATCCTAGGTGTGCCCTAGCCTAAGCCTAGGGTTTCCCTAGCCTTAGGATAGTGGTGCCCTAGCCTTAGTCTCGGGGAGCCCTAGCCTTAGCCTAAGCCTAGGGGTACCCTAGCCTAACCCAGGGGTGCCCTAGCCTAAGCCTAGGGGTGCCCTAGCCTAAGCCAAGGGTTCCCTAGCCTTGGGCTATGGGAGCCCTAGCCTTAGCCTAAGCCTAGGGGTGCCCTAGCCTAAGCCAAGGGTGACCTAGCCTTAGGCTAGGGGTGCCCTAGCTTTAGGCTAGGGGAGCCCTAACCTTAACCTCAGCCTAGGGGTGCCCTAGCCTAAGCCTTGGGGTGCCCTAGCCTAAGCCTAGGGGTGTCCTAGCCTAAGCCTAGGGGTGTCCTAGCCTTAGACAAGGGGAGCCCTAACCTTAACCTCAGCTTAGGGGTGCCCTAGCCTAAGCCTAGGGAAGCCCTATCCTTAGGCTAGGGGAGCCCTACCTTAGCCTAAGCCTAGGGGTGCCCTAGCCTAAGACTAGGGGTGGCCTAGCCTAAGCCTAGGGGTGCCCTAGCCTAAGCCTAGAGGTGCCCTAGCCTTAGGCTAGGGGAGCTCTAGCCTTAGCCTAAGCCTAGGGGTGCCCTA
The DNA here is from genome assembly GCF_050624435.1 of Tenrec ecaudatus. NCBI lineage: Eukaryota > Metazoa > Chordata > Mammalia > Afrosoricida > Tenrecidae > Tenrec > Tenrec ecaudatus. The sequence continues at coordinate 164,087 of NW_027459010.1, forward strand.
GCTTAAGCCTAGGGGTGCCCTAGCCTAAGCCTAGGGGTGCCCTAGCCTTAGGCTAGTCGAGCCGTAACCTTAGTCTAAGACTAGGGGTGCCCTAGCCTAAGACTAGAGGTGCCATAGTCTTAGGCTAGGGGAGCCCTAGCTTTAGCCTATGCCTATGGGTGCCCTAGCCTAAGCCTAGGGGTGCCTTAGCCTAAGCCTAGGGGTGCCCTAGCCTAAGCCTAGGGGTGCCCTAGCCTTAGGCTAGTCGAGCCATAGCCTTAGTCTAAGCCTAGGGGTGCCCTAGCCTAAGCCTATGGGTGCCCAAGCTTAAGCCTAGGGGTGTCCTAGCCTTGTGCTAGGGGAGCCCTAGCCGTAGCCTAAGCCTAGGGATTCCCTAGCCTAAGCCTAGGGGTGCCCCAGCCTAAGCCTAGGGTCGCCCTAGCCTTAGGCTCGTCGAGCCAGAACTTAGGCTAAGCCTAGGGGTGCCTTAGCCTAAGCCTAGGGGTGCCGTACCCTAAGCCTAGGGGTGCCCTAACCTTAGGCTAGGGGATCCCTAGCCTTAGGCTAATACTAGGGGTGCCCTAGCCTAAGCCTAGGGGTGCCGTAGCCTAAGCCTAGGGGTGCCCTAGCCTTGGGCTATGGGAGCCCTAGCCTTAGCCTAAGCCTAGGGATGCCCTATCCTTAGGCTATGGGAGCTCTAGCCTTAGCCTAAGCCTAGGAGTGCCCTAGCCTAAGCTTAGGGGTGCCCTATCCTAAGCCTAGGGGTGTCGTAGCCTTAGGCTAGGGGAGCCCTAAGCTTAACCTAAGCCTAGGGGTGCCCTAGCCTAAGCCTAGGGGTGCACTAGCCTAATCCTAGGGATGCCCTAGCCTTGGGCTAGGGGAGCCCTAGCCTTAGCCTAAGCCTAGGGGTGCCCTAGCCTAAGCGTAGAGGTGCCCTAGTCTTAGGCTAGGGGATCTCTAGCCTTAGCCTAAGCCTAGGGGTGCCCTAGCCTAAGCCTAGGGGTGCCCTAGCTGAAGCCTAGGGGTGCCCTAGCCTTAGCCTAAGCTAGGGGTGCCCTAGGCTAAGCCTAGGAGTGCCCTACCCTTAGGCTATGGGAGCCCTAGCCTTAGCCTAAGCCTAGGGGTGCCCTAGCCTAAGGGTAGGGGTTCCCTAGCCTAAGCTAAGGAGTGCCCTAGCCTAAGCCTAGGGGTGCCCTAGCCTTGGGCTATGGGAGCCTTAGCCTTAGCCTAATCCTAGGTGTGCCCTAGCCTAAGCCTAGGGTTTCCCTAGCCTTAGGATAGTGGTGCCCTAGCCTTAGTCTAGGGGAGCCCTAGCCTTAGCCTAAGCCTAGGGGTACCCTAGCCTAAGCCTAGGGGTTCCCTAGCCTAAGCCTAGGGGTGCCCTAGCCTAAGCCAAGGGTGCCCTAGCCTTGGGCTATGGGAGCCATAGCCTTAGCCTAAGCCTAGGGGTGCCCTAGCCTAAGCCAAGGGTGACCTAGCCTTAGGCTAGGGGTGCCCTAGCCTTAGGCTAGGGGAGCCCCAACCTTAACCTCAGCCTAGGGGTGCCCTAGCCTAAGCCTTGGGGTGCCCTAGCCTAAGCCTAGGGGTGTCCTAGCCTAAGCCTAGGGGTGTCCTAGCCTTAGACAAGGGGAGCCCTAACCTTAACCTCAGCCTAGGGGTGCCCTAGCCTAAGCCTAGGGGTGCCCTAGCCTAAGCCTAGGGAAGCCCTATCCTTAGGCTAGGGGAGCCCTACCTTAGCCTAAGCCTAGGGGTGCCCTAGCCTAAGCCTAGGGGTGGCCTAGCCTAAGCCTAGGGGTGCCCTAGCCTAAGCCTAGAGGTGCCCTAGCCTTAGGCTAGGGGAGCTCTAGCCTTAGCCTAAGCCTAGGGGTGCCCTAGCTTAAGCCTAGGGGTGCCCTAGCCTAAGCCTAGGGGTGCCCTAGCCTTAGGCTAGTCGAGCCGTAACCTTAGTCTAAGACTAGGGGTGCCCTAGCCTAAGACTAGAGGTGCCATAGTCTTAGGCTAGGGGAGCCCTAGCTTTAGCCTATGCCTATGGGTGCCCTAGCCTAAGCCTAGGGGTGCCTTAGCCTAAGCCTAGGGGTGCCCTAGCCTAAGCCTAGGGGTGCCCTAGCCTTAGGCTAGTCGAGCCATAGCCTTAGTCTAAGCCTAGGGGTGCCCTAGCCTAAGCCTATGGGTGCCCAAGCTTAAGCCTAGGGGTGTCCTAGCCTTGTGCTAGGGGAGCCCTAGCCGTAGCCTAAGCCTAGGGATTCCCTAGCCTAAGCCTAGGGGTGCCCCAGACTAAGCCTAGGGTCGCCCTAGCCTTAGGCTCGTCGAGCCAGAACTTAGGCTAAGCCTAGGGGTGCCTTAGCCTAAGCCTAGGGGTGCCGTACCCTAAGCCTAGGGGTGCCCTAACCTTAGGCTAGGGGATCCCTAGCCTTAGGCTAATACTAGGGGTGCCCTAGCCTAAGCCTAGGGGTGCCGTAGCCTAAGCCTAGGGGTGCCCTAGCCTTGGGCTATGGGAGCCCTAGCCTTAGCCTAAGCCTAGGGATGCCCTAGCCTTAGGCTATGGGAGCTCTAGCCTTAGCCTAAGCCTAGGAGTGCCCTAGCCTAAGCTTAGGGGTGCCCTATCCTAAGCCTAGGGGTGTCGTAGCCTTAGGCTAGGGGAGCCCTAAGCTTAACCTAAGCCTAGGGGTGCCCTAGCCTAAGCCTAGGGGTGCACTAGCCTAATCCTAGGGATGCCCTAGCCTTGGGCTAGGGGAGCCCTAGCCTTAGCCTAAGCCTAGTGGTGCCCTAGCCTAAGCGTAGAGGTGCCCTAGTCTTAGGCTAGGGGAGCTCTAGCCTTAGCCTAAGCCTAGGGGTGCCCTAGCCTAAGCCTAGGGGTGCCCTAGCTGAAGCCTAGGGGTGCCCTAGCCTTAGCCTAAGCTAGGGGTGCCCTAGGCTAAGCCTAGGAGTGCCCTACCCTTAGGCTATGGGAGCCCTAGCCTTAGCCTAAGCCTAGGGGTGCCCTAGCCTAAGGGTAGGGGTTCCCTAGCCTAAGCTAAGGAGTGCCCTAGCCTAAGCCTAGGGGTGCCCTAGCCTTGGGCTATGGGAGCCTTAGCCTTAGCCTAATCCTAGGTGTGCCCTAGCCTAAGCCTAGGGTTTCCCTAGCCTTAGGATAGTGGTGCCCTAGCCTTAGTCTAGGGGAGCCCTAGCCTTAGCCTAAGCCTAGGGGTACCCTAGCCTAAGCCTAGGGGTGCCCTAGCCTAATCCTAGGGGTGCCCTAGCCTAAGCGAAGGGTGCCCTAGCCTTGGGCTATGGGAGCCATAGCCTTAGCCTAAGCCTAGGGGTGCCCTAGCCTAAGCCAAGGGTGACCTAGCCTTAGGCTAGGGGTGCCCTAGCCTTAGGCTAGGGGAGCCCCAACCTTAACCTCAGCCTAGGGGTGCCCTAGCCTAAGCCTTGGGGTGCCCTAGCCTAAGCCTAGGGGTGTCCTAGCCTAAGCCTAGGGGTGTCCTAGCCTTAGACAAGGGGAGCCCTAACCTTAACCTCAGCCTAGGGGTGCCCTAGCCTAAGCCTAGGGGTGCCCTAGCCTAAGCCTAGGGAAGCCCTATCCTTAGGCTAGGGGAGCCCTACCTTAGCCTAAGCCTAGGGGTGCCCTAGCCTAAGCCTAGGGGTGGCCTAGCCTAAGCCTAGGGGTGCCCTAGCCTAAGCCTAGAGGTGCCCTAGCCTTAGGCTAGGGGAGCTCTAGCCTTAGCCTAAGCCTAGGGGTGCCCTAGCTTAAGCCTAGGGGTGCCCTAGCCTAAGCCTAGGGGTGCCCTAGCCTTAGGCTAGTCGAGCCGTAACCTTAGTCTAAGACTAGGGGTGCCCTAGCCTAAGCCTAGAGGTGCCATAGTCTTAGGCTAGGGGAGCCCTAGCTTTAGCCTATGCCTATGGGTGCCCTAGCCTAAGCCTAGGGGTGCCTTAGCCTAAGCCTAGGGGTGCCCTAGCCTAAGCCTAGGGGTGCCCTAGCCTTAGGCTAGTCGAGCCATAGCCTTAGTCTAAGCCTAGGGGTGCCCTAGCCTAAGCCTATGGGTGCCCAAGCTTAAGCCTAGGGGTGTCCTAGCCTTGTGCTAGGGGAGCCCTAACCGTAGCCTAAGTCTAGGGATTCCCTAGCCTAAGCCTAGGAGTGCCCCAGCCTAAGCCTAGGGTTGCCCTAGCCTTAGGCTCGTCGAGCCAGAGCTTAGGCTAAGCCTAGGGGTGCCTTAGCCTAAGCCTAGGGGTGCCGTACCCTAAGCCTTTGGGGTGCCCTAACCTTAGGCTAGGGGATCCCTAGCCTTAGGCTAATACTAGGGGTGCCCTAGCCTAAGCCTAGAGGTGCCCTAGCCTAAGCCTAGGGGTGCCTTGCCTTATGCTAGGGGAGCACTAGCCTTAGCCCAAGCCTAGGGGTGCCCTAGCCTAAGGCTAGTGGAGCCCTAGCCTTAGCTTAAGCCTAGGGGTGCCCTAGCCTAATCCTCTGGGTGCCGTATCCTAAGCCTAGGGGTGCCCTAGCCTAAGTCTAGGGGTGCCGTAGCCTAAGCCTAGGGGTGCCCTAGCCTAAGCCTAGGGATGCCCTAGCCTTAGGCTATGGGAGCTCTAGCCTTAGCCTAATCCTAGGGGTGCCCTAGCCTAAGCTTAGGGGTGCCCTATCCTAAGCCTAGGGGTGCCCTAGCCTTAGCCTAAGCTAGGGGTGCCCTAGGCTAAGCCTAGGGGTGCCCTACCCTTAGGCTATGGGAACCCTAGCCTTAACCTAAGCCTAGGGGTGCCCTAGCCTAAGCCTAGGGGTGCCCTAGCCTAAGCCTAGGGGTGCCCTAGCCTAAGCCTAGGGGTGCCCTAGCCTTGGGCTATGGGAGCCCTAGCCTTAGCCTAAGCCTAGGTGTGCCCTAGCCTAAGCCTAGGGGTTCCCTAGCCTTAGGCTAGGGGTGCCCTAGCCTTATTCTAGGGGAGCCCTAGCCTTAGCCTACGCCTAGGGGTACCCTAGCCTAAGCCTAGGGGTGCCCAAGCCTAAAACTAGGGATGCCCTAGCCTTAGGCTATGGGAGCCCTAGCCTTAGCCTAAGCCTAGGGGTGCCCTAGCGTAAGCCTAGGGGTGCCCTAGCCTAAGCCTACGGGTGCCATAGCCTTGGGCTATGGGAGCCCTAGCCTTAGCCTAAGCCTAGTTCTGCCCTAGCCTAAGCCTAGGGGTGCCCTAACCTTAGGTTTGGGGTGCCCTAGCCTTAGGCTAGGGGAGCCCTAGCCTTAGCCTAAGCCTTTGGGTACCCTAGCCTAAGCCTAGGGGTGCCCTATCCTAAGCCTAGGGGTGTCCTAGGCTTAGGCTAGGGGAGCCCTAAGCTTAACCTAAGCCTAGGGTTGCGCTAGCTTAAGCCTAGGGGTGCCCTAGCATAAGCCTAGTGGTGCCCTAGTATTAGGCTAGGGGAGCTCTAGCCTTAGCCTAAGCCTAGGGGTGCCCTAGCCTAAGCCTAGGGGTGCCCTAGCCTTAGCCTAAGCTAGGGGTGCCCTAGGCTAAGCCTAGGGGTGCCCTAGCCTTAGGCTATGTGAGCCCTAGCCTTAGCTTAAGCCTAGGGGTGCCCTAGCCTAAGCCTAAGGGTGCCCTAGCCTAAGCTTAGTGGTGCCCTAGCCTTGGGCTATGGGAGCCCTAGCCTTAGCCTAAGCCTAGGGGTGCCCTAGCCTAAGCCTAGGGGTGCCCTAGCCTTACGCTAGGGGTGCCCTAGCCTTAGGCTAGGGGAGCCCTAGCCTTAGCATAAGCTAGGGGTACCCTAGCCTAAGCCTAGGGGTGCCCTAGCCTAAGCTTAGGGGTGTCCTAGCCTTAGGCTAGGGGAGCCCTAACCTTAACCTCAGCCTAGTGGTGCCCTAGCCTAAGCGTAGGGGTGCCCTAGCCTAAGCCTAGGGATGCCCTATCCTTAGGCTAGGGGAGCACTAGCCTTAGCCTAAGCCTAGGGGTGCACAACTTAAGCCTAGGGGTGCCCTAGCCTAAGCCTAGGGGTGCCCTAGCCTAAGCCTAGAGGTGCCCTAGCCTTAGGCTAGGGGAGCTCTAGCCTTAGCCTAAGCCTAGGGGTGCCCTAGCCTAAGCCTAGGTGTGCCCTAGCCTTAGGCTAGTCGAGCCATAGCCTTAGTCTAAGCCTAGGGGTGCCCTAGCCTAAGCATATGGGTGCCCTAGCTTAAGCCTAGGGGTGTCCTAGCCTTGTGCTAGGGGAACCCTAGCCGTAGCCTAAGCCTAGGGATGCCCTAGCCTAAGCCTAGGGGTGCCCTAGCCTAAGCCTAGGGTTGCCCTAGCCTTAGGCTAGTCGAGCCGGAGCCTTAGGCTAAGCCTAGGGGTGCCCTGGCCTAAGCCTAGAGGTACCCTAGCCTAAGCCTAGGGGTGCCGTAGCCTAAGCCTAGGGGTGCCCTAGCCTAAGCCTAGGGGTGCCCTAGCCTTATGCTAGGGGAGCCCTAGCCTTAGCCCAAGCCTAGGGGTGCCCTAGCCTAAGCCTAGGGGTGCCCTAGCCTAAGGGTAGGGGTTCCCTAGCCTTAGGCTAGGGGATCCCTAGCATTAGCTTAAGCCTAGGGGTTCCCTAGCCTAAGCCTACGGGTGCCCTAGCCTAAGCTTAGGGGTGCCCTAGCCTAAGCCTAGAGGTGCCCAAGCCTTAGGGTAGGGGAGCTCTAGCCTTAGCCTAAGCCTAGGGGTGCCCTAGCCTAAGCCAAGGGGTGCCCGAGGCTTAGGCTAGTAGAGCCGTAGCCTTAGTTTAAGCCTAGGGGTGCCCTAGCCTAAGCCTAGAGGTGCCCTAGCCTTAGGTTAGGGGAGCCCTAGCCATAGCCTAAGCCTAGGGGTGCCCTTGCCTAAGCCTAGGGGTGCCCTAGCCTTAGGCTAGTGGTGCCCTAGCCTTGGGCTATGGGAGCCCTAGCCTTAGCCTAAGCCTAGGGGTGCCCTAGCCTAAGCCTAGGGGTGCCCTAGCCTAAGCCTAGAGGTGCCCTAGCCTTAGGCTAGGGGAGCTCTAGCCTTAGCCTAAGCCTAGGTGTGCCCTAGCCTAAGCCTAGGGGTGCCCTAGCCTAAGCCTAGGGGTGCCCTACCCTTAGGCTAGTCGAGCCGTAGCCTTAGTCGAAGCCTAGGGTTGCCCTTGCCTAAGCCTCGAGGTGCCCTAGTCTTAGGCTAGGGGAGTCCTAGCCTTAGCCTAAGCCTAGTGGTGCCCTAGCCTAAGCCTAGGTGTGCCCTAGCCTTAGACTAGTCGAGCCATAGCCTTAGTCTAAACATAGGGGTGCCCTAGCCTAAGCCTATGGGTGCCCTAGCTTAAGCCTAGGGGTGTCCTAGCCTTGTGCTAGGGGAACCCTAGCCGTAGCCTAAGCCTAGGGATGCCCTACCCTAAGCCTAGGGGTGCCCTAGTCTAAGCCTAGGGTTGCCCTAGCCTTAGGCTAGTCGAGCCGGAGCCTTAGGCTAAGCCTAGGGGTGCCCTGGCCTAAGCCTAGGGGTACCATAGCCTAAGCCTAGGGGTGCCGTAGCCTAAGCCTAGGGGTGCCCTAGCCTAAGCCTAGGGGTGCCCTAGCCTTATGCTAGGGGAGTCCTAGCCTTAGCCCACGCCTAGGGGTGCCCTAGCCTAAGCCTAGGGGTGCCGTAGCCTAAGGGGAGGGGTTCCCTAACCTTAGGCTAGGGGAGCCCTAGCATTAGCTTAAGCCTAGGGGTGCCCTAGCGTAAGCCTACGGGTGCCCTAGCCTAAGCTTAGGGATGCCCTAGCCTAAGCCTAGAGGTGCCCAAGCCTTAGGGTAGGGGAGCTCTAGCCTTAGCCTAAGCCTAGGGGTGCCCTAGCCTAAGCCAAGGGGTGCCCGAGCCTTAGGCTAGTCGAGCCGTAGCCTTAGTTTAAGCCTAGGGGTGCCCTAGCCTAAGCCTAGAGGTGCCCTAGCCTTAGGTTAGGGGAGCCCTAGCCATAGCCTAAGCCTAGGGGTGCCCTTGCCTAAGCCTAGGGGAGCCCTAGCCTTAGGCTAGGGGAGCCCTAGCCCTAGCCCAAGGCTAGGGGTGCCCTAGCCTAAGCCTTGGTGTGCCCTAGCCTAAGGGTAGGGGTTCCCTAGCCTTAGGGTAGGGGAGCCCTAGCCTTAGCCTAAGCCTAGTGGTGCCCTAGCCTAAGCCTAGGGGGCCCTAGCCTAAGCCTAGGGGTGCCGTAGCCTAAGCCTAGGGGTGCCGTAGCCTAAGCCTAGGGGTGCCCTAGCCTAAGCCTAGGCGTGCCCTAGCCTTAGGCTAGGGGAGCCCTAGCCTTAGCCCAAGCCTAGGGGTGCCCTAGCCTAAGCCTGGGGTGCTCTAGCCTAAGCCTAAGGGTGCCCTAGCCTTAGGTTAGGGGAGCCCTAGCCTTAGCTTAAGCCTAGGGGTGCCCTACCCTAAGCCTAGGGGTACCCTAGCCTAAGCCTAGGGGTGCCCTAGCCTTAGGCTAGGGGAGCCCTAGCCTTAGCTTAAGCCTATGTGCCCTAGCCTAAGCCTATGGGTGCCCTAGCCTAAGACTAGGGGTGCCCTAGCCTAAGCCGAGGGGTGCCCTAGCCTTAGGCAATGGGAGCCCTAGCCTTAGCCTAAGCCTAGGGGTGCCCTAGCCTAAGCTTAGGGGGGCCCTAGCCTAAGCCAAGGGGTGCCCTAGCCTAAGCCTAGGGATGCCCTAGCCTTAGACTATGGGAGCTCTAGCCTTAGCCTAAACCTAGGAGTGCCCTAGCAAAAGCTTAGGGGTGCCCTATCCTAAGCCTAGGGGTGTCGTAGCCTTAGGCTAGGGGAGCCCTAAGCTTAACCTAAGCCTAGAGGTGCCCTAGCCTAAGCCTAGGGGTGCACTAGCCTAAGCCTAGGGATGCCCTAGCTTGGGCTAGGGGAGCCCTAGCTTTAGCCTAAGCCTAGGGGTGCCCTAGCCTAAGCGTAGAGGTGTCCTAGTCTTAGGCTAGGGGAGCTCTAGCCTTAGCCTAAGCCTAGGGGTGCCCTAGCCTAAGCCTAGGGGTGCCCTAGCTGAAGCCTAGGGGTGCCCTAGCCTTAGCCTAAGCTAGGGGTGCCCTAGGCTAAGCCTAGGGGTGCCCTACCCTTAGGCTATGGGAGCCCTAGCCTTAGCCTAAGCCTAGGGGTGCCCTAGCCTAAGCCTAGGGGTGCCCTAGCCTAAGCCTAGGGGTGCCCTAGCCTAAGCCTAGGTGTGCCCTAGCCTTGGGCTATGGGAGCCCTAGCCTTAGCCTAATCTTAGGTGTGCCCTAGCCTAAGCCTAGGGTTTCCCTAGCCTTAGGATAGTGGTGCCTTAGACTTAGTCTAGGGGAGCCCTAGCCTTAGCCTTAACCTAGGGGTACCCTAGCCTAAGCCTACGGGTGCCCTAGCCTAAGCCTAGGGGTGCCCTAACCTAAGCCAAGGGTGCCCTAGCCTTGGGCTATGGGAGCCCTAGCCTTAGCCTAAGCTTAGTGGTGCCCTAGCCTAAGCCTAGGGGTGACCTAGCCTTAGGCTAGGGGTGCCCTAGCCTTAGGCTAGGGGAGCCCTAACCTTAACCTCAGCCTAGGGGTTCCCTAGCCTAAGCCTAGGGGTGCCCTAGCCTAAGCCTAGGGGTGCCCTAGCCTAAGCCTAGGGGTGTCCTAGCCTTAGGCAAGGGGAGCCCTAACCTTAACCTCAGCCTAGGGGTGCCCTAGCCTAAGCCTAGGGGTGCCCTAGCCTAAGCCTAGGGAAGCCCTATCCTTAAGCTAGGGGAGACCTACCTTAGCCTAAGCCTAGGGGTGCCCTAGCCTAAGCCTAGGGGTGGCCTAGCCTAAGCCTAGGGGTGCCCTAGCCTAAGCCTAGAGGTGCCCTAGCCTTAGGCTAGGGGAGCTCTAGCCTTAGCCTAAGCCTAGGGGTGCCCTAGCTTAAGCCTAGGGGTGCCCTAGCCTAAGCCTAGGGGTGCCCTAACCTTAGGCTAGGGGATCCCTAGCCTTAGGCTAATTCTAGGGGTGCCCTAGCCTAAGCTTAGGGGTGCCCTAGACTAAGCCTAGGGGTGCCCTAGCCTTAGGATAGGGGAGCCCTAGCCTTAGCCCAAGCTGAGGGGTGCCTTGCCTAAGCCTAGGCGTGCCCTAGCCTAAGCCTATGGGTGCCGTAGCCTAAGCCTAGGGGTGCCCTATCCTTAGCCTAGAGGTGCCCTAGCCTTAGGCTAGGGGAGCTCTAGACTTAGCCTAAGCCTAGGGGTGCCGTACCCTAAGCCTAGGGGTGAACTAGCCTAAGCCTAGGGTTGCCCAAGCCTTAGGCTAGTTGAGCCGTAGCCTTAGTCTAAGCCTAGGGGTGCCCTATCGTAAGCCTAGAGGTGCCCTAGCCTTAGGCTAGGGGAGCCCTAGCCTTAGCCTAAGCCTAGGAGTGCCCTAGCCTAAGCCTAAGGGTGCCCTAGCCATAGGCTAGTCGAGCCATAATCCTTAGTCTAAGCCTACGGGTGCCCTAGCCTAAGCCTATGGGTGCCCTCGCTTAAGCCTAGGGGTGCCCTAACCTTAGGCTAGGGGATCCCTAGCCTTAGGCTAATTCTAGGGGTGCCCTAGCCTAAGCCTAGGGGTGCCCTAGCCTATGCCTAGGGGTGCCGTAGACTAAGCCTAGGGATGCCCTAGCCTAAGCCTAGGGGTGCCCTCACCTTAGGCTAGGGGAGCCCTAGCTTTAGCCCAAGCCTAGGGGTGCCCTATTCTAAGCCTAGGTGTACCCTAGCCTAAGCCTAGGTGTGCCCTAGCCTAAGCCTAGGGGTGCCCTAGCCTAACCCTAGGGGTTCGCTAGCCTTAGGCTAGGGAAACCCTAGCCTTAGCTTAAACCTAGGGGTGCCCAAGCCTAAGCCTAGGGGTGCCCTATCCTAAGCCTAGGGGTGCCCTAGCCTTAGGCTAGGGGAGCCCTAGCCTTAGCCTAAGCCTAGGGGTGCCCTGGCCTAAGCGTAGGGGTGCCCTAGCCTTAGGCTCGGGGAGCCCTAGCCTTATCCTAAGCCTTGGGGTGCCCTAGCCCAAGCCTAGGGGTGCCCTAGCCTAAGCCTAGAGGTGCCTTAGCCTTAGGCTAGGGGAGCCCTAGCCTTAGCTTGAGCCTAGGGGTGCCCTAGCCTAAGCCTAGGGGTGACCTAGCCAAAGCCTAGGGGTACGATAGCCTAAGCCTAGGGGTGCCCAAGCCTAAGCCTAAGGGTGCCCTAGCCTTAGGCTAGGGGAGCCCTAGCCTAAGCATAAACCTATTGGTGCCCTAGCCTAAGCCTAGGGGTGCCCTAGCCTAAGCCTAGGGGTGCCCTAGCCTTAGGCTACGGGAGCCTAAGCCTTAGCCTAAGCCTAGGGGTGCCCTAGCCTAAGCCTAGGGGTGCCCTCGCCTAAGCCTAGGGGTGCCCTAGCCTAAGTCTAGGGGTGCCCTAGCCTAAGCCTAGGGATGCCCTAGCCTTAGGCTAGGGGAGCCCTAGCCTTAGCCTAAGCCTAGGGGTTCCCTAGCCTAAGCATAGGGGTGCCACAGCCTAAGCCTAGGGGTGCCCAAGACTAAGCCTAGGGGTGCCCTATCCTAAGCCTAGGGGTGCCCTAGCCTTAGGCTAGGGGAGCCCTAGCCTTATCCTAAGCCTAGGGGTGCCCTAGCCTAAGCATAGGGGTGCCATAGCCTAAGCCTAGGGGTGCCCAAGCCTAAGACTAAGGGTGCCCTAGCCTTAGGTTAGGGGAACCCAGGCTAAGCCTAAGCATAGTGGTGCCCTAGCCTAAGCCTTGGGGTGTCCAAACCTTAGGCTAGGGGAGCCTAGACCTTAAACTAAGCCTAGGGGTGCCCTATCATAAGCCTAGGGGTGCCCTAGCCTTAGGCTAGGGGAGCCCTAGCCTTAGCCTAAGCCTAGGGGTGCCCTAGCCTAAGCCTAGAGGTGCCCTAGCCTTAGGCTAGGGGAGCTCTAGCCTTAGCCTAAGCCTAGGGGTGCCCTAGCTTAAGCCTAGGGGTGCCCTAGCCTAAGCCTAGGGGTGCCCTAACCTTAGGCTAGGGGATCCCTAGCCTTAGGCTAATTCTAGGGGTGCCCTAGCCTAAGCTTAGGGGTGCCCTAGACTAAGCCTAGGGGTGCCCTAGCCTTAGGATAGGGGAGCCCTAGCCTTAGCCCAAGCTGAGGGGTGCCTTGCCTAAGCCTAGGCGTGCCCTAGCCTAAGCCTATGGGTGCCGTAGCCTAAGCCTAGGGGTGCCCTATCCTTAGCCTAGAGGTGCCCTAGCCTTAGGCTAGGGGAGCTCTAGACTTAGCCTAAGCCTAGGGGTGCCGTACCCTAAGCCTAGGGGTGAACTAGCCTAAGCCTAGGGTTGCCCAAGCCTTAGGCTAGTTGAGCCGTAGCCTTAGTCTAAGCCTAGGGGTGCCCTATCGTAAGCCTAGAGGTGCCCTAGCCTTAGGCTAGGGGAGCCCTAGCCTTAGCCTAAGCCTAGGAGTGCCCTAGCCTAAGCCTAAGGGTGCCCTAGCCATAGGCTAGTCGAGCCATAATCCTTAGTCTAAGCCTACGGGTGCCCTAGCCTAAGCCTATGGGTGCCCTCGCTTAAGCCTAGGGGTGCCCTAACCTTAGGCTAGGGGATCCCTAGCCTTAGGCTAATTCTAGGGGTGCCCTAGCCTAAGCCTAGGGGTGCCCTAGCCTATGCCTAGGGGTGCCGTAGACTAAGCCTAGGGATGCCCTAGCCTAAGCCTAGGGGTGCCCTCACCTTAGGCTAGGGGAGCCCTAGCTTTAGCCCAAGCCTAGGGGTGCCCTATTCTAAGCCTAGGTGTACCCTAGCCTAAGCCTAGGTGTGCCCTAGCCTAAGCCTAGGGGTGCCCTAGCCTAACCCTAGGGGTTCGCTAGCCTTAGGCTAGGGAAACCCTAGCCTTAGCTTAAACCTAGGGGTGCCCAAGCCTAAGCCTAGGGGTGCCCTATCCTAAGCCTAGGGGTGCCCTAGCCTTAGGCTAGGGGAGCCCTAGCCTTAGCCTAAGCCTAGGGGTGCCCTGGCCTAAGCGTAGGGGTGCCCTAGCCTTAGGCTCGGGGAGCCCTAGCCTTATCCTAAGCCTTGGGGTGCCCTAGCCCAAGCCTAGGGGTGCCCTAGCCTAAGCCTAGAGGTGCCTTAGCCTTAGGCTAGGGGAGCCCTAGCCTTAGCTTGAGCCTAGGGGTGCCCTAGCCTAAGCCTAGGGGTGACCTAGCCAAAGCCTAGGGGTACGATAGCCTAAGCCTAGGGGTGCCCAAGCCTAAGCCTAAGGGTGCCCTAGCCTTAGGCTAGGGGAGCCCTAGCCTAAGCATAAACCTATTGGTGCCCTAGCCTAAGCCTAGGGGTGCCCTAGCCTAAGCCTAGGGGTGCCCTAGCCTTAGGCTACGGGAGCCTAAGCCTTAGCCTAAGCCTAGGGGTGCCCTAGCCTAAGCCTAGGGGTGCCCTCGCCTAAGCCTAGGGGTGCCCTAGCCTAAGTCTAGGGGTGCCCTAGCCTAAGCCTAGGGATGCCCTAGCCTTAGGCTAGGGGAGCCCTAGCCTTAGCCTAAGCCTAGGGGTTCCCTAGCCTAAGCATAGGGGTGCCACAGCCTAAGCCTAGGGGTGCCCAAGACTAAGCCTAGGGGTGCCCTATCCTAAGCCTAGGGGTGCCCTAGCCTTAGGCTAGGGGAGCCCTAGCCTTATCCTAAGCCTAGGGGTGCCCTAGCCTAAGCATAGGGGTGCCATAGCCTAAGCCTAGGGGTGCCCAAGCCTAAGACTAAGGGTGCCCTAGCCTTAGGTTAGGGGAACCCAGGCTAAGCCTAAGCATAGTGGTGCCCTAGCCTAAGCCTTGGGGTGTCCAAACCTTAGGCTAGGGGAGCCTAGACCTTAAACTAAGCCTAGGGGTGCCCTATCATAAGCCTAGGGGTGCCCTAGCCTTAGGCTAGGGGAGCCCTAGCCTTAGCCTAAGCCTAGGGGTGCCCAAGCCTTAGGCTAGGGGAGCCCTAGCCTTAACCTAAGCATAGGGGTGCCCTAGCCTACGCCTAGGGGTGCCCTATCGTAAGCCAAGGGGTGCCCTAGCCTTAGGCTATGGGAAACCTAGCCTTAGCCTAAGCCTAGGGGTGCCCTAGCCTATTCCTAGGGGTGCCCTAGCCTAAGCTTAGGTGTGCCCTAGCCTAAGCCTAGGGTTACCTAGCCTAAGCCTAGGCGTGCCCTAGCCATAGGCTAGGGGAGCCCTAGCCTTAGCCTAAGCCTAGGGGTGCCCTAGCCTAAGCCTAGGGGTGCCCTTCCTTAAGCCTAGGGGTGCCCTAGCCTAAGCCTAGGGGTGCCCTAGCCTAAGCCTATGGGTGTCCTAGCCTTAGGCTAGGGGACCCCTAAGCTTAACCTAAGTCTAGGGGTTCCCTAGCCTAAGCCTTGGGGTGCCCTAGCCTAAGCCTAGGGATGCCATAGCCTTAGGCTAGGGGAGCCCTAGCCTTAGCCTAAGCCTTGGGGTGCCCTAGCCTAAGCCTAGAGGTGCCCTATTCTTAGGCTAGGGGAGCTCTAGCGTTAGCCTAAGCCTAGGGGTGCCCTAGCCTAAGTATAGGGGTGCCCTAGCCTAAGCCTAGGGGTGCCGTAGCCTTAGCCTTAGCTAGGGGTACGCTAGGCCAAGCCTAGGGGTGCCCTAGCCTTAGGCTATGGGAGCCCTAGCCTTAGCCTAAGCCTAGGGGTGCCCTAGCCTAAGCCTAGGGGTGCCCTAGCCTAAGCCTAGGGGTGCCCTAGCCTAAGCCTAGGGGTGCCCTAGCCTAAGCCTAGGGGAGCCCTAGCCTTCGGTTATGGGAGCCCTAGCCTTAGCCTAAGCCTAGGGGTGCCCTAGCCTAAGCCTAAGAGTGCCCTAGCCTAAGCCTAGGGGTGAGCAAGCCTTGGGGAAGGGGAGCCCTAGCCTTAGCCTAAGCCTAGGGGTGCCCTTGCCTAAGCCAAGTGGTGCCCTATCCTAAGCCAAGGGGTGCCCTTGCCTAAGCCTAGGGGTGCCCTAGTCTAAGCCTAGGGGTGCCGTAACCTAAGCCTAGGGGTGCCCTAGCCTAAGCCTAGATGTGCCCTAGCCTTAGGCTAGGGGAGCCCTAACCTTAGCCCAAGCCTAGGGGTGCCCTAGCCTAAGCCTTAGGGTGCCCTAGCCTAAGGGTAGGGGTTCCCTAGCCTTAGGCTAGGGGAGACCTAGCCTTAGCTTAAGCCTAGGGGTGCCCTAGCCTAACCCTAGGGGTTCGCTAGCCTTAGGCTAGGGAAACACTAGCCTTAGCCTAAGCCTAGGGGTGCCCTAGACTAAGCCTATGGGTGTCCAAGCCTACGCCTAGGGGTGCCCTAGCCTAAGCCTAGGGGTGCCGTAGCTTAAGCCTAGGGGTGCCCTAGCCTAACCCTGGTGTGCCCAAGCCTAAGCCTAGGGGTGCCCTAGCCTTAGGTTATGGGAGCCATAGCCATAGCTTAAGACTAGGGGTGCCCTAGCCTAAGCCTAGGGGTGCCGTGGCCTAAGCCTAGGGGTTCCCTAGCCTAAGCCTAGAGGTGCCCTAGCCTAAGGGTAGGGGTTCCCTAGCCTTAGGCTAGGGGAGCCCAAGCCTTAGCTTAAGCCTAGGGGTGCCCCAGCCTAAGCCTGGGGTGCCCTAGGCTAAGCCTAGGGGTGCCCTAGCCTTAGGTTAGGGGAGCCCTAGCCTTAGCTTAAGCTTAGGGGTGCCCTAGACTAAGCCTAGGGGTGCCCTAGCCTAAGCCTAGGGGTGCCCTAGCCTAAGCCTAGGGGTGCCATAGCCTAAGACTAGGGGTGCCCAAGCCTAAGCCTAAGGGTGCCCTAGCCTTAGGCCATGGGAGCCCTAGCCTAAGCCTAGGGGTGCCCTAGCCTTAGGCTACGGGAGCCTAAGCCTTAGCCTAAGCCTAGGGGTGCCCTAGCCTAAGCCTAGGGGTGCCCTCGCCTAAGCCTAGGGGTGCCCTAGCCTAAGTCTAGGGGTGCCCTAGCCTAAGCCTAGGGATGCCCTAGCCTTAGGCTAGGGGAGCCCTAGCCTTAGCCTAAGCCTAGGGGTTCCCTAGCCTAAGCATAGGGGTGCCACAGCCTAAGCCTAGGGGTGCCCAAGACTAAGCCTAGGGGTGCCCTATCCTAAGCCTAGGGGTGCCCTAGCCTTAGGCTAGGGGAGCCCTAGCCTTATCCTAAGCCTAGGGGTGCCCTAGCCTAAGCATAGGGGTGCCATAGCCTAAGCCTAGGGGTGCCCAAGCCTAAGACTAAGGGTGCCCTAGCCTTAGGTTAGGGGAACCCAGGCTAAGCCTAAGCATAGTGGTGCCCTAGCCTAAGCCTTGGGGTGTCCAAACCTTAGGCTAGGGGAGCCTAGACCTTAAACTAAGCCTAGGGGTGCCCTATCATAAGCCTAGGGGTGCCCTAGCCTTAGGCTAGGGGAGCCCTAGCCTTACCCTAAGCCTAGGGGTGCCCAAGCCTTAGGCTAGGGGAGCCCTAGCCTTAACCTAAGCATAGGGGTGCCCTAGCCTACGCCTAGGGGTGCCCTATCGTAAGCCAAGGGGTGCCCTAGCCTTAGGCTATGGGAAACCTAGCCTTAGCCTAAGCCTAGGGGTGCCCTAGCCTATTCCTAGGGGTGCCCTAGCCTAAGCTTAGGTGTGCCCTAGCCTAAGCCTAGGGTTACCTAGCCTAAGCCTAGGCGTGCCCTAGCCATAGGCTAGGGGAGCCCTAGCCTTAGCCTAAGCCTAGGGGTGCCCTAGCCTAAGCCTAGGGGTGCCCTTCCTTAAGCCTAGGGGTGCCCTAGCCTAAGCCTAGGGGTGCCCTAGCCTAAGCCTATGGGTGTCCTAGCCTTAGGCTAGGGGACCCCTAAGCTTAACCTAAGTCTAGGGGTTCCCTAGCCTAAGCCTTGGGGTGCCCTAGCCTAAGCCTAGGGATGCCATAGCCTTAGGCTAGGGGAGCCCTAGCCTTAGCCTAAGCCTTGGGGTGCCCTAGCCTAAGCCTAGAGGTGCCCTATTCTTAGGCTAGGGGAGCTCTAGCGTTAGCCTAAGCCTAGGGGTGCCCTAGCCTAAGTATAGGGGTGCCCTAGCCTAAGCCTAGGGGTGCCGTAGCCTTAGCCTTAGCTAGGGGTACGCTAGGCCAAGCCTAGGGGTGCCCTAGCCTTAGGCTATGGGAGCCCTAGCCTTAGCCTAAGCCTAGGGGTGCCCTAGCCTAAGCCTAGGGGTGCCCTAGCCTAAGCCTAGGGGTGCCCTAGCCTAAGCCTAGGGGTGCCCTAGCCTAAGCCTAGGGGAGCCCTAGCCTTCGGTTATGGGAGCCCTAGCCTTAGCCTAAGCCTAGGGGTGCCCTAGCCTAAGCCTAAGAGTGCCCTAGCCTAAGCCTAGGGGTGAGCAAGCCTTGGGGAAGGGGAGCCCTAGCCTTAGCCTAAGCCTAGGGGTGCCCTTGCCTAAGCCAAGTGGTGCCCTATCCTAAGCCAAGGGGTGCCCTTGCCTAAGCCTAGGGGTGCCCTAGTCTAAGCCTAGGGGTGCCGTAACCTAAGCCTAGGGGTGCCCTAGCCTAAGCCTAGATGTGCCCTAGCCTTAGGCTAGGGGAGCCCTAACCTTAGCCCAAGCCTAGGGGTGCCCTAGCCTAAGCCTTAGGGTGCCCTAGCCTAAGGGTAGGGGTTCCCTAGCCTTAGGCTAGGGGAGACCTAGCCTTAGCTTAAGCCTAGGGGTGCCCTAGCCTAACCCTAGGGGTTCGCTAGCCTTAGGCTAGGGAAACACTAGCCTTAGCCTAAGCCTAGGGGTGCCCTAGACTAAGCCTATGGGTGTCCAAGCCTACGCCTAGGGGTGCCCTAGCCTAAGCCTAGGGGTGCCGTAGCTTAAGCCTAGGGGTGCCCTAGCCTAACCCTGGTGTGCCCAAGCCTAAGCCTAGGGGTGCCCTAGCCTTAGGTTATGGGAGCCATAGCCATAGCTTAAGACTAGGGGTGCCCTAGCCTAAGCCTAGGGGTGCCGTGGCCTAAGCCTAGGGGTTCCCTAGCCTAAGCCTAGAGGTGCCCTAGCCTAAGGGTAGGGGTTCCCTAGCCTTAGGCTAGGGGAGCCCAAGCCTTAGCTTAAGCCTAGGGGTGCCCCAGCCTAAGCCTGGGGTGCCCTAGGCTAAGCCTAGGGGTGCCCTAGCCTTAGGTTAGGGGAGCCCTAGCCTTAGCTTAAGCTTAGGGGTGCCCTAGACTAAGCCTAGGGGTGCCCTAGCCTAAGCCTAGGGGTGCCCTAGCCTAAGCCTAGGGGTGCCATAGCCTAAGACTAGGGGTGCCCAAGCCTAAGCCTAAGGGTGCCCTAGCCTTAGGCCATGGGAGCCCTAGCCTAAGCCTAAGGGTGCCCTAGCCTTTGGCCATGGGAGCCATAGCCTAAACCTAGGGGTGCCCTAGCCTAAGCCCAAGGGTGCCCTAGCTGAAGCCTAGGGGTGCCCTAGCCTTAGCCTAAGCTAGGGGTGCTCTAGCCTAAGCCTAGGGGTGCCCTAGAATAAGCCTAGGGGTGCCGTAGCCTAAGCCTAGGGGTGCCCTAGCCTTAGGCTAGTCGACCCGGAGCCTTAACCTAAGCCTAGGGGTGCCCTAGCCTAAGCCTAGGGGTACCCTAGCCTAAGCCTAGGGGTGCCCTAACCTTAGGCTAGGGGATCCCTAGCCTTAGGCTGATTCTAGGGGTGCCCTAGCCTAAGCCTTGGGGTGCCCTAGCCTAAGACTAGGGGTGCCCTAACCTAAGCCTAGGGGTGCCGTAGACTAAGCCTAGGGGTGCTCTAGGCTAAGCCTAGGGGTGCCCTCGCCTTAGGCTAGGGGAGCCCTAGCCTTAGCCCAAGCCTAGGGGTGCCCTATTCTAAGCCTAGGTGTACCCTAGCCTAAGCCTTGGTGTGCCCTAGCCTAAGCCTAGGGGTGCCCTAGCCTAACCGTAGGGGTTCGCTAGCCTTAGGCTAGGGAAACCCTAGCCTTAGCCTAAACCTAGGGGTGCCCAAGCCTAAGCCTAGGGGTGCCATATCCTAAGCCTTGGGTTGCCCTAGCCTTAGGCTAGGCAGCCCTAGCCTTAGCCTAAGCCTAGGGGTACCCTAGCCTAAGCCTAGGGGTGCCATAGCCTAAGCCTAGGGGTGCCCAAACCTAAGCCTAAGGGTGCCCTAGCCTTAGGTTAGGGGAGCCCTAGCCTAAGGCTAAGCCTAGTGGTGCCCTAGCCTAAGCCTAGGGTGCCCTAGCCTAAGCCTAGGGGTGTCCAAGCCTTAGGCTAGGGGAGCCCTAGCCTTAACCTAAGCCTAGGGGTGCCCTATCGTAAGCATAGGGGTGCCCTAACCTTAGGCTAGGGAAGCCCTAGCCTTAGCCTAAGCCTAGGGGTGCCCAAGCCTTAGGCTTAGGGAGCCCTAGCCTTAACCTAAGCCTAGGGGTGCCCTAGCCTAAGCCTAGGGGTGCCCTATCGTAAGCCAAGGGGTGCCCTAGCCTTAGGCTATGGGAACCCTAGCCTTAGCCTAAGCCTTCGGGTGCCCTAGCCTAAGCCTAGGGTTACTCAGCCTAAGCCTAGGCGTGCCCTAGCCATAGGCTAGGGGAGCCCTAGCCTTAGACTTAGCCTAAGCCTAGGGGTGCCCTAGCCTAAGCCTAGGGGTGCCCTTCCCTAAGCGTAGGGGTGCCCTAGCCTAAGCCTAGGGGTGCCCTAGCCTAAGCCTAGGGGTGTCCTAGCCTTAGGCTAGGGGAGCCCTAAGCTTAACCTAAGTCTAGGGGTTCCCTACCCTAAGCCTAGGGGTGCCCTAACCTAAGCCTAGGGATGCCCTAGCCTTAGGCTAGGGGAGCCCTAGCCTTAGCCTAAGCCTAGGGGTGCCCTAGCCTAAGCCTAGAGGTGCCCTATTCTTAGGCTAGGGGAGCTCTAGCGTTACCCTAAGCCTAGGGGTGCCCTAGCCTAAGCCTAGGGGTGCCCTAGCCTAAGCCTAGGGGTGCCCTAGTCTTAGCCTAAGCTAGGGGTGCCCTAGGCCAAGCGTAGGGGTGCCCTAGCCTTAGGCTATGGGAGCCCTAGCCTTAGCCTAAGCCTAGGGGTGCCCTAGCCTAAGCCTAAGGGTGCCCTAGCCTAAGCCTAGGGGTGCCCAAGCCTTAGGCTAGGGGAGCCCTAGCCTTAGCCTAAGCCTAGGGGTGCCCTATCCTAAGCCTAGGGGTGCCCTTGCCTAAGCCTAGGGGTGCCCTAGCCTAAGCCTAGGGGTGCCGTAACCTAAGCTTAGGGGTGCCCTAGCCTAAGCCTAGGGGTGCACTAGCCTTAGGCTAGGGGAGCCCTAGCCTTAGCCCAAGCCTAGCGTTGCCCTAGCCTAAGCCTTAGGGTGCCCTAGCCTAAGGGTAGAGGTTCCCTAGCCTTAGGCTAGGGGAGCCCTAGCCTTAGCTTAAGCCTAGGGGTGCCCTAGCCTAAGCCTGGGGTGCCCTAGCCTAAGCCTAGGGGTGCCCTAGCCTTATTAGGGGAGCCCTAGACTTAGCTTAAGCCTAGGTGTGCCCTAGCCTAAGTCTAGGGGTGCCCTCACTTAAGCCTAGGGGTGCCCTAACCTTAGCCTAGGGGATCCCTAGCCTTAGGCTAATTCTATTGGTGCCCTAGCCTAAGCCTAGGGGTGCCCTAGCCTAAGCCTAGGGGTGCCCTAGCCTAAGGGTAGGGGTTCCCTAGCCTTAGGCTAGGGGAGCCCTAGCCTTAGCTTAAGCCTAGGGGTGCCCCAGCCTAAGCCTGGGGTGCCCTAGCCTAAGCCTAGGGGTGCCCTAGCCTTAGGTTAGGGGAGCCCTAGCCTTAGCTTAAGCCTAGGGGTGCCCTAGCCTAAGCCTAGGGGTTCCCTAGCCTAAGCCTAGGGGTGCCATAGCTTAAGCCTAGGGGTGCCCTTGCCTAAGCCTAAGGGTGCCCTAGCCTTAGGCCATGGGAGCCCTAGCCTAAGCCTAAGGGTGCCCTAGCCTTAGGCCATGGGAGCCTTAGCCTAAGCCTAGGGGTGCCCTAGCCTAAGCCTAAGGGTGCCCTAGCTGAAGCCTAGGGGTGCCCTAGCCTTAGCCTAAGCTAGGGGTGCCCTAGCCTAAGCCTAGTGGTGCCCTAGCCTTAGGCTATGGGAGCCTTAGCCTTAGCCTAAGCCTAGGGGTGCCCTAGCCTAAGCCTAGGGGTGCCCTAGCCTAAGCCTAGGGGTGCCCTAGCCTAAGCCTAGGGGTGCCCTAGCCTTGGGCTATGGGAGCCCTAGCCTTAGCCTAAGCCTAGGTGTGCCCTAGCCTAAGCCTAGGGGTTCCCTAGCCTTAGGCTTGGGGTGCCCTAGCCTTAGTCTAGGGGAGCCCTAGCCTTAGCCTAAGCTTAGGGGTACCCTAGCCTAAGCGTAGGGGTGCCCTAGCCTAAGCCTAGGGGTGTCCTAGCCTTAGGCTAGGGGTGCCCTAACCTTAACCTAAGCCTAGGTGTGCCCTAGCCTAAGCCTAGGGGTGCCCTAGCCTAAGCCTAGGGATGCCCTATCCTTAGGCTAGGGTAACCCTAGCCTTAGCCTAAGACTAGGGGTGCCCTAGCCTAAGTCTCGAGGTGACCTAGCCTAATCCTAGAGGTGCCCTAGCCTTAAGCTAGGGGAGCTCTAGCCTTTGCCTAAGCCTAGGGGTGCCCTAGCCTAAGCCTAGTGGTACCCTAGCTTAAGCCTAGGGGTGCCCTAGCCTTAGGCTAGACGAGCCGTAGCCTTAGTCTAAGCCTAGGGGTGCCCTAGCCTAAGCCTAGAGGTGCCCTTGCCTTAGGCTAGGGGAGCCCTAGCCTTAGCCTAAGCCTCGGGGTGCCCTAGCCTTAGTCTAGTCGAGCCATAGCCTTAGTCTAAGCCTAGGGGTGCCCTAGCCTAAGCCTATGGGTGCCCTAGCTTAAGCCTAGGGGTGTCCTAGCCTTACGCTAGGGGAGCACTTGCCTTAGCCTAAGCCTTGGGATGCCCTAGCCTTAGGCTTGTCGACCCGGAGCCTTAGCCTAAGCCTAGGGGTGCCCTAGCCTAAGCCTAGGGGTGTCCTAGCCTAAGCCTAGGGGTGCCCTAACCTTAGGCTAGGGGATCCCTAGCCTTAGGCTAATTCTAGGGGTGCCCTAGCCTAAGCCTAGGGGTGCCCTAGCCTAAGCCTAGGGGTGCCCTAGCCTAAGCCTAGGGGTGCCCTAGCCTAAGCCTAGGGGTGCCAGAGCCTAAGTCTAGGGGTGCCCTAGCCTTAGACTATGGGAGCTCTAGCCTTAGCCTAAGCCTAGGAGTGCCCTAGCAAAAGCTTAGGGGTGCCCTATCCTAAGCCTAGAGGTGCCCTAGCCTAAGCCTAGGGGTGCACTAGCCTAAGCCTAGGGATGCCCTAGCTTGGGCTAGGGGAGTCCTAGCTTTAGCCTAAGCCTAGGGGTGCCCTAGCCTAAGCGTAGAGGTGTCCTAGTCTTAGGCTAGGGGAGCTCTAGCCTTAGCCTAAGCCTAGGGGTGCCCTAGCCTAAGCCTAGGGGTGCCCTAGCTGAAGCCTAGGGGTGCCCTAGCCTTAGCCTAAGCTAGGGGTGCCCTAGGCTAAGCCTAGGGGTGCCCTACCCTTAGGCTATGGGAGCCCTAGCCTTAGCCTAAGACTAGGGGTGCCCTAGCCTAAGCCTAGGGGTGCCCTAGCCTAAGCCTAGGGGTGCCCTAGCCTAAGCCTAGGTGTGCCCTAGCCTTGGGCTATGGGAGCCCTAGCCTTAGCCTAATCTTAGGTGTGCCCTAGCCTAAGCCTAGGGTTTCCCTAGCCTTAGGATAGTGGTGCCTTAGCCTTAGTCTAGGGGAGCCCTAGCCTTAGCCTTAACCTAGGGGTACCCTAGCCTAAGCCTAGGGGTGCCCTAGCCTAAGCCTAGGGGTGCCCTAACCTAAGCCAAGGGTGCCCTAGCCTTGGGCTATGGGAGCCCTAGCCTTAGCCTAAGCCTAGGGGTGCCCTAGCCTAAGCCTAGGGGTGACCTAGCCTTAGGCTAGGAGTGCCCTAGCCTTAGGCTAGGGGAGCCCTAACCTTAACCTCAGCCTAGGGGTTCCCTAGCCTAAGCCTAGGGGTGCCCTAGCCTAAGCCTAGGGGTGCCCTAGCCTAAGCCTAGGGGTGTCCTAGCCTTAGGCAAGGGGAGCCCTAACCTTAACCTCAGCCTAGGGGTGCCCTAGCCTAAGCCTAGGGGTGCCCTAGCCTAAGCCTAGGGAAGCCCTATCCTTAAGCTAGGGGAGACCTACCTTAGCCTAAGCCTAGGGGTGCCCTAGCCTAAGCCTAGGGGTGGCCTAGCCTAAGCCTAGGGGTGCCCTAGCCTAAGCCTAGAGGTGCCCTAGCCTTAGGCTAGGGGAGCTCTAGCCTTAGCCTAAGCCTAGGGGTGCCCTAGCTTAAGCCTAGGGGTGCCCTAGCCTAAGCCTAGGGGTGCCCTAACCTTAGGCTAGGGGATCCCTAGCCTTAGGCTAATTCTAGGGGTGCCCTAGCCTAAGCTTAGGGGTGCCCTAGACTAAGCCTAGGGGTGCCCTAGCCTTAGGATAGGGGAGCCCTAGCCTTAGCCCAAGCTGAGGGGTGCCTTGCCTAAGCCTAGGCGTGCCCTAGCCTAAGCCTATGGGTGCCGTAGCCTAAGCCTAGGGGTGCCCTATCCTTAGCCTAGAGGTGCCCTAGCCTTAGGCTAGGGGAGCTCTAGACTTAGCCTAAGCCTAGGGGTGCCGTACCCTAAGCCTAGGGGTGAACTAGCCTAAGCCTAGGGTTGCCCAAGCCTTAGGCTAGTTGAGCCGTAGCCTTAGTCTAAGCCTAGGGGTGCCCTATCATAAGCCTAGAGGTGCCCTAGCCTTAGGCTAGGGGAGCCCTAGCCTTAGCCTAAGCCTAGGAGTGCCCTAGCCTAAGCCTAAGGGTGTCTAGCCATAGGCTAGTCGAGCCATAATCCTTAGTCTAAGCCTACGGGTGCCCTAGCCTAAGCCTATGGGTGCCCTCGCTTAAGCCTAGGGGTGCCCTAACCTTAGGCTAGGGGATCCCTAGCCTTAGGCTAATTCTAGGGGTGCCCTAGCCTAAGCCTAGGGGTGCCCTAGCCTAAGCCTAGGGGTGCCCTACCCTAAGCCTAGGGGTGCCGTAGACTAAGCCTAGGGATGCCCTCGCCTAAGCCTAGGGGTGCCCTCACCTTAGGCTAGGGGAGCCCTAGCTTTAGCCCAAGCCTAGGGGTGCCCTATTCTAAGACTAGGTGTACCCTAGCCTAAGCCTAGGTGTGCCCTAGCCTAAGCCTAGGGGTGCCCTAGCCTAACCCTAGGGGTTCGCTAGCCTTAGGCTAGGGAAACCCTAGCCTTAGCTTAAACCTAGGGGTGCCCAAGCCTAAGCCTAGGGGTGCCCTATCCTAAGCCTAGGGGTGCCCTAGCCTTAGGCTAGGGGAGCCCTAGCCTTAGCCTAAGCCTAGGGGTGCCCTGGCCTAAGCGTAGGGGTGCCCTAGCCTTAGGCTCGGGGAGCCCTAGCCTTATCCTAAGCCTTGGGGTGCCCTAGCCCAAGCCTAGCGGTGCCCTAGCCTAAGCCTAGAGGTGCCTTAGCCTTAGGCTAGGGGAGCCCTAGCCTTAGCTTAAGCCTAGGGGTGCCCTAGCCTAAGCCTAGGGGTGACCTAGCCAAAGCCTAGGGGTACGATAGCCTAAGCCTAGGGGTGCCCAAGCCTAAGCCTAAGGGTGCCCTAGCCTTAGGCTAGGGGAGCCCTAGCCTAAGCATAAACCTATTGGTGCCCTAGCCTAAGCCAAGGGGTGCCCTAGCCTAAGCCTAGGGGTGCCCTAGCCTTAGGCTACGGGAGCCCTAGCCTTAGCCTAAGCCTAGGGGTGCCCTAGCCTAAGCCTAGGGGTGCCCTCGCCCAAGGCTAGGGGTGCCCTAGCCTAAGTCTAGGGGTGCCCTAGCCTAAGCCTAGGGATGCCCTAACCTTAGGCTAGGTGAGCCCTAGCTTTAGCCTAAGCCTAGCGGTTCCCTACCCTAAGCCTAGGGGTGCCCTAGCCTAAGCCTAGGGGTGTCCTAGCCTAAGCCTAGAGGTGCCCTAGCCTAAGCCTAGGGGTGCCCTAGCCTAAGCCTAGCGTTCCCCTAGCCTAAGCCTAGGGGTGCCCTAACCTTAGGCTAGGGGATCCATAGCCTTAGGCTAATTCTAGGGGTACCTTAGCCTAAACCTAGGGGTGCCCTAGAATTGGGCTAGGGGAGCCCTAGCCTTAGCCTAAGCCTAGGGGATACCTAGCCTAAGCTTAGGGGGGCCCTAGCCTAAGCCAAGGGGTGCCCTAGCCTAAGCCTAGGGATGCCCTAGCCTTAGACTATGGGAGCTCTAGCCTTAGCCTAAGCCTAGGAGTGCCCTAGCAAAAGCTTAGGGGTGCCCTATCCTAAGCCTAGGGGTGTCGTAGCCTTAGGCTAGGGGAGCCCTAAGCTTAACCTAAGCCTAGAGGTGCCCTAGCCTAAGCCTAGGGGTGCACTAGCCTAAGCCTAGGGATGCCCTAGCTTGGGCTAGGGGAGCCCTAGCTTTAGCCTAAGCCTAGGGGTGCCCTAGCCTAAGCGTAGAGGTGTCCTAGTCTTAGGCTAGGGGAGCTCTAGCCTTAGCCTAAGCCTAGGGGTGCCCTAGCCTAAGCCTAGGGGTGCCCTAGCTGAAGCCTAGGGGTGCCCTAGCCTTAGCCTAAGCTAGGGGTGCCCTAGGCTAAGCCTAGGGTTGCCCTACCCTTAGGCTATGGGAGCCCTAGCCTTAGCCTAAGCCTAGGGGTGCCCTAGCCTAAGCCTAGGGGTGCCCTAGCCTAAGCCTAGGGGTGCCCTAGCCTAAGCCTAGGTGTGCCCTAGCCTTGGGCTATGGGAGCCCTAGCTTTAGCCTAATCTTAGGTGTGCCCTAGCCTAAGCCTAGGGTTTCCCTAGCCTTAGGATAGTGGTGCCTTAGCCTTAGTCTAGGGGAGCCCTAGCCTTAGCCTTAACCTAGGGGTACCCTAGCCTAAGCCTAGGGGTGCCCTAGCCTAAGCCTAGGGGTGCCCTAACCTAAGCCAAGGGTGCCCTAGCCTTGGGCTATTGGAGCCCTAGCCTTAGCCTAAGCCTAGGGGTGCCCTAGCCTAAGCCTAGGGGTGACCTAGCCTTAGGCTAGGGGTGCCCTAGCCTTAGGCTAGGGGAGCCCTAACCTTAACCTCAGCCTAGGGGTTCCCTAGCCTAAGCCTAGGGGTGCCCTAGCCTAAGCCTAGGGGTGCCCTAGCCTAAGCCTAGGGGTGTCGTAGCCTTAGGCAAGGGGAGCCCTAACCTTAACCTCAGCCTAGGGGTGCCCTAGCCTAAGCCTAGGGGTGCCCTAGCCTAAGCCTAGGGAAGCCCTATCCTTAAGCTAGGGGAGACCTACCTTAGCCTAAGCCTAGGGGTGCCCTAGCCTAAGCCTAGGGGTGGCCTAGCCTAAGCCTAGGGGTGCCCTAGCCTAAGCCTAGAGGTGCCCTAGCCTTAGGCTAGGGGAGCTCTAGCCTTAGCCTAAGCCTAGGGGTGCCCTAGCTTAAGCCTAGGGGTGCCCTAGCCTAAGCCTAGGGGTGCCCTAGCCTTAGGCTAGGGGATCCCTAGCCTTAGGCTAATTCTAGGGGTGCCCTAGCCTAAGCTTAGGGGTGCCCTAGACTAAGCCTAGGGGTGCCCTAGCCTTAGGATAGGGGAGCCCTAGCCTTAGCCCAAGCTGAGGGGTGCCTTGCCTAAGCCTAGGCGTGCCCTAGCCTAAGCCTATGGGTGCCGTAGCCTAAGCCTAGGGGTGCCCTATCCTTAGCCTAGAGGTGCCCTAGCCTTAGGCTAGGGGAGCTCTAGACTTAGCCTAAGCCTAGTGGTGCCGTACCCTAAGCCTAGGGGTGAACTAGCCTAAGCCTAGGGTTGCCCAAGCCTTAGGCTAGTTGAGCCGTAGCCTTAGTCTAAGCCTAGGGGTGCCCTATCGTAAGCCTAGAGGTGCCCTAGCCTTAGGCTAGGGGAGCCCTAGCCTTAGCCTAAGCCTAGGAGTGCCCTAGCCTAAGCCTAAAGGTGCCCTAGCCATAGGCTAGTCGAGCCATAATCCTTAGTCTAAGCCTACGGGTGCCCTAGCCTAAGCCTATGGGTGCCCTCGCTTAAGCCTAGGGGTGCCCTAACCTTAGGCTAGGGGATCCCTAGCCTTAGGCTAATTCTAGGGGTGCCCTAGCCTAAGCCTAGGGGTGCCCTAGCCTAAGCCTAGGGGTGCCCTACCCTAAGCCTAGGGGTGCCGTAGACTAAGCCTAGGGATGCCCTAGCCTAAGCCTAGGGGTGCCCTCACCTTAGGCTAGGGGAGCCTTAGCTTTAGCCCAAGCCTAGGGGTGCCCTATTCTAAGCCTAGGTGTACCCTAGCCTAAGCCTAGGTGTGCCCTAGCCTAAGCCTAGGGGTGCCCTAGCCTAACCCTAGGGGTTCGCTAGCCTTAGGCTAGGGAAACCCTAGCCTTAGCTTAAACCTAGGGGTGCCCAAGCCTAAGCCTAGGGGTGCCCTATCCTAAGCCTAGGGGTGCCCTAGCCTTAGGCTAGGGGAGCCCTAACCTTAGCCTAAGCCTAGGGGTGCCCTGGCCTAAGCGTAGGGGTGCCCTAGCCTTAGGCTCGGGGAGCCCTAGCCTTATCCTAAGCCTTGGGGTGCCCTAGCCCAAGCCTAGGGGTGCCCTAGCCTAAGCCTAGAGGTGCCTTAGCCTTAGGCTAGGGGAGCCCTAGCCTTAGCTTAAGCCTAGGGGTGCCCTAGCCTAAGCCTAGGGGTGACCTAGCCAAAGCCTAGGGGTACGATAGCCTAAGCCTAGGGGTGCCCAAGCCTAAGCCTAAGGGTGCCCTAGCCTTAGGCTAGGGGAGCCCTAGCCTAAGCATAAACCTATTGGTGCCCTAGCCTAAGCCAAGGGGTGCCCTAGCCTAAGCCTAGGGGTGCCCTAGCCTTAGGCTACGGGAGCCCTAGCCTTAGCCTAAGCCTAGGGGTGCCCTAGCCTAAGCCTAGGGGTGCCCTCGCCCAAGGCTAGGGGTGCCCTTGCCTAAGTCTAGGGGTGCCCTAGCCTAAGCCTAGGGATGCCCTAGCCTTAGGCTAGGTGAGCCCTAGCTTTAGCCTAAGCCTAGCGGTTCCCTGCCCTAAGCCTAGGGGTGCCCTAGCCTAAGCCTAGGGGTGTCCTAGCCTAAGCCTAGAGGTGCCCTAGCCTAAGCCTAGGGGTGCCCTAGCCTAAGCCTAGCGTTCCCCTAGCCTAAGCCTAGGGGTGCCCTAACCTTAGGCTAGGGGATCCATAGCCTTAGGCTAATTCTAGGGGTACCTTAGCCTAAACCTAGGGGTGCCCTAGAATTGGGCTAGGGGAGCCCTAGCCTTAGCCTAAGCCTAGGGGATACCTAGCCTAAGCCTAGGGGTGACATAGCCTAAGCCTAGGGGTGCCCTAGCCTAAGCCTTGGAGTGCCCAATCCTAAGCCTAGGGGTGCCCTAACCTTAGGCTAGGGGAGCCCTAGCCTTAGCCTAAGCCTAGGGGTGTCCTACCCTAAGCCTAGGTGTGCTCTAGCCTAAGCGTAGGGGTTCCCTAGCTTTAGGCTAGGGAAGCCCTACCCTTAGCCTAAGCCTTGGGGTACCCAAGCCTAAGCCTAGGGGTGCCATAGCCTAAGCATAGGGGTGCCCTAGCCTTAGGTTAGGGGAGCCCTAGCCTTAGCTTTAGCCTAGGGGTGCCCTAGCCTAAGTGTAGGGGTGCCCTAGCCTAAGCCTAGGGGTTCCCTAGCCTTAGGCTAGAGGAGCCCTAGCCTTGGCTTAAGCCTAAGGGTGCCCTAGCCTAAGCCTAGGTGTGCCCTAGCCTAAGCCTAGGGGTGCCCTAGCCTTAGGCTAGGGGAGCCCTAGCCTTAGCCTAAGCCTAGGGGTGCCCTAGCCTAAGCCTTAGGGTTTCCTAGCTAAGCCTAGGGGTGCCCTAGCCTTAGGCTAGGGGAGCCCTAGCCTTAGCCTAAGCCTAGGGGTGCCCTAGCCTAAGCCTAGGCGTGCCCTAGCCTAAGCTTAGGGGAATCCTAGCCTAAGCCTAGGGGTGCCCTAGCCTTAGGCTCGGGGAGCCCTAGCCTTATCCTAAGCCTTGGGGTGCCCTAGCCCAAGCCTAGGGGTGCCCTAGCCTAAGCCTAGGGGTGACCTTGCCAAAGCCTAGGGGTACGATAGCCTAAGCCTAAGGGTGCCCACGCCTAAGCCTAAGGGTGCCCTAGCCTTAGGCTAGGGGAGCCCTAGCCTAAGCATAAACCTATTTGTGCCCTAGCCTAAGCGTAGGGGTGCCCTAGCCTAAGCCTAGGGGTGCCCTAGCCTTAGGCTACGGGAGCCCAAGCCTTAGCCTAAGCCTAGGGGTGCCCTAGCCTAAGCCTAGGGGTGCCCTCGCCTAAGCCTAGGGGTGCCCTAGCCTAAGTCTAGGGGTGCCCTAGCCTAAGCCTAGGGATGCCCTAGCCTTAGGCTAGGGGAGCCCTAGCCTTAGCCTAAGCCTAGGGGTTCCCTAGCCTAAGCATAGGGGTGCCACAGCCTAAGCCTAGGGGTGCCCAAGCCTAAGCCTAGGGGTGCCCTATCCTAAGCCTAGGGGTGCCCTAGCCTTAGGCTAGGGGAGCCCTAGCCTTATCCTAAGCCTAGGGGTGCCCTAGCCTAAGCATAGGGGTGCCATAGCCTAAGCCTAGGGGTGCCCAAGCCTAAGACTAAGGGTGCCCTAGCCTTAGGTTAGGGGAACCCAGGCTAAGCCTAAGCATAGTGGTGCCCTAGCCTAAGCCTTGGGGTGTCCAAGCCTTAGTCTAGGGGAGCCTAGACCTTAAACTAAGCCTAGGGGTGCCCTATCATAAGCCTAGGAGTGCCCTAGCCTTAGGCTAGGGGAGCCCTAGCCTTAGCCTAAGCCTAGGGGTGCCCAAGCCTTAGGCTAGGGGAGCCCTAGCCTTAACCTAAGCATAGGGGTGCCCTAGCCTACGCCTAGGGGTGCCCTATCGTAAGCCAAGGGGTGCCCTAGCCTTAGGCTATGGGAAACCTAGCCTTAGCCTAAGCCTAGGGGTGCCCTAGCCTATTCCTAGGGGTGCCCTAGCCTAAGCTTAGGTGTGCCCTAGCCTAAGCCTAGGGTTACCTAGCCTAAGCCTAGGCGTGCCCTAGCCATAGGCTAGGGGAGCCCTAGCCTTAGCCTAAGCCTAGGGGTGCCCTAGCCTAAGCCTAGGGGTGCCCTTCCTTAAGCCTAGGGGTGCCCTAGCCTAAGCCTAGGGGTGCCCTAGCCTAAGCCTATGGGTGTCCTAGCCTTAGGCTAGGGGACCCCTAAGCTTAACCTAAGTCTAGGGGTTCCCTAGCCTAAGCCTTGGGGTGCCCTAGCCTAAGCCTAGGGATGCCATAGCCTTAGGCTAGGGGAGCCCTAGCCTTAGCCTAAGCCTTGGGGTGCCCTAGCCTAAGCCTAGAGGTGCCCTATTCTTAGGCTAGGGGAGCTCTAGCGTTAGCCTAAGCCTAGGGGTGCCCTAGCCTAAGTATAGGGGTGCCCTAGCCTAAGCCTAGGGGTGCCGTAACCTTAGCCTTAGCTAGGGGTACGCTAGGCCAAGCCTAGGGGTGCCCTAGCCTTAGGCTATGGGAGCCCTAGCCTTAGCCTAAGCCTAGGGGTGCCCTAGCCTAAGCCTAGGGGTGCCCTAGCCTAAGCCTAGGGGTGCCCTAGCCTAAGCCTAGGGGTGCCCTAGCCTAAGCCTAGGGGTGCCCTAGCCTTCGGTTATGGGAGCCCTAGCCTTAGCCTAAGCCTAGGGGTGCCCTAGCCTAAGCCTAAGAGTGCCCTAGCCTAAGCCTAGGGGTGACCAAGCCTTGGGGAAGGGGAGCCCTAGC
Source organism: Tenrec ecaudatus (assembly GCF_050624435.1). NCBI lineage: Eukaryota > Metazoa > Chordata > Mammalia > Afrosoricida > Tenrecidae > Tenrec > Tenrec ecaudatus. The sequence continues at coordinate 194,504 of NW_027459010.1, forward strand.
CTTAGCCTAAGCCTAGGGGTGCCCTTGCCTAAGCCAAGTGGTGCCCTATCCTAAGCCAAGGGGTGCCCTTGCCTAAGCCTAGGGGTGCCCTAGTCTAAGCCTAGGGGTGCCGTAACCTAAGCCTAGGGGTGCCCTAGCCTAAGCCTAGATGTGCCCTAGCCTTAGGCTAGGGGAGCCCTAACCTTAGCCCAAGCCTAGGGGTGCCCTAGCCTAAGCCTTAGGGTGCCCTAGCCTAAGGGTAGGGGTTCCCTAGCCTTAGGCTAGGGGAGACCTAGCCTTAGCTTAAGCCTAGGGGTGCCCTAGCCTAACCCTAGGGGTTCGCTAGCCTTAGGCTAGGGAAACACTAGCCTTAGCCTAAGCCTAGGGGTGCCCTAGACTAAGCCTATGGGTGTCCAAGCCTACGCCTAGGGGTGCCCTAGCCTAAGCCTAGGGTTGCCGTAGCTTAAGCCTAGGGGTGCCCTAGCCTAAGCCTGGTGTGCCCAAGCCTAAGCCTAGGGGTGCCCTAGCCTTAGGTTATGGGAGCCATAGCCATAGCTTAAGACTAGGGGTGCCCTAGCCTAAGCCTAGGGGTGCCCTAGCCTAAGCCTAGGGGTGCCCTAGCCTTAGGCTAGGGGAGCCTTAGCCTTAACTTAAGCCTAGAGGTGCCCTAGCCTAAGCCTAGGGGTGCCGTGGCCTAAGCCTAGGGGTTCCCTAGCCTAAGCCTAGAGGTGCCCTAGCCTAAGGGTAGGGGTTCCCTAGCCTTAGGCTAGGGGAGCCCAAGCCTTAGCTTAAGCCTAGGGGTGCCCCAGCCTAAGCCTGGGGTGCCCTAGGCTAAGCCTAGGGGTGCCCTAGCCTTAGGTTAGGGGAGCCCTAGCCTTAGCTTAAGCTTAGGGGTGCCCTAGACTAAGCCTAGGGGTGCCCTAGCCTAAGCCTAGGGGTGCCCTAGCCTAAGCCTAGGGGTGCCATAGCCTAAGACTAGGGGTGCCCAAGCCTAAGCCTAAGGGTGCCCTAGCCTTAGGCCATGGGAGCCCTAGCCTAAGCCTAAGGGTGCCCTAGCCTTTGGCCATGGGAGCCATAGCCTAAACCTAGGGGTGCCCTAGCCTAAGCCCAAGGGTGCCCTAGCTGAAGCCTAGGGGTGCCCTAGCCTTAGCCTAAGCTAGGGGTGCTCTAGCCTAAGCCTAGGGGTGCCCTAGAATAAGCCTAGGGGTGCCGTAGCCTAAGCCTAGGGGTGCCCAAGCCTAAGCCTAGGGGTGCCCTAGCCTTAGGCTAGTCGACCCGGAGCCTTAACCTAAGCCTAGGGGTGCCCTAGCCTAAGCCTTGGGGTGCCCTAGCCTAAGACTAGGGGTGCCCTAACCTAAGCCTAGGGGTGCCGTAGACTAAGCCTAGGGGTGCTCTAGGCTAAGCCTAGGGGTGCCCTCGCCTTAGGCTAGGGGAGCCCTAGCCTTAGCCCAAGCCTAGGGGTGCCCTATTCTAAGCCTAGGTGTACCCTAACCTAAGCCTTGGTGTGCCCTAGCCTAAGCCTAGGGGTGCCCTAGCCTAACCCTAGGGGTTCGCTAGCCTTAGGCTAGGGAAACCCTAGCCTTAGCCTAAACCTAGGGGTGCCCAAGCCTAAGCCTAGGGGTGCCATATCCTAAGCCTTGGGTTGCCCTAGCCTTAGGCTAGGCAGCCCTAGCCTTAGCCTAAGCCTAGGGGTACCCTAGCCTAAGCCTAGGGGTGCCATAGCCTAAGCCTAGGGGTGCCCAAACCTAAGCCTAAGGGTGCCCTAGCCTTAGGTTAGGGGAGCCCTAGCCTAAGGCTAAGCCTAGTGGTGCCCTAGCCTAAGCCTAGGGTGCCCTAGCCTAAGCCTAGGGGTGTCCAAGCCTTAGGCTAGGGGAGCCCTAGCCTTAACCTAAGCCTAGGGGTGCCCTATCGTAAGCATAGGGGTGCCCTAACCTTAGGCTAGGGAAGCCCTAGCCTTAGCCTAAGCCTAGGGGTGCCCAAGCCTTAGGCTTAGGGAGCCCTAGCCTTAACCTAAGCCTAGGGGTGCCCTAGCCTAAGCCTAGGGGTGCCCTATCGTAAGCCAAGGGGTGCCCTAGCCTTAGGCTATGGGAACCCTAGCCTTAGCCTAAGCCTTGGGGTGCCCTAGCCTAAGCCTAGGGTTACTCAGCCTAAGCCTAGGCGTGCCCTAGCCATAGGCTAGGGGAGCCCTAGCCTTAGCCTTAGCCTAAGCCTAGGGGTGCCCTAGCCTAAGCCTAGGGGTGCCCTTCCCTAAGCGTAGGGGTGCCCTAGCCTAAGCCTAGGGGTGCCCTAGCCTAAGCCTAGGGGTGTCCTAGCCTTAGGCTAGGGGAGCCCTAAGCTTAACCTAAGTCTAGGGGTTCCCTACCCTAAGCCTAGGGGTGCCCTAACCTAAGCCTAGGGATGCCCTAGCCTTAGGCTAGGGGAGCCCTAGCCTTAGCCTAAGCCTAGGGGTTCCCTAGCCTAAGCATAGGGGTGCCACAGCCTAAGCCTAGGGGTGCCCAAGCCTAAGCCTAGGGGTGCCCTATCCTAAGCCTAGGGGTGCCCTAGCCTTAGGCTAGGGGAGCCCTAGCCTTATCCTAAGCCTAGGGGTGCCCTAGCCTAAGCATAGGGGTGCCATAGCCTAAGCCTAGGGGTGCCCAAGCCTAAGACTAAGGGTGCCCTAGCCTTAGGTTAGGGGAACCCAGGCTAAGCCTAAGCATAGTGGTGCCCTAGCCTAAGCCTTGGGGTGTCCAAGCCTTAGTCTAGGGGAGCCTAGACCTTAAACTAAGCCTAGGGGTGCCCTATCATAAGCCTAGGAGTGCCCTAGCCTTAGGCTAGGGGAGCCCTAGCCTTAGCCTAAGCCTAGGGGTGCCCAAGCCTTAGGCTAGGGGAGCCCTAGCCTTAACCTAAGCATAGGGGTGCCCTAGCCTACGCCTAGGGGTGCCCTATCGTAAGCCAAGGGGTGCCCTAGCCTTAGGCTATGGGAAACCTAGCCTTAGCCTAAGCCTAGGGGTGCCCTAGCCTATTCCTAGGGGTGCCCTAGCCTAAGCTTAGGTGTGCCCTAGCCTAAGCCTAGGGTTACCTAGCCTAAGCCTAGGCGTGCCCTAGCCATAGGCTAGGGGAGCCCTAGCCTTAGCCTAAGCCTAGGGGTGCCCTAGCCTAAGCCTAGGGGTGCCCTTCCTTAAGCCTAGGGGTGCCCTAGCCTAAGCCTAGGGGTGCCCTAGCCTAAGCCTATGGGTGTCCTAGCCTTAGGCTAGGGGACCCCTAAGCTTAACCTAAGTCTAGGGGTTCCCTAGCCTAAGCCTTGGGGTGCCCTAGCCTAAGCCTAGGGATGCCATAGCCTTAGGCTAGGGGAGCCCTAGCCTTAGCCTAAGCCTTGGGGTGCCCTAGCCTAAGCCTAGAGGTGCCCTATTCTTAGGCTAGGGGAGCTCTAGCGTTAGCCTAAGCCTAGGGGTGCCCTAGCCTAAGTATAGGGGTGCCCTAGCCTAAGCCTAGGGGTGCCGTAACCTTAGCCTTAGCTAGGGGTACGCTAGGCCAAGCCTAGGGGTGCCCTAGCCTTAGGCTATGGGAGCCCTAGCCTTAGCCTAAGCCTAGGGGTGCCCTAGCCTAAGCCTAGGGGTGCCCTAGCCTAAGCCTAGGGGTGCCCTAGCCTAAGCCTAGGGGTGCCCTAGCCTAAGCCTAGGGGTGCCCTAGCCTTCGGTTATGGGAGCCCTAGCCTTAGCCTAAGCCTAGGGGTGCCCTAGCCTAAGCCTAAGAGTGCCCTAGCCTAAGCCTAGGGGTGACCAAGCCTTGGGGAAGGGGAGCCCTAGCCTTAGCCTAAGCCTAGGGGTGCCCTTGCCTAAGCCAAGTGGTGCCCTATCCTAAGCCAAGGGGTGCCCTTGCCTAAGCCTAGGGGTGCCCTAGTCTAAGCCTAGGGGTGCCGTAACCTAAGCCTAGGGGTGCCCTAGCCTAAGCCTAGATGTGCCCTAGCCTTAGGCTAGGGGAGCCCTAACCTTAGCCCAAGCCTAGGGGTGCCCTAGCCTAAGCCTTAGGGTGCCCTAGCCTAAGGGTAGGGGTTCCCTAGCCTTAGGCTAGGGGAGACCTAGCCTTAGCTTAAGCCTAGGGGTGCCCTAGCCTAACCCTAGGGGTTCGCTAGCCTTAGGCTAGGGAAACACTAGCCTTAGCCTAAGCCTAGGGGTGCCCTAGACTAAGCCTATGGGTGTCCAAGCCTACGCCTAGGGGTGCCCTAGCCTAAGCCTAGGGTTGCCGTAGCTTAAGCCTAGGGGTGCCCTAGCCTAAGCCTGGTGTGCCCAAGCCTAAGCCTAGGGGTGCCCTAGCCTTAGGTTATGGGAGCCATAGCCATAGCTTAAGACTAGGGGTGCCCTAGCCTAAGCCTAGGGGTGCCCTAGCCTAAGCCTAGGGGTGCCCTAGCCTTAGGCTAGGGGAGCCCTAGCCTTAACTTAAGCCTAGAGGTGCCCTAGCCTAAGCCTAGGGGTGCCGTGGCCTAAGCCTAGGGGTTCCCTAGCCTAAGCCTAGAGGTGCCCTAGCCTAAGGGTAGGGGTTCCCTAGCCTTAGGCTAGGGGAGCCCAAGCCTTAGCTTAAGCCTAGGGGTGCCCCAGCCTAAGCCTGGGGTGCCCTAGGCTAAGCCTAGGGGTGCCCTAGCCTTAGGTTAGGGGAGCCCTAGCCTTAGCTTAAGCTTAGGGGTGCCCTAGACTAAGCCTAGGGGTGCCCTAGCCTAAGCCTAGGGGTGCCCTAGCCTAAGCCTAGGGGTGCCATAGCCTAAGACTAGGGGTGCCCAAGCCTAAGCCTAAGGGTGCCCTAGCCTTAGGCCATGGGAGCCCTAGCCTAAGCCTAAGGGTGCCCTAGCCTTTGGCCATGGGAGCCATAGCCTAAACCTAGGGGTGCCCTAGCCTAAGCCCAAGGGTGCCCTAGCTGAAGCCTAGGGGTGCCCTAGCCTTAGCCTAAGCTAGGGGTGCTCTAGCCTAAGCCTAGGGGTGCCCTAGAATAAGCCTAGGGGTGCCGTAGCCTAAGCCTAGGGGTGCCCAAGCCTAAGCCTAGGGGTGCCCTAGCCTTAGGCTAGTCGACCCGGAGCCTTAACCTAAGCCTAGGGGTGCCCTAGCCTAAGCCTTGGGGTGCCCTAGCCTAAGACTAGGGGTGCCCTAACCTAAGCCTAGGGGTGCCGTAGACTAAGCCTAGGGGTGCTCTAGGCTAAGCCTAGGGGTGCCCTCGCCTTAGGCTAGGGGAGCCCTAGCCTTAGCCCAAGCCTAGGGGTGCCCTATTCTAAGCCTAGGTGTACCCTAGCCTAAGCCTTGGTGTGCCCTAGCCTAAGCCTAGGGGTGCCCTAGCCTAACCCTAGGGGTTCGCTAGCCTTAGGCTAGGGAAACCCTAGCCTTAGCCTAAACCTAGGGGTGCCCAAGCCTAAGCATAGGGGTGCCATATCCTAAGCCTTGGGTTGCCCTAGCCTTAGGCTAGGCAGCCCTAGCCTTAGCCTAAGCCTAGGGGTACCCTAGCCTAAGCCTAGGGGTGCCATAGCCTAAGCCTAGGGGTGCCCAAACCTAAGCCTAAGGGTGCCCTAGCCTTAGGTTAGGGGAGCCCTAGCCTAAGGCTAAGCCTAGTGGTGCCCTAGCCTAAGCCTAGGGTGCCCTAGCCTAAGCCTAGGGGTGTCCAAGCCTTAGGCTAGGGGAGCCCTAGCCTTAACCTAAGCCTAGGGGTGCCCTATCGTAAGCATAGGGGTGCCCTAACCTTAGGCTAGGGAAGCCCTAGCCTTAGCCTAAGCCTAGGGGTGCCCAAGCCTTAGGCTTAGGGAGCCCTAGCCTTAACCTAAGCCTAGGGGTGCCCTAGCCTAAGCCTAGGGGTGCCCTATCGTAAGCCAAGGGGTGCCCTAGCCTTAGGCTATGGGAACCCTAGCCTTAGCCTAAGCCTTGGGGTGCCCTAGCCTAAGCCTAGGGTTACTCAGCCTAAGCCTAGGCGTGCCCTAGCCATAGGCTAGGGGAGCCCTAGCCTTAGCCTTAGCCTAAGCCTAGGGGTGCCCTAGCCTAAGCCTAGGGGTGCCCTTCCCTAAGCGTAGGGGTGCCCTAGCCTAAGCCTAGGGGTGCCCTAGCCTAAGCCTAGGGGTGTCCTAGCCTTAGGCTAGGGGAGCCCTAAGCTTAACCTAAGTCTAGGGGTTCCCTACCCTAAGCCTAGGGGTGCCCTAACCTAAGCCTAGGGATGCCCTAGCCTTAGGCTAGGGGAGCCCTAGCCTTAGCCTAAGCCTAGGGGTGCCCTAGCCTAAGCCTAGAGGTGCCCTATTCTTAGGCTAGGGGAGCTCTAGCGTTACCCTAAGCCTAGGGGTGCCCTAGCCTAAGCCTAGGGGTGCCCTAGCCTAAGCCTAGGGGTGCCCTAGTCTTAGCCTAAGCTAGGGGTGCCCTAGGCCAAGCGTAGGGGTGCCCTAGCCTTAGGCTATGGGAGCCCTAGCCTTAGCCTAAGCCTAGGGGTGCCCTAGCCTAAGCCTAAGGGTGCCCTAGCCTAAGCCTAGGGGTTCCCAAGCCTTAGGCTAGGGAGCCCTAGCCTTTGCCTAAGCCTAGGGGTGCCCTATCCTAAGCTTAGGGGTGCCCTTGCCTAAGCCTAGGGGTGCCCTAGCCTAAGCCTAGGGGTGCCGTAACCTAAGCTTAGGGGTGCCCTAGCATAAGCCTAGGGGTGCCCTAGCCTTAGGCTAGGGGAGCCCTAGCCTTAGCCCAAGCCTAGCGTTGCCCTAGCCTAAGCCTTAGGGTGCCCTAGTCTAAGGGTAGAGGTTCCCTAGCCTTAGGCTAGGGGAGCCCTAGCCTTAGCTTAAGCCTAGGGGTGCCCTAGCCTAAGCCTGGGGTGCCCTAGCCTAAGCCTAGGGGTGCCCTAGCCTTATTAGGGGAGCCCTAGTCTTAGCTTAAGCCTAGGTGTGCCCTAGCCTAAGTCTAGGGGTGCCCTCACTTAAGCCTAGGGGTGCCCTAACCTTAGCCTAGGGGATCCCTAGCCTTAGGCTAATTCTATTGGTGCCCTAGCCTAAGCCTAGGGGTGCCCTAGCCTAAGCCTAGGGGTGCCCTAGCCTAAGGGTAGGGGTTCCCTAGCCTTAGGCTAGGGGAGCCCTAGCCTTAGCTTAAGCCTAGGGGTGCCCCAGCCTAAGCCTGGGGTGCCCTAGCCTAAGCCTACGGGTGCCCTAGCCTTAGGTTAGGGGAGCCCTAGCCTTAGCTTAAGTCTAGGGGTGCCCTAGCCTAAGCCTAGGGGTTCCCTAGCCTAAGCCTAGGGGTGCCATAGCCTAAGCCTAGGGGTGCCCTTGCCTAAGCCTAAGGGTGCCCTAGCCTTAAGCCATGGGAGCCCTAGCCTAAGCCTAAGGGTGCCCTAGCCTTAGGCCATGGGAGCCTTAGCCTAAGCCTAGGGGTGCCCTAGCCTAAGCCTAAGGGTGCCCTAGCTGAAACCTAGGGGTGCCCTAGCCTTAGCCTAAGCTAGGGGTGCCCTAGCCTAAGCGTAGGGGTGCCCTAGCCTAAGCCTAGGGGTGTCCTAGCCTTAGGCTAGGGGTGCCCTAACCTTAACCTAAGCCTAGGTGTGCCCTAGCCTAAGCCTAGGGGTGCCCTAGCCTAAGCCTAGGGATGCCCTATCCTTAGGCTAGGGTAACCCTAGCCTTAGCCTAAGACTAGGGGTGCCCTAGCCTAAGTCTCGAGGTGACCTAGCCTAATCCTAGAGGTGCCCTAGCCTTAAGCTAGGGGAGCTCTAGCCTTTGCCTAAGCCTAGGGGTGCCCTAGCCTAAGCCTAGTGGTACCCTAGCTTAAGCCTAGGGGTGCCCTAGCCTTAGGCTAGACGAGCCGTAGCCTTAGTCTAAGCCTAGGGGTGCCCTAGCCTAAGCCTAGAGGTGCCCTTGCCTTAGGCTAGGGGAGCCCTAGCCTTAGCCTAAGCCTAGGGGTGCCCTAGCCTTAGTCTAGTCGAGCCATAGCCTTAGTCTAAGCCTAGGGGTGCCCTAGCCTAAGCCTATGGGTGCCCTAGCTTAAGCCTAGGGGTGTCCTAGCCTTACGCTAGGGGAGCACTTGCCTTAGCCTAAGCCTTGGGATGCCCTAGCCTAAGCCTAGGGGTGCCCTAGCCTAAGCCTAGGGGTGCCCTAGCCTTAGGCTTGTCGACCCGGAGCCTTAGCCTAAGCCTAGGGGTGCCCTAGCCTAAGCCTAGGGGTGTCCTAGCCTAAGCCTAGGGGTGCCCTAACCTTAGGCTAGGGGATCCCTAGCCTTAGGCTAATTCTAGGGGTGCCCTAGCCTAAGCCTAGGGGTGCCCTAGCCTAAGCCTAGGGGTGCCCTAGCCTAAGCCTAGGGGTGCCCTAGCCTAAGCCTAGGGGTGCCGTAGCCTAAGCCTAGGGGTGCCATAGCCTAAGTCTAGGGGTGCCCTAGCCTAAGCCTAGGGGTGCCCTAGCCTTAGCCTAGTCGAGCCGTAGCCTTAGTCTAAGCCAGGGGAGCCCTAGCCTTACCCTAGCCAAGGGGTGCCCTAGCCTAAGCCTAGGGGTGCCCTAGCCTAAGCCTAGGGGTGCCCTAGCCATAGGCTAGTCGAGCCATAGCCTTAGTCTAAGCCTACGGGTGCCCGAGCCTAAGCCTATGGGTGCCCTCGCTTAAGCCTATGGGTGCCCTCGCCTTAGGCTAGGGGAGCCCTAGCCTTAGCCCAAGCCTAGGGGTGCCCTATTCTAAGCCTAGGTGTACCCTAGCCTAAGCCTAGGTGTGCCCTAGCATAAGCCTAGGGGTGCCCTAGCCTAACCCTAGGGGTTCGCTAGCCTTAGTCTAGGGAAACCCTAGCCTTAGCCTAAACCTAGGGGTGCCCAAGCCTAAACCTAGGGGTGCCCTATCCTAAGCCTAGGGGTGCCCTAGCCTTAGGCTAGGCAGCCCTAGCCTTAGCCTAAGCCTAGGGGTAACCTAGCCTAAGCCTAGTGGTGCCCTAGCCTAAGCCTAGGGTGCCCTAGCCTAAGCCTAGGGGTGTCCAAGCCTTAGGCTAGGGGAGCCCTAGCCTTAACCTAAGCCTAGGGGTGCCCTATCGTAAGCCTAGGGGTGCCCTAGCCTTAGGCTAGGGGAGCCCTAGCCTTAGCCTAAGCCTAGGGGTGCCCAAGCCTTAGGCTAGGGGAGCCCTAGCCTTAACCTAAGCCTAGGGGTGCCCTAGCCTAAGCCTAGGGGTGCCCTATCGTAATCCAAGGGGTGCCCTAGCCTTAGGCTATGGGAACCCTAGCCTTAGCCTAAGCCTTGTGGTGCCTAACCTAAGCCTAGGGTTACCTAGCCTAAGCCTAGGCGTGCCCTAGCCATAGGCTATGGGAGCCCTAGCCTTAGCCTAAGCCTAGGGGTGCCCTAGCCTAAGCCTAGGGGTGTCCTAGCTTTAAGCTAGGGGAGCCCTAAGCTTAACCTAAGTCTAGGGGTTCCCTAGCCTAAGCCTAGGGGTGCCCTAGCTAAGCCTAGGGATGCCCTAGCCTTAGGCTAGGGGAGCCCTAGCCTTAGCCTAAGCCTAGGGGTGCCCTGGCCTAAGCCTAGAGGTGCCCTATTCTTAGGCTAGGGGAGCTCTAGCGTTAGCCTAAGCCTAGGGGTGCCCTAGCCTAAGCCTAGGGGTGCCCTAGCCTAAGCCTAGGGGTACCCTAGCCTTAGCCTAAGCTAGGGGTGCCCTAGGCCAAGCCTAGGGGTGCCCTAGCCTTAGGCTATGGGAGCCCTAGCCTTAGCCTAAGCCTAGGGGTGCCCTAGCCTAAGCCTAGGGGTGCCCTAGCTTAAGCCTAGGGGTGCCCTGCCTAAGCCTAGGGGTGCCCTAGCCTTGGGCTATGGGAGCCCTAGCCTTAGCCTAAGCCTAGGGGTGTCCTAGCCTAAGCCTAAGGGTGCCCTAGCCTAAGCCTTTGGGTGCCCAAGCCTTAGGCTAGGGGAGCCCTAGCCTTAGCCTAAGCCTAGGGGTGCCCTATCCTAAGCCTAGGGGTGCCCTTGCCTAAGCCTAGGGGTACCCTAGCCTAAGCCTGGGGGTGCCGTAACCTAAGCCTAGGGGTGCCCTAGCCTAAGCCTTAGGGTGCCCTAGCCTAAGGGTAGGGGTTCCCTAGCCTTAGGCTAGGGGAACCCTAGCCTTAGCTTAAGCCTAGGGGTGCCCTAGCCTAAGCCTGGGGTGCCCTAGCCTAAGCCTAGGGGTGCCCTAGCCTTAGTTTAGGGGAGCCCTAGCCTTAGCTTAAGCCTAGTTGTGCCCTAGCCTAAGCCTAGGGGTGCCCTCGCTTAAGCCTAGGGGTGCCCTAACCTAAGCCTAGGGGTGCCGTAGACTAAGCCTAGGGGTGCCCTAGCCTAAGCCTAGGGGTGCCCTCGCCTTAGGCTAGGGGAGCCCTAGCTTTAGCCCAAGCCTAGGGGTGCCCTATTCTAAGCCTAAGTGTACCCTAGCCTAAGCCTAGGTGTGCCCTAGCATAAGCCTAGGGGTGCCCTAGCCTAACCCTAGGGGTTCGCGAGCCTTAGTCTAGGGAAACCCTAGCCTTAGCCTAAACCTAGGGGTGCCCAAACCTAAACCTAGGGGTGCCCTATCCTAAGCCTAGGGGTGCCCTAGCCTTAGGCTAGGCAGCCCTAGCCTTAGCCTAAGCCTAGGGGTACCCTAGCCTAAGCCTAGTGGTGCCCTAGCCTAAGCCTAGGGTGCCCTAGCCTAAGCCTAGGGGTGTCCAAGCCTTAGGCTAGGGGAGCCCTAGCCTTAACCTAAGCCTAGGGGTGCCCTATCGTAAGCCTAGGGGTGCCCTAGCCTTAGGCTAGGGGAGCCCTAGCCTTAGCCTAAGCCTAGGGGTGCCCAAGCCTTAGGTTAGGGGAGCCCTAGCCTTAACCTAAGCCTAGGGGTGCCCTAGCCTAAGCCTAGGGGTGCCCTATCGTAAGCCAAGGGGTGTCCTAGCCTTAGGCTAGGGGAGCCCTAAGCTTAACCTAAGTCTAGGGGTTCCCTTGCCTAAGCCTAGGGGTGCCCTAGCTAAGCCTAGGGATGCCCTAGCCTTAGGCTAGGGGAGCCCTAGCCTTAGCCTAAGCCTAGGGGTGCCCTGGCCTAAGCCTAGAGGTGCCCTATTCTTAGGCTAGGGGAGCTCTAGCGTTAGCCTAAGCCTAGGGGTGCCCTAGCCTAAGCCTAGGGGTGCCCTAGCCTAAGCCTAGGGGTGCCCTAGCCTTAGCCTAAGCTAGGGGTGCCCTAGGCCAAGCCTAGGGGTGCCCTAACCTTAGGCTATGGGAGCCCTAGCCTTAGCCTAAGCCTAGGGGTGCCCTAGCCTAAGCCTAGGGGTGCCCTAGATTAAGCCTAGGGGTGCCCTGCCTAAGCCTAGGGGTGCCCTAGCCTTGGGCTATGGGAGCCCTAGCCTTAGCCTAAGCCTCGGGGTGCCCAAGCCTAAGCCTAAGGGTGCCCTAGCCTAAGCCTAGGGGTGCCCAAGCCTTAGGCTAGGGGAGCCCTAGCCTTAGCCTAAGCCTAGGGGTGCCCTATCCTAAGCCTAGGGGTGCCCTTGCCTAAGCCTAGGGGTGCCCTAGCCTAAGCCTAGGGGTGCCGTAACCTAAGCCTAGGGGTGCCCTAGCCTAAGCCTAGGGGTGCCCTAGCCTTACGCTAGGGGAGCCCTGGCCTTAGCCCAAGCCTAGGGGTGCCCTAGCCTAAGCCTTAGGGTGCCCTAGCCTAAGGGTAGGGGTTCCCTACCCTTAGGCTAGGGGAACCCTAGCCTTAGCTTAAGCCTAGGGGTGCCCTAGCCTAAGCCTGGGGTGCCCTAGCCTAAGCCTAGAGGTGCCCTAGCCTTAGTTTAGGGTAGCCCTAGCCTTAGCTTAAGCCTAGTTGTGCCCTAGCCTAAGCCTAGGGGTGCCCTCGCTTAAGCCTAGGGGTGCCCTAACCTATGCCTAGGGGTGCCCTCGCCTTAGGCTAGGGGAGCCCTAGCCTTAGCCCAAGCCTAGGGGTGCCCTATTCTAAGCCTAGGTGTACCCTAGCCTAAGCCTAGGTGTGCCCTACCCTAAGCCTAGGGGTGCCCTAGCCTAAACCTAGGGGTTCGCTAGCCTTAGGCTAGGGAAACCCTAGCCTTAGCCTAAACCTAGGGGTGCCCAAGCCTAAGCCTAGGGGTGCCCTAGCCTTAGGTTAGGGAAGCCCTAGCCTAAGCCTAAGCCTAGTGGTGCCCTAGCCTAAACCTAGGGTGCCCTAGCCTAAGCCTTGGGGTGTCCAAGCCTTAGGTTAGGGGAGCCCTAGCCTAAGCCTAAGCCTAGTGGTGCCCTAGCCTAAGCCTAGGGGGCCCTAGCCTAAGCCTAGGGGTGCCAAGCCATAGGCAAGGGGAGCCCTAGCCTTAACCTAAGCCTAGGGGTGCCCTATCGTAAGCCTAGGGGTGCCCTAGCCTTAGGCTAGGGGAGCCCTAGCCTTAGCCTAAGCCTAGGGGTGCCTAAGCCTTAGGCTAGGGGAGCCCTAGTCTTAGCCCAAGCCTAGGGGTGCCCTAGCCTAAGCCTTAGGGTGCCCTAGCCTAAGGGTAGGGGTTCCCTAGCCTTAGGCTAGGGGACCCCTGGCCTTAGCTTAAGCCTAGGGGTGCCCTAGCCTAAGCCTCGGGTTCCCTAGCCTAAGCCTAGGGGTGTCCTAGCCTTAGGTTAGGGGAGCCCTAGCCTTTGCTTAAGCCTAGGTGTGCCCTAGCCTAATCCTAGGGGTGCCCTAGCCTAACCCTATGGGTTCGCTAGCCTTAGGCTAGGGAAACACTAGCCTTAGCCTAAGCCTACGGGTGCCCTAGCCTAAGCCTATGGGTGCCCAAGCCTAAGCCTAGGGGTGCCCTAGCCTAAGCCTAGGGGTGCCGTAACTTAAGCCTAAGGGTTCCCTAGCCTAAGCCTGGGGTGCCCAAGCCTAAGCCTAGGGGTGCCATAGCCTTAGGTTAGGGGAGCCCTAGCCTTAGCTTAAGACTAGGGGTGCCCTAGCCTAAGCCTAGGGGTGCCCTAGCCTAAGCTTAGTGGTGCCCTAGCCTTAGGTTAGGGGAGCCCTAGCCTTAGCTTAAGCCTAGGGGTACCCTAGTTAAGCCTATGGGTTCCCTAACCTAAGCCTAGGGGTGCCCTAGCCTAAGCCTAGGCGTGCCGTAGCCTAAGCCTAGGGGTGCCCTAGCCTAAGCCTAGGGGTGTCCTAGCCTTAGGTTAGGGGAGCCCTAGCCGTAGCTTAAGCCTAGGGGTGCCCTAGCCAGAGCCTATGGGAGCCCTAGCCTTATTAAGCCTAGGGGTGCCCTAGCCTAAGCCTAGGGGTGCCATAGCCTAAGCCTAGGGGTGCCCAAGCCTAAGCCTAAGGGTGCCCTAGCCTCAGGCCATGGGAGCCCTAGCCTAAGCCTAAGGGTGCCCTAGCCTAAGCCTAGGGGTGCCCAAGCCTTAGGCTAGGGGAACCCTACCCTTAGCCTAAGCCTAGGGGTGCCCTTGCCTAAGCCTAGGGGTGCCCTAGCCTAAGCCTAGGGGTGCCGTAGCCTAAGCCTAGGGGTGCCCTAGCCTAAGCCTAGGGGTGCCCTAACCTTAGGCTAGGGTAGCCCTAGCCTTAGCCCAAGCCTAGGGGTGCCCTAGCCTAAGCCTTAGGGTGCCCAGGCCTAAGGGTAGGGGTTCCCTAGCCTTAGGCTAGGGGAGCCCTAGCCTTAGCTTAAGTCTAGGGGTGCCCTAGCCTTAGCCTAGGGGTGCCCTAGCCCTAGGTTAGGAGAGCCCTAGCCTTAGCTTAAGCCTAGGTGTGCCCTAGCCTAAGCATAGGGGTGCCCTAGCCTAACCCTAGGGGTTCGCTAGCCTTAGGTTAGGGAAACCCTATCCTTAGCCTAAGTCTAGGGGTGCTCTAGCCTAAGCCTATGGGTGCCCAAGCCTAAGCCTAAGGGTGCCCTATCCTAAGCCTAGGGGTGCCGTAGCCTAAACGTAGGGGTGCCCTAGCCTAAGCCTAGGGGAGCCCTAGCCTTAGCCCAAGCCTAGGGGTGCCCTAGCCTAAGCCTAGGGGTGCCCTAGCCTAAGGGTAGGGGTTCCCTTGCCTTAGGCTAGGGGAGCCCTAGCCTTAGCTTAAGCCTAGGGGTGCCCTAACCTAAGCTTGGGGTGCCCTAGCCTAAGCCTAGGGGTGCCCTAGTCTTAGGTTAGGGGAGCCCTAGCCTTAACTTAAGCATAGGGGTGCCCTAGCCTAAGCCTAGGGGTGCCCTAGCCTAAGCCTAGGGGTGCCCTAGCCTTAGGCTAGGGGAGCCCTAGCCTTAGCTTAAGCCTAGGGGTGCCCTAGCCTAAGCCTATGGGAACCCTAGCCTTAGCCTAAGCCTAGGGGTGCCCTAACCTAAGGCTAGGGGTGCCCTAACTTTAGGTTAGGGGAGCCCTAGCCTTAGCTTAAGCCTAGGGGTGCCCTAGCCTAAGCCTAGGGGTGCCCTAGCCTAAGAGTTGGGGTGCCCTAGCCTTAGGCAGTGGAGCCCAAGCCTTAGCTTAAGCCTAGGCGTGCCCTAGCCTAAGCCTATGGGTGCCCTTGCCTAAGCCTAGGGGTGCCCTAGCCTAAGACTAGGGGTGCCGTAGCCTAAGCCTAGGGGTTCCCTAGCCTAAGCCTAGGGGTGCCCTAGCCTTAGGCTTGTCGAGCCGGAGACTTAGCCTAAGCCTAGGGGTGCCCTAGCCTAAGCCTAGGGGTGCCCTAGCCAAAGCCTAGGGGTGCCCTAACCTTAGGCTAGGGGATCCCTAGCCTTAGGCTAATTCTAGGGGTGCCCTAGCCTAAGCCTAGGGGTGCCCTAGCCTAAGCCTAGGGATGCCATAGCCTAAGCCTAGGGGTGCCCTATCCTAAGGCTAGGGGTGCCCTAGCCTTAGCCCAAGCCTAGGGGTGTCCTAGCCTTAGGCTATGGGAGCCCTAGCCTTAGCCTAAGCTTAGGGGTGCCCTATCCTAAGCCTAGGGGTGCCCTTGCCTAAGCCTAGGGGTGCCCTAGCCTAAGCCTAGGGGTGCCGTAACCTAAGCCTAGGGGTGCCCTAGCGTAAGCATAGGGGTGCCCTAGCCTTAGGCTAAGGGAGCCCTAGCCTTAGCCCAAGCCTGGGGGTGCCCTAGCCTAAACCTTAGAGTGCCCTAGCCTAAGAGTAGGGGTTCCCTAGCCTTTGGCTAGTGGAGCCCTAGCCTTAGCTTAAGCCTAGGGGTGCCCTAGCCTAAGCCTGGGGTGCCCTAGCCTAAGCCTAGGGGTGCCCTCGCCTTAGATTAGGGGAGCCCTAGCCTTAGCTTAAGCCTAGGTGTGCCCTAGCCTAAGCCTAGGGGTGCCCTCGCCTTAGGTTAGGGGAGCCCTAGCCTTAGCCCAAGCCTACGGGTGCCTTAATCTAAGCCTAGGTGAACCCTAGCCTAAGCCTAGGTGTGCCCTAGCCTAAGCCTAGGGGTGCCCTAGCCTAACCCTAGGGGTTCGCTAGCCTTAGGCTAGGGAAACCCTAGCCTTAGCCTAAACCTAGGGGTGCCCAAGCCTAAGCCTAGGGTAGCCCTATCCTAAGCCGAGGCGTGCCCTAGCCTTAGGCTAGGGGAGCCCTAGCCTTAGCCTAAGCCTAGGGGTGCCCTAGTCTAAGCCTAGGGGTGCCATAGCCTAAGCCTAGGGGTGCCCAAGCCTAAATCTAAGGGTGCCCTAGCCTTAGGTTAGGGGAGCCCTAACCTAAGCCCAAGCCTAGTGGTGCCCTAGCCTAAGCCTAGGGTGCCCTAGCCTAAGCCTAGGGGGGTCCTAGCCTTAGGCTAGGGGAGCCCTAACCTAAGCCTAAGCCTAGGGGTGCCCTACCCTAAGTCTAGGGGTGCCCTAGCCTAAGCCTAGGGGTGGCCTAACCTTATGCTAGGGGATCCCTAGCCTTAGGCTAATTCTAGGTGTGCCCTAGCATAAGCCTAGGAGTGCCCTAGCCTCTGCCTAGGGGTTCCGTAGCCTAAGCCTAGGGGTGCCCTAGCCTAAGCCTAGGGGTGCCCTAGCCTTAGGCTAGGGGAGCCCTAGCCTTAGCCCAAGCCTAGGGGAGCCCTAGCCTAAGCCTAGGGGTGCCCTAGCCTAAAGGTAGGGGTTCCCTAGCCTTAGGCTAGGGGAGCCCTAACCTTAGCTTAAGCCTAGGAGTGCCCTAGCCTAAGCCTAGGGGTGCCCTATCCTTAGGTTAGGGGAGCCCTAGCCTTAGCTTAAGCCTAGGGGTGCCCTAGCCTAAGCCTAGGGGTGCCCTAGCCTAAGCCTAGGGGTGCCTTAACCTTAGGCTAGGGGATCCCTAGCCTCAGGCTAATTCTAGGGGTGCCCTAGCCTAAGCCTAGGGGTGCCGTAGCCTAAGCCTAGGGGTGCCCTAGCCTAAGCCTAGGGGTGCCCTAGCCTAAGCCTAGGGGTGCCCTAGCCTTGGGCTATGGGAGCCCTAGCCTTAGCCTAAGCCTAGGGGTGCCCTAGCCTAAGCCTAGGGGTGCCCTAGCCTTAGGCTAGGGGTGCCCTAGCCTTAGGCTAGGGGAGCCCTAGCCTTAGCTTAAGCCTAGGGGTGCCCTAGCCTAAGCCTAGGGGTGCCCTAGCCTAAGACTAGGGGTGCCCTATCCTTAGGCTAGGGGATTCCTAGCCTTAGGCTAATTCTAGGGGTGCCCTAGCCTAAGCCTAGGGGTGCCCTAGCCTCAGCCTAGGGGTGCCGTAGCCTAAGCCTAGGGGTGCCCTAGCTTAAGCCTAGGGGTGCCCTAGCCTTAGGCTAGGGGAGCCCTAGCCTTAGCCCAAGCCTAGGGGTGCCCTAGCCTAAGGCTAGGGCTGCCCTAGCCTAAGGGTAGGGGTTCCCTAGCCTTAGGATAGGGGAGCCCTAGCCTTGGCTTAAGCCTAGGAGTGCCCTAGCCTAAGCCTAGGGGTGCCCTATCATTAGGTTAGGGGATCCCTAGCCTTAGCCTAAGCCTAGGGGTGCCCTAGCCTAAGTCTAGTGGTGCCGTAGCCTTAGGCTACGGGAGCCCTAGCCTTAGCCTAAGCCTAGGGGTACCCTAGCCTAAGCATTGGGGTGCCCTAGCCTAAGCCTAGGGGTGTCCTAGCCTTAGGCTAGGGGAGCCCTAACCTTAACCTAAGCCTAGGGGTGCCCTAGCCTAAGCCTAGGGGTGCCCTAACCTAAGCCTAGAGGTGCCCTAGCCTTAGGCTAGGGGGGCTCTAGACTAAGCCTAAGCCTAGGGGTGCCGTAGCCTAAGCCTAGGGGTGCCCTAGCCTAAGCCTAAGGGTGCCCTAGCCTTAGGCTAGTCGAGCCGAAGCCTTAGTCTAAGCCTAGGCGTGACCTAACCTAAGCCTAGAGGTGCCCTAGCCTTAGGCTAGGGGAGCCCTAGCCTTAGCCTAAGCCTAGGGGTGCCCTAGCCTAAACCTAGGTGTGCCCTACCCTAAGCCTAGGGGTGTCCTAGCCTTACGCTAAGGGAGCCCTAGCCTTAGCCTAAGCCTTGGGGTGCCCTCGCCTAAGCCTAGGTGTGCCCTAGCCTTAGGCTAGTCGAGCCGTAGCCTTATTCTAAGCCTAGGGGTGCCCTAGGCTAAGTCTAGAGGTGCCCTAGCCTTAGGCTAGGGGAGCCCTAGCCTTAGCCTAAGTCTAGTGGTGCCCTAGCCTAAGCCTAGTGGTGCCCTAGCCTAAGCCTATGGGTACCCTAGCCTTAGGCTAGTCGAGCCATAGCCTTAGTCTAAGCCTATGGGTGCCCTAGCCTAAGTCTATGGGTGCCCTATCTTAAGCCTAGGGGTGTCCTAGCCTTATGCTGGGGGAGCCCTAGCCTTAGCCTAAGCCTAGGGATGCCCTAACCTTAGGCTAGGGGATCCCTAGCCTTAGGCTAAGTCTATGGGTGCCCTAGCCAAAGCCTAGGGGTGCCCGAGCATAAGCCTAGGGGTGCCGTAGCCTAAGCCTAGGGGTGCCCTAGCCTAAGCCTAAGGGTGCCCTAGCCTTAGGCTAGGGGAACCCTAGCCTTAGCCCAAGTCTCGGGGTGCCTAGCCTAAGCCTAGGGGTGCCCTAGCCTAAGGGTAGGGGTTCCCTAGCCTTAGGCTTGGGGAGCCCTAGCCTTAGCTTAAGCCTAGGGGTGCCCTAGCCTAAGCCTAGGGGTGCCCTTGCCTAAGCCTAGGTGTGCCCTAGCCTAAGCCTAGAGGTGCCCTAGCGTTAGGCTAGGGGAGCTCTAGACTTAGCCTAAGCCTAGGGGTGTCCTAGCCTAAGACTAGGGGTGCCCTAGCCTTAGGCTAGTCGAGCCGTAGCCTTAGTCTAAGCCTAGGGGTGTCCTAGGCTAAGCCTAGAGGTGCCCTAGCCTTAGGCTAGGGAAGCCCTAGCCTTAGCCTAAGCCTAGGGGTGCCCTAGCCTAAGCCTAGGGGTGCCCTAGCCTATGCCTAGGGGTGCCCTAGCCTTAGGCTAGTCGAGCCATAGCATTAGTCTAATCCTAGGGGTGCCCTATCCTAAGCCTATGGGTGCCCTAGCTTAAGCCTAGGGGTGTCCTAGCCTTACGCTAGGGGAGTCCTAGCCTTAGCCTAAGCCTAGGGATGCCCTAGCCTAAGCCTAGGGGTGCCCTAGCCTAAGCTTAGGGGTGCCCTAGCCTTAGGCTTCTTGAGCCGGAGCCTTAGCCTAAGCCTAGGGGTGCCCTACCCTAAGCCTAGGGGTGCCCTAGCCTAAGCCTAGGGGTGCCCTAGCCTTAGGCTAGGGGATCCCTAGCCTTACGCTAATTCTAGGGGTGGCCTAGCCTAAGCCTAGGGGTGCCGTAGTCTACGCTTAGGGGTGCCCTAGCCTAAGCCAAGGGGTGCCCTAGCCTTAGGCTAGGGGAGCCCTAACCTTAGCTCAAGCCTAGGGGTGCCCTAGCCTAAGCCTAGGGGTGCCCTAGCCTAAGGGAATGGGTTCCCTAGCCTTAGGCTAGGGGAGCCCTAGCCTTAGCTTAAGCCTAGGGGTGCCCTAGCCTAAGCCTAGGGGTGCCGTAGACTAAGCCAACGGTGCCCTAGCCTAAGCCTAGAGGTGTCCTAGCGTTAGGCTAGGGGAGCTCTAGCCTTAGGCTAAGCCTAGGGGTGTCCTAGCTTAAGCCTAGGGGTGCCCTAGCCTAAGCCTAGGGGTGCCCTAGCCTTAGGCTAGTCGAGCCATAGCATTAGTCTAAGCCTAGGGGTGCCCTATCCTAAGCCTATGGGTGCCCTAGCTTAAGCCTAGGGGTGTCCTAGCCTTACGCTAAGGATGCCCTAGCCTAAGCCTAGGTGTGCCCTCGCCTTAGGCTAGTCGAGCCGGAGCCTTAGCCTAAGCCTAGGGGTGCCCTAGGCTAAGCCTAGGGGTGCCCTAGCCTAAGCCTAGGGGTGCCCTAACCTTAGGCTAGGGGATCCCTAGCCTCAGTCTAATTCTAGGGGTGCCCTAGCCTAAGCCTAGGGGTGCCGAAGCCTAAGCTTAGGGGTGCCCTAGCCTAAGCCTAGGGGTGCCCTAGCCTTAGGCTAGGGGAGCCCTAGCCTTAGCCCAAGCCTAGGGGAGCCCTAGCCTAAGCCTAGGTGTGCCCTAGCCTAAAGGTAGGGGTTCCCTAGCCTTAGGCTAGGGGAGCCCTAGCCTTAGCTTAAGCCTAGGAATGCCCTAGCCTAATCCTAGGGGTGCGCTATCCTTAGGTTAGGGGAGCCCTAGCCTTAGCTTAAGCCTAGGGGTGCCCTAGCCTAAGCCTAGGTGTGCCCTAACCTTAGGCTAGGGGATCCCTAGCCTCAGGCTAATTCTAGGGGTGCCGTAGCCTAAGCCTAGGGGTGCCGTATCCTAAGCCTAGGGGTGGCCTAGCCTAAGCCTAGGGGTGCCCTAGCCTAAGCCTAGGGGTGCCCTAGCCTTGGGCTATGGGAGCCCTAGCCTTAGCCTAAGCCTAGGGGTGCCCTAGCCTAAGCTTAGGGGTGCCCTAGCCTTAGGCTAGGGGTGCCCTAGCCTTAGGCTAGGGGTGCCCTAGCCTTAGGCTAGGGGAGCCCTAGCCTTACCCTAAGCCTAGGGGTGCCCTAGCCTAAGCCTAGGGGTGCCCTAGCCTAAGCCTAGGGGTGCCCTGTCCTTAGGCTAGGGGATTCCTAGCCTTAGGCTAATTCTAGGGGTGCCCTAGCCTAAGCCTAGGGGTGCCCTAGCCTCAGCCTAGGGGTGCCATAGCCTAAGCCTAGGGGTGACCTAGCCTAAGCCTAGGGGTGCCCTAGCCTTAGGCTAGGGGAGCCCTAGCCTTAGCCCAAGCCTAGGGGTGCCCTAGCCTAAGCCTAGGGCTGCCCTAGCCTAAGGGTAGGGGTTCCCTAGCCTTAGGATAGGGGAGTCCTAGCCTTAGCTTAAGCCTTGGAGTGCCCTAGCCTAAGCCTAGGGGTGCCCTATCATTAGGTTAGGGGAGCCCTAGCCTTAGATTAAGCATAGGGGTGCCCTAGCCTAAGCCTAGGGGTGCCCTAGCCTAAGCCTAGGGGTGCCCTAGCCTAAGCCTAGGGATGCCCTAACCTTAGGCTAGGGGATCCCTAGCCTCAGGCTTATTCTAGGGGTGCCCTAGCCTAAGCTTAGGGGTCCGTAGCCTAAGCCTAAGGGTGCCCTAGCTTAAGCCTAGGGGTGCCCTAGCCTTGGGCTATGGGAGCCCTAGCCTTAGCCTAAGCCTAGGGGTGCCCTAGCCTAAGCCTAGGGCTGCCCTAGCCTAAGGGTAGGGGTTCCCTAGCCTTAGGATAGGGGAGTCCTAGCCTTAGCTTAAGCCTAGGAGTGCCCTAGCCTAAGCCTAGGGGTGCCCTATCATTAGGTTAGGGGAGCCCTAGCCTTAGATTAAGCCTAGGGGTGCCCTAGCCTAAGCCTAGGGGTGCCCTAGCCTAAGCCTAGGGGTGCCCTAGCCTAAGCCTAGGGGTGCCCTAGCCTAAGCCTAGGGATGCCCTAACCTTAGGCTAGGGGATCCCTAGCCTCAGGCTAATTCTAGGGGTGCCCTAGCCTAAGCTTAGGGGTCCGTAGCCTAAGCCTAAGGGTGCCCTAGCCTAAGCCTAGGGCTGCCCTAGCCTAAGGGTAGGGGTTCCTTGCCTTAGGATGGGGGAGTCCTAGCCTTAGCTTAAGCCTAGGAGTGCCCTAGCCTAAGCCTAGGGGTGCCCTATCATTAGGTTAGGGGAGCCCTAGCCTTAGATTAAGCCTAGGGGTGCCCTAGCCTAAGCCTAGGGGTGCCCTAGCCTAAGCCTAGGGGTGCCCTAGCCTAAGCCTAGGGATGCCCTAACCTTAGGCTAGGGGATCCCTAGCCTCAGGCTAATTCTAGGGGTGCCCTAGCCTAAGCTTAGGGGTCCGTAGCCTAAGCCTAAGGGTGCCCTAGCCCAAGCCTAGGGGTGCCCTAGCCTAAGCCTAGGGCTGCCCTAGCCTTAGGCTAGAGGTGCCCTAGCCTTAGGCTAGGGGAGCCCTAGCCTTAGCCTAAGACTAGGGGTGCCCTAGCCTAAGCCTAGGGGTGCCATAACCTTAGGCTAGGGGATCCCTAGCCTTTGGCTAATTCTAGGAGTGCCCTAGCCTAAGCCGAGGGGTGCCCTAGCCTCAGCCTAGGGGTGCCGTAGCCTAAGCCTAGGGGTGCCCTAGCCTTAGGCTAGGGGAGCCCTAGCCTTAGCCCAAGCCTAGGGGTGCCCTAGCCTAAGCCAAGGGGTGCCCTAGCCTAAGGGTAGGGGTTCCCTAGCCTTAGGCTAGGGGAGCCCTAGCCTTAGCTTAAGCCTAGGAGTGCCCTTGCCTAAGCCTAGGGGTGCCCTATCCTTGGGTTAGGAGAGCCCTATCCTTACCTTAAGCCTAGAGGTGCCCTAGCCTAAGCCTTGGGGTGCCCTAGCCTAAGCCTATGGGTGCCCTAGCCAAAGCCTAGGGGTGCCCGAGCCTAAGCCTAGGGGTGCCGTAGCCTAAGCCTAGGGGTGTTCTAGCCTAAGCCTAAGGGTGCCCTAGCCTTAGACTAGGGGAGCGCTAGCCTAAGCCTAGGGGTGCCCTAGCCTAAGCATAGGGATGCCCTAGCCTTAGGCTATGGGAGCCCTACCTTTAGCCTAAGCCTAGGAGTGCCCTAGCCTAATCCTAGAGGTGCCCTAGTCTTTATTCTAGGGGAGCCCTAGCCTTAGCCTAAGCCTAGGGGTGCCCTAGCCTAAGACTAGAGGTGCCCTAGTCTTAGGTTAGAGGAGCTCTAGCCTTAGCCTAGGGGTGTCCTAGCCTAAGCCTAGGGGTGCCCTAGCCTAAGCCTAGGGGTGCCCTAGCCTAAGCCTAGGGGTGCCCTAGCCTTAGGCTATGGGAGCCCTAGCCTTAGCCTAAGCCTAGGGGTGCCCTAACCTAAGCCTAGGGGTGCCCTAGCCTAAGCCTAGGGGTGCCCTAGCCTTGGGCTATGGGAGCCCTAGCCTTAACCTAAGCCTAGGGGTGCCCTAGCCTTAGGCTAGGTGTGCCCTAGCCTTAGGCTAGGGGAGCCCTAGCCTTAGCATAAGCTAGGGGTACCCTAGCCTAAGCCTAGGGGTGCGCTAACCTAAGACTAGGGGTGTCCTAGCCTTAGGCTAGAGGAGCCCAAACCTTAACCTCAGCCTAGGGGTGCCCTAGCCTAAGCCTAGGGGTGCTCTAGCCTAAGCCTAGGGATGCCCTATCCTTAGGCTAGGGGAGCCCTAGCCTTAGCCTAAGCCTAGGGGTGCCCTAGCCTAAGCCTAGGGGTGCCCTAGCCTAAGCCTAGGGGTGCCCTAGCCTTAGTGTAGTCGAGCCGTAGCCTTAGTCTAAGCCTAGGGGAATCCTAGCCTAAGTCTAGAGGTGCCCTAGCCTTAGGCTACGGGAGCCCTAGCCTTAGCCTAAGCCTAGGGGTGCCCTAGCCTACCCCAGGGGTGCCCTAGCCTTAGGCTAGTCGAGCCATTGCCTTAGTCTAAGCCAAGGGGTGCCCTAGCCTAAGCCTAGGTGTGCCCTAGCCTTAGGCTAGTCGAGCCGGAGCCTTGGCCTAAGCATAGGGGTGCCCTAGCCTAAGCCTTGGGGTGCCCCTGCCTAAGCCTAGGGGTGCCCTAACCTTAGGCTAGGGGATCCCTAGCCTTAGGCTAATTCTAGGGGTGCCCTAGCCTAAGCCTAGGGGTGCCGTAGCCTAAGCCTAGGGGTGCCCTAGCCTAAGCCTAGGGGTGCCCTAGCCTTAGGCTAGGGGAGCCCTAGCCTTAGCCCAAGCCTAGGGGTGCCCAGCCTAAGCCTAGGGGTGCCCTAGCCTAAGGGTAGGGGTTCCCTAACCTTAGGCTAGGGGAGCCCTAGCCTTAGCTTAAGCCTAGGGTTGCCCTAGCCTAAGCCTACGGGTGCCCTAGCCTAAGCCTAGAGGTGCCCTAGCCTTAGGCTAGGGGAGCTCTAGCCTTAGCCTAATCCTAGGGGTGCCCTAGCCTAAGCATATGGGTGCCCTAGCCTAAGCCTAGGGGTGCCCTAGCCTAAGGCTAGCCGAGCCCTAGCCTTAGTCTAAGCCTAGGGGTGCCCTAGCCTAAGCCTAGAGGTGCCCTAGCCTTAGGCTAGGGGAGCCCTAGCCTTAGCCTAAGCCTAGGGGTGCCCTTGCTAAAGCCTAGGGGAGCCCTAGCCTTAGGCTAGGGGAGCTCTAGCCCTAGCCCAAGCCTAGGGGTGCCCTAACTTAAGCCTAGGGGTGCCCTAGCCTAAGCCTATGGTTGCCGTAGCCTAAGCCTAGGGGAGCCCTAGCCTAAGCCTAGGCGTGCCCTAGCCTTAGGCTAGGGGAGCCCTAGCCTTACCCCAAGCCTAGGGATGCCCTAGCCTAAGCCTAGGGTTGCCCTAGCCTAAGGGTAGGGGTTCCCTACCCTTAGGGTAGGGGAGCCCTAGCCTTAGCTTAAGCCTAGGGGTGCCCTAGCCTAAGCCTAGGGGTGCCCTAGCCTAAGCCTAGGGGTTCCGTAGCTAAAGCCTAGGGGTGCCCTAGCCTAAGCCTAGGGGTGCCCTCGCCTTAGGCTATGGGAGCCCTAGCCCTAGCTTAAGCCTAGGGTGCACTAGCCTAAGCTTAGGGGGGACCTAGCCTAAGCCTAGGGGTGCCCTAGCCTAAGCCTACGGATGCCCTAGCCTTAGGCTATGGGAGCTCTAGCCTTAGCCTAAGCCTAGGGGGGCCCTAGCCCAAGCCTAGTGGTGCCCTATCCTAAGCCTAGGGGTTTCCTAGCCTTAGGCTAGGGGAGCCCTAAGATTAAGCTAAGCCTAGGGGTGCCCTAGCCTAAGCCTAGGGGTGCCCTAGCCTAAGCCTAAGGATGCTCTATCCTTAGGCTAGGGAGCCCTAGCCTTAGCCTAAGCCTAGGGGTGCCCTAGCCTAAGCCTAGAGGTGCCTTAGTCTTAGGCTAGGGGAGCTCTAGCCTTAGCCTAAGCCTAGGGGTGCCCTAGCCTAAGCCTAGGGGTGCCCTAGCCTATGCCTAGGGGTGCCCTAGCCTTAGGCTAGTCGAGCCATAGCATTAGTCTAAGCCTAGGGGTGCCCTATCCTAAGCCTATGGGTGCCCTAGTCTAAGCCTAGGGGTGCCCTAGCCTAAGCCTAGGGGTACCCTAGCCATGGGCTATGGGAGACCTAGCCTTAGCCTAAGCCTAGGGGTGCCCTAGCCTAAGCCAAGGGGTGCCCTAGCCTTAGGCTAGGGGAGCCCTAGCCTTAGGCTAGGGGAGCCCTAGCCTTAGCCTAAGCCAAGGGGTACCCTAGCCTAAGCCTTGGGGTGCCCTAGCCTAAGCCTAGGGGTGTCCTAGCCTTAGGCTAGGGGAGCCCTAACCTTAACCTAAGCCTAGGGGTGCCCTAGCCTAGGCCTAGGGGTGTCCTAGCCTAAGCCTAGGGATGCCCTATCCTTAAGCTAGGGGAGCCCTAGCCTTAGCCTAAGCCTAGGGGTGCCCTAGCCTAAGCCTAGGGGTGCCCTAGCCTAAGCCTAGAGGTGCCCTAGCCTTAGGCTAGGGGAGCTCTAGACTTAGCCTAATCTTAGGGGTGCCCTAGCATAAGCCAAGGGGTGCCCTAGCCTTAGGCTAGTCGAGCCGTAGCCTTAGTCTAAGCCTAGGGGTGACCTAACCTAAGCCTAGAGGTGCCCTAGCCTTAGGCTAGGGGAGCCCTAGCCTCAGCCTAAGCCTAGGGGTACCCTAGCCTAAGCCTAGGTGTGCCCTAGCCTAAGCCTAGGGGAGTCCTAGCCTTAAGCTCGGGGAGCCCTAGCCTTAGCCTAAGCCTAGGTGTGCCCTAGCCTAAGCCTAGGGGTGCACTAGCCTTAGGCTAGTCGAGCCGGAGCCTTAGCCTAAGCCTAGGGGTGTCCTAGCCTAAGCCTAGGGGTGCCCTAGCCTAAGTGTAGGGGTGCCCTAGTCTTAGGCTAGTCGAGCCATATCCTTAGTCTAAGCTTGGGGGTGCCCTAGCCTAAGCCTATGGGTGCCCTATCTTAAGCCTAGGGGTGTCCTAGCCTTATGCTGGGGGAGCCCTAGCCTTAGCCTAAGCCTAGGGATGCCGTAGCCTAAGCCAAGGGGTGCCCTAGCCTAAGCTTAGGGGTGCCCTAACCTTAGGCTAGTCGAGCAGGAGCCTTAGCCTAAGCCTAGGGGTGCCCTAGCCTAAGCCTAGGGGTGCCCTAGCCTAAGCCTATGGGTGCCCTAACCTTAGGCTAGGGGATCCCTAGCCTTAGGCTAATTCTAGGGGTGCCCTAGCCTAAGCCTAGGGGTGCCGTAGTCTACGCCTAGGGGTGCCCTAGCCTAAGCCAAGGGGTGCCCTAGCCTTAGGCTAGGGGAGCCCTAGCCTTAGCCCAAGCCTAGGGGTGCCCTAGCCTAAGCCTAGGGGTGCCATAGCCTAAGGGTAGGGGTTCCCTAGTCTTAGGCTAGGGGAGCCCTAGCCTTAGCCTAAGCCTAGGGGTGTCCTAGCCTAAGCCTAGGGGTGCCCTAGCCTAAGCTTATGGGTGCCCTAGCCTTAGGCTAGTCGAGCCGTAGCCTTAGTCTAAGCCTAGGGGTGCCCTAGGCTAAGCCTAGAGGTGCCCTAGCCTTCGGCTTGGGAAGCCCTAGCCTTAGCCTAAGCCTAGGGGTGCCCTAGCCTACGCCTAGGGGTGCCCTAGCCTAAGGCTAGGGGTGCCCCAGCCTTAGGCTTGTCGAGCCATAGCATTAGTCTAAGCCTAGGGGTGCCCTATACTAAACCTATCGGTGCCCTAGCTTAAGCCTAGGGGTGTCCTAGCCTTACGCTAGGGGAGCCCTAGCCTTAGCCTAAGCCTAGGGATGCCCTAGCCTAAGCCTAGGGGTGCCCGAGCCTAAGTTTAGGGGTGCCCTAGCCTTAGGCTAGTCGAGCCGGAGCCTTAGCCTAAGCCTAGGGGTGCCCTAGCCTAAGCCTAGGGGTGCCCTAGCCTAAGCCTAGGGGTGCCCTAACCTTAGGATAGAGGATCACTAGCCTTAGGCTAATTCTAGGGGTGCCCTAGCCTAAGCCTAGCGGTGCCGTAGCCTAAGCCTAGGGGTGCCCTAGCCTAAGCATAGGGGTGCCCTAGCCTAAGCCTAGGGGTGACCTAGCCTAAGCCTAAGGGTGTCCTAGCCTTAGGCTAGGGGAGCCCTAACCTTAACCTAAGCCTAGGGGTGCCCTAGCCTAAGCCTAGGGGTGCCCTAGCCTAAGCCTAGGGGTGCCCTAACCTTAGGCTAGAGGATCCCTAGCCTTAGGCTAATTCTAGTGGTGCCCTAGCCTAAGCCTAGGGGTGCCCTAGCCTCAGCCTAGGGGTGCTGTAGCCTAAACCTAGGTGTGCCCTAGCCAAAGCCTAGGGGTGCCGTAGCCTAAGCCTAGGGGTGCCCTAGCCTAAGCCTAAGGGAGCCCTAGCCTTAGGCTAGGGGAGCCCTAGCCTTAGCCCAAGCCTAGGGGTACCCTAGCCTAAGCCTAGGGGTGCCCTAGCCTAAGGGTATGGGTTCCCTAGACTTAGGCTAGGGGAGCCCTAGCCTTAGCTTAAGCCTAGGCGTGCCCTAGCCTAAGCCTAGGGGTGTCCTAGCCTAAGCCTAGGGGTGCCCTAGCCTAAGCCTAGAGGTGCCCTAGCGTTAGGCTAGGGGAGCTCTAGACTTAGCCTAAGCCTAGGGGTGTCCTAGCCTAAGCCTAGGGGTGCCCTCGCCTAAGCCTAGGGGTCTCCTAGCCTAAGCCTAGGGGTGCCCTAGCCTAAGCCTAGAGGTGCCCTAGCGTTAGGCTAGGGGAGCTCTAGACTTAGCCTAAGCCTAGGGGTGTCCTAGCCTAAGCCTAGGGGTGCCCTCGCCTAAGCCTAGGGGTGCCCTAGCCTTAGGCTAGTTGAGCCGTAGCCTTAGTCTAAGCCTAGGGGTGCCCTAGGATAAGCCTAGAGGTGCCCTAGCCTTAGGCTAGGGAAGCCCTACCCTTAGCCTAAGCCTAGGGGTGCCCTAGCCTAATCCTAGGGGGGCCCTAGCCTATGCCTAGGGGTGCCCTAGCCTTAGGCTAGTCATACCATAGCATTAGTCTAAGCCTAGGGGTGCCCTATCCTAAGCCTATGGGTGCCCTAGCTTAAGCCTCGGGGTGTCCTAGCCTTACGCTAGGGGAGCCCTAGCCTTAGCCTAAGCCTAGGGATGCCCTAGCCTAAGTCTAGGGGTGCCCTAGCCTAAGCTTAGGGGTGCCTAGCCTTAGGCTAGTCGAGCCGGAGCCTTAGCCTAAGCCTAGGGTTGCCCTAGCCTAAGCCTTGGGGTGCCCTAGCCTAAGCCTAGGGGTGCCCTAACCTTAGGCTAGGGGATCCCTAGCCTTACGCTAATTCTAGGGGTGACATAGCCTAAGCCTAGGGGTGCCGTAGTCTACGCCTAGGGGTGCCCTAGCCTAAACCAAGTGGTGCCCTAACCTTAGGCTATGGGATCCCTAGCCTCAGGCTAATTCTAGGGGTGCCCTAGCCTAAGCCTAGGGGTGCCGTAGCCTAAGCCTAGGGGTGCCCTAGCCTAAGCCTAGGGATGCCCTAGCCTAAGCCTAGGGGTGCCCTAGCCTAAGCCTAGGTGTGCCCTAGCCTTAGGCTAGTCGAGCCGGATCCTTAGCCTAAGTCTAGGGGATCCCTAGCCTTAGCTTAAGCCTAGTAGTGCCCTAGCCTAAGCCTAGTGGTGCCCTATCCTTAGGTTAGGGGAGCCCTAGCCTTAGCTTAAGCCTAGGGGTGCCCTAGCCTAAGCCTAGGGGTGCCCTAGCCTAAGCCTAGGGGTGCCCTAGCCTAAGCCTAGGGGTGCCCTAACCTTAGGCTAGGGGATCCCTAGCCTCAGGCTAATTCTAGGGCTGGCCTAGCCTAAGCCTAGGGGTGCCGTAGCCTAAGCCTAGGGGTGCCCTAGCCTAAGCCTAGGGGTGCCCTAATCTTGGGCTTTGGGAGCCCTAGCCTTAGCCTAAGCCTAGGGGTGCCATAGCCTAAGCCTAGGGGTGCCCTAGCCTTAGGTAGGGGTGTCCTAGCCTTAGTTAGGGGAGCCCTAGCCTTAGCCTAAGCCTATGGGTACCCTAGCCTAAGCCTAGGGGTGCCCTAGCCTAAGCCTAAGGGTGTCCTAGCCTTAGGCTAGGGGAGCCCTAACCTTAATCTAAGCCTAGGGGTGCCCTAGCCTAAGCCTAGGGGTGCCCTAGCCTAAGGGTAGGGGTTCCCTAGCCTTAGGATAGGGGAGCCCTAGCCTTAGCTTAAGCCTAGGGGTGCCCTATCCTAAGCCTAGGGGTGCCCTAGCCTAAGCCTAGGGGTGCCCTAGCCTAAGCCTAGGGGTGCCCTAACCTTAGGCTAGGGGATCCCTAGCCTCAGGCTAATTCTAGGGGTGCCCTAGCCTCAGCCTAGGGGTGCCTTACCCTAAGCCTAGGGGTGCCCTAGCCTAAGCCTAGGGGTGCCCTACCCTAAGGGTAGGGGTTCCCTAGCCTTAGGCTAGGGGAGCCCTAGCCTTAGCTTAAGCCTAGGGGTGCCCTAGCCTAAGCCTAGGGGTGCCCTAGCCTAAGCCTAGGGGTGCCCTAGCCTAAGCCTAGGGGTGCCCTAACCTTAGGCTAGGGGATCCCTAGCCTCAGGCTAATTCTAGGCGTGCCCTAGCCTAAGCCTAGGGGTGCTGTAGCCTAAGCCTAGGGGTGCCCTAGCCTAAGCCTAGGGGTGCCCTAGCCTCAGCCTAGGGGTGCCTTAGCATAAGCCTAGGGGTGCCCTAGCCTAAGCCTAGGGGTGCCCTAGCCTAAGGGTAGGGGTTCCCTAGCCTTAGGCTAGGAGAGCCCTAGCCTTAGCTTAAGCCTAGGGGTGCCCTAGCCTAAGCCTAGGGGTGTCCTAGCCTAAGCCTAGGGGAGCCCTAGCCTAAGCCTAGAGGTGCCCTAGCGTTAGGCTAGGGGAGCTCTAGACTTAGCCTAAGCCTAGGGGTGTCCTAGCCTAAGCCTAGGGGTGCCCTCGCCTAAGCCTAGGGGTGCCCTAGCCTTAGGCTAGTCGAGCCATAGCCTTAGTCTAAGCCTAGGGGTGCCCTAGGCTAAGCCTAGAGGTGCCCTAGCCTTAGGCTAGGGAAGCCCTAGCCTTAGCCTAAGCCTAGGGGTGCCCTAGCCTAAGCCTAGGGGTGCCCTAGCCTATGCCTAGGGGTGCCCTAGCCTTAGGCTAGTCGAGCCATAGCATTAGTCTAAGCCTAGGGGTGCCCTAGCTTAAGCCTAGGGGTGTCCTAGCCTTACGCTAGGGGAGCCCTAGCCTTAGCCTAAGCCTAGGGATGCCCTAGCTTAAGCCAAGGGGTGCCCTAGGCTAAGCTTAGGGGTGCCCTAGCCTTAGGCTAGTCAAGCCAGAGCGTTAGCCTAAGCCTAGGGTTGCCCAAGCCTAAGCCTAGGGGTGCCCTAACCTTGGGCTAGGGTATCCCTAACCTTAGGCTAATTCTAGGGGTGACCTAGCCTAAGATTAGGGGTGCCGTAGTCTACGCCTAGGGGTGCCCTAGCCTAAGCCAAGGGGTGCCCTAGCCCTAGGCTAGGGGAGCCCTAGCCTTAGCCCAAGCCTAGGGGTGCCCTAGCCTAAGCCTAGGGATGCCCTAGCCTAAGCCTAGGGGTGCCCTAGCCTAAGCCTAGGTGTGCCCTAGCCTTAGGCTAGTCGAGCCGGATCCTTAGCCTAAGTCTAGGGGATCCCTAGCCTTAGCTTAAGCCTAGTAGTGCCCTAGCCTAAGCCTAGTGGTGCCCTATCCTTAGGTTAGGGGAGCCCTAGCCTTAGCTTAAGCCTAGGGGTGCCCTAGCCTAAGCCTTGGGGTGCCCTAGCCTAAGCCTAGGGGTGCCCTAGCCTAAGCCTAGGGGTGCCCTAACCTTAGGCTAGGGGATCCCTAGCCTCAGGCTAATTCTAGGGCTGGCCTAGCCTAAGCCTAGGGGTGCCGTAGCCTAAGCCTAGGGGTGCCCTAGCCTAAGCCTAGGGGTGCCCTAATCTTGGGCTATGGGAGCCCTAGCCTTAGCCTAAGCCTAGGGGTGCCGTAGCCTAAGCCTAGGGGTGCCCTAGCCTTAGGTAGGGGTGTCCTAGCCTTAGTTAGGGGAGCCCTAGCCTTAGCCTAAGCCTATGGGTACCCTAGCCTAAGCCTAGGGGTGCCCTAGCCTAAGCCTAAGGGTGTCCTAGCCTTAGGCTAGGGGAGCCCTAACCTTAATCTAAGCCTAGGGGTGCCCTAGCCTAAGCCTAGGGGTGCCGTAGCCTAAGCCTAGGGGTGCCCTAGCCTTAGGCTAGGGGAGCCCTAGCCTTATCCCAAGCCTAGGGGTGCCCTAGCCTAAGCCTAGGGGTGCCCTAGCCTAAGCCTAGGGGTGCCCTAGCCTAAGGGTAGGGGTTCCCTAGCCTTAGGATAGGGGAGCCCTAGCCTTAGCTTAAGCCTAGGGGTGCCCTAGCCTAAGCCTAGGGGTGCCCTAGCCTAAGCCTAGGGGTGCCCTAGCCTAAGCGTAGGGGTGCCCTAACCTTAGGCTAGGGGATCCCTAGCCTCAGGCTAATTCTAGGGGTGCCCTAGCCTAAGCCTAGGGGTGCTGTAGCCTAAGCCTATGGGTGCCCTAGCCTAAGCCTAGGGGTGCCCTAGCCTCAGCCTAGGGGTGCCTTAGCCTAAGCATAGGGGTGCCCTAGCCTAAGCCTAGGGGTGCCCTACCCTAAGGGTAGGGGTTCCCTAGCCTTAGGCTAGGGGAGCCCTAGCCTTAGCTTAAGCCTAGGGGTGCCCTAGCCTAAGCCTAGGGGTGCCCTAGCCTAAGCCTAGGGGTGCCCTAGCCTAAGCCTAGGGGTGCCCTAACCTTAGGCTAGGGGATCCCTAGCCTCAGGCTAATTCTAGGGGTGCCCTAGCCTAAGCCTAGGGGTCCTGTAGCCTAAGCCTAGGGGTGCCCTAGCCTAAGCCTAGGGGTGCCCTAGCCTCAGCCTAGGGGTGCCTTAGCATAAGCCTAGGGGTGCCCTAGCCTAAGCCTAGGGGTGCCCTAGCCTAAGGGTAGGGGTTCCCTAGCCTTAGGCTAGGAGAGCCCTAGCCTTAGCTTAAGCCTAGGGGTGCCCTAGCCTAAGCCTAGGGGTGTCCTAGCCTAAGCCTAGGGGAGCCCTAGCCTAAGCCTAGAGGTGCCCTAGCGTTAGGCTAGGGGAGCTCTAGACTTAGCCTAAGCCTAGGGGTGTCCTAGCCTAAGCCTAGGGGTGCCCTCGCCTAAGCCTAGGGGTGCCCTAGCCTTAGGCTAGTCGAGCCATAGCCTTAGTCTAAGCCTAGGGGTGCCCTAGGCTAAGCCTAGAGGTGCCCTAGCCTTAGGCTAGGGAAGCCCTAGCCTTAGCCTAAGCCTAGGGGTGCCCTAGCCTAAGCCTAGGGGTGCCCTAGCCTATGCCTAGGGGTGCCCTAGCCTTAGGCTAGTCGAGCCATAGCATTAGTCTAAGCCTAGGGGTGCCCTAGCTTAAGCCTAGGGGTGTCCTAGCCTTACGCTAGGGGAGCCCTAGCCTTAGCCTAAGCCTAGGGATGCCCTAGCTTAAGCCAAGGGGTGCCCTAGGCTAAGCTTAGGGGTGCCCTAGCCTTAGGCTAGTCAAGCCAGAGCGTTAGCCTAAGCCTAGGGGTGCCCAAGCCTAAGCCTAGGGGTGCCCTAACCTTGGGCTAGGGGATCCCTAACCTTAGGCTAATTCTAGGGGTGACCTAGCCTAAGCCTAGGGGTGCCGTAGTCTACGCCTAGGGGTGCCCTAGCCTAAGCCAAGGGGTGCCCTAGCCCTAGGCTAGGGGAGCCCTAGCCTTAGCCCAAGCCTAGGGGTGCCCTAGCCTAAGCCTAGGGGTGCCCTAGCCTAAGGGTATGGGTTCCCTAGCCTTAGGATAGGGGAGCTCTAGCCTTAGCTTAAGACTAGGGGTGCCCTAGCCTAAGCCTAGGGATACCGTAGACTAAGCCTAGGGGTGCCCTAGCCTAATCCTAGAGGTATCCTAGCGTTAGGCTAGGGGATCTCTAGCCTTAGCCTAAGCCTAGGGGTGTCCTAGCCTAAGCCTAGGGGTGCCCTAGCCTTAGGCTAGTCGAGCCGTAGCCTTAGTCTAAGGCTAGGGGTGCCTTAGGCTAAGCCTAGAGGTGCCCTAGCCTTAGGCTAGGGAAGCCCTAGCCTTAGCCTAAGCCTAAGGGGGCCCTATCCTAAGCCTAGGGGTGCCCTAGCCTAAGCCTAGGGGTGCCCTAGCCTTAGGCTAGTCGAGCCATAGCATTAGTCTAAGCCTAGGGGTGCCCTATCCGAAGCCTATGGGTGCCCTAGCTTAAGCGTAGGGGTGTTCTAGCCTTACACTAGGGGAGCCCTAGCCTTAGCCTAAGCCTAGGGATGCCCTAGCCTAAGCCTAGGGGTGCCCTAGCCTAAGCCTAGGTGTGCCGTAGCCTTAGGCTAGTCGAGCCGGAGCCTTAGCCTAAGCCTATGGGTGCCCTAGCCTAAGCCTAGGGGTGCCCTAGCCTAAGCCTAGGGGTGCCCTAACCTTAGGCTAGAGGATCCCTAGCCTTAGGCTAAGCCTAGGGGTCCCCTAGCCTTAGGCTAGGGGTGCCCTAGCCTTAGGCTAGGGGAGCCCTAGCCTTAGCCTAAGCCTAGGGGTGCCCTAGCCTAAGCCTAGGGGTGCCCTAGCCTTGGGCTATGGGAGCCCTAGCCTTAGCCTAAGCCTAGGGGTGCCCTAGCCTAAGCCTAGGGGTGCCCTAGCCTTAGGCTAGGCGTGCCCTAGACTTAGGCTAGGGGAGCCCTAGCCTTAGCATAAGCTAGGGGTACCCTAGCCTAAGTCTAGCGGTGCCCTACCCTAAGCCAAGGGGTGTCCTAGTCTTAGGCTAGGGGAGCCCTAACCTTAACCTCAGCCTAGGGGTTCCCTAGCCTAAGCCTAGGGGTGCCCTAGCCTTAGGGTAGTCGAGCCGTAGCCTTAGTCTAAGCCTAGGGGTGCCCTAGCCTAAGCCTAGAGGTGCCCTAGCCTAAGCCTAGGGGTGCCCTAGCCTTGGGCTAGGAGAGTCCTAGCCTTAGACTAAGCCTAGGGGTGCCCTAGCCTAAGCCTAGGGATGCCCTAGCCTTAGGCTATGGGAGCCCTAGCCTTAGCCTAAGCCTAGGGGTGCCCTAGCGTAAGCCTAGGGGTGCCCTAGCCTAAACCTACGGGTGCCCTAGCAATGGGCTATGGGAGCCCTAGCCTTAGCCTAAGCCTAGGGGTGGCCTAACCTAAGCCTAGGGGTGCCCTAGCCTTAGGCTCAGGGTGCCCTAGCCTTAGGCTAGGGGAGCCCTAGCCTTAGCCTAAGCCTAGGGGTACCCTAGCCTAAGTCTAGGTTTGCACTATCCAAAGCCTAGGGGTGTCCTAGCCTTAGGCTACGGGAGCCCTAAGCTTAACCTAAGCCTAGGGGTGCCCTAGCCTAAGCCTAGGGGTGCCCTAGCCTAAGCCTAGGGATGCACTAGCCTTAGGCAAGGGGAACCCTAGCCTTAGCCTAAGCCTAGGGGTGCCCTAGCCTAAGCCTAGAGGTGCCCTAGTCTTAGGCTAGGGGAGCTCTAGCCTTAGCCTAAGCCTAGGGGTGCCCTAGCCTAAGCCTAGGGGTGTCCTAGCCTAAGCCTAGGGGTGCCCTAGCCTTAGCCTAAGCTAGGAGTGCCCTAGGCTAAGCCTAGGGGTGCCCTAGCATTAGGCTATGGGAGCCCTAACCTTAGCCTAATCTAGGGGTGCCCTAGCCTAAGCCTAGGGGTGCCCTAGCCTAAGCCTAGGGGTGCCCTAGGCTTAGGCTAGGGGTGCCCTAGCCTTAGGCTAGGGAAGCCCTACCCTTAGCCTAAGCCTAGGGGTACCCTAGCCTAAGCTTAGGGGTGCCCAAGCCTAAACCTAAGGGTGTCCTATCCTTAGGCTAGGGGAGCCCTAACCTTAACCTCAGCCTAGGGGTTCCCTAGCCTAAGCCTAGGGGTGCCCTAGCCTAAGCCTAGGGATGCCCTATCCTTAGGCTAGGGGAGCCCTAGCCTTAGCCTAAGCCTAGGGGTGCCCTAGCCTAAGCCTAGGGGTGCCCTAGCCTAAGCCAAGGGGTGCCCTAGCCTAAGCCTAGGGATGCCCAATCCTTAGGCTAGGGGAGCCCTAGCCATAGCCTAAGCCTATGGGTGCCCTTGCCTAAGCCTAGGGGAGCCCTAGCCTTAGGCTAGGGGAGCCCTAGCCCTAGCCCAAGGCTAGGGGTGCCCTAGCCTAAGCCTTGGGGTGCCCTAGCCTAAGCCTAGAGGTGCCCTAGCGTTAGGCTAGGGGAGCTGTAGACTTAGCCTAAGCCTAGGGGTGTCCTAGCCTAAGCCTAGGGGTGCCCTCGCCTAAGCCTAGGGGTGCCCTAGCCTTAGGCTAGTCGAGCCGTAGCCTTAGTCTAAGCCTAGGGGTGCCCTAGGCTAAGCCGAGAGGTGCCCTAGCCTTAGGCTAGGGAAGCCCTACCCTTAGCCTAAGCCAAGGGGTGCCCTAGCCTAAGCCTAGGGGGGCCCTAGCCTATGCCTAGGGGTGCCCTAGCCTTAGGCTAGTCATACCATAGCATTAGTCTAAGCCTAGGGGTGCCCTATCCTAAGCCTATAGGTGCCCTAGCTTAAGCCTCGGGGTGTCCTAGCCTTACGCTAGCGGAGCCCTAGCCTTAGCCTAAGCCTAGGGATGCCCTAGCCTAAGCCTAGGGGTGCCCTAGCCTAAGCTTAGGGGTGCCTAGCCTTAGGCTAGTCGAGCCAGAGCCTTAGCCTAAGCCTAGGGTTGCCCTAGCCTAAGCCTTGGGGTGCCCTAGCCTAAGCCTAGGGGTGCCCTAACTTTAGGCTAGGGGATCCCTAGCCTTACGCTAATTCTAGGGGTGACCTAGCCTAAGCCTAGGGGTGCCGTAGTCTACGCCTAGGGGTGCCCTAGCCTAAGCCTAGGGGTGCCCTAGCCTTGGGCTATGGGAGCCCTAGCCTTAGCCTAAGCCTAGGGGTGCCCTAGCCTAAGGGTAGGGGTTCCCTAGCCTTAGGCTAGGGGAGCCCTAGCCTTAGCTTAAGCCTAGGGATGCCCTAGCCTAAGCCTAGGGGTGCCCTAGCCTAAGCCTAGGTGTGCCCTAGCCTTAGGCTAGTCGAGCCGGATCCTTAGCCTAAGTCTAGGGGAGCCCTAGCCTTAGCTTAAGCCTAGTAGTGCCCTAGCCTAAGCCTAGTGGTGCCCTATCCTTAGGTTACGGGAGCCCTAGCCTTAGCTTAAGCCTAGGGGTGCCCTAGCCTAAGCCTAGGGGTGCCCTAGCCTAAGCCTAGGGGTGCCCTAGCCTAAGCCTAGGGGTGCCCTAACCTTAGGATAGGGGATCCCTAGCCTCAGGCTAATTCTAGGGGTGCCCTAGCCTAAGCCTAGGGGTGCCGTAGCCTAAGCCTAGGGGTGCCCTAGCCTAAGCCTAGGGGTGCCCTAGCCTTGGGCTATGGGAGCCCTAGCCTTAGCCTAAGCCTAGTGGTGCCCTAGCCTAAGCCTAGGGGTGCCCTAGCCTTAGGCTAGGGGTGTCCTAGCCTTAGGCTAGGGGAGCCCTAGCCTTAGCCTAAGCCTAGGGGTACCCTAGCCTAAGCCTAGGGGTGCCCTAGCCTAAGCCTAAGGGTGTCCTAGCCTTAGGCTAGGGGAGCCCTAACCTTAAACTAAGCCTAGGGGTGCCCTAGCCTAAGCCTAGGGGTGCCCTAGCCTAAGCCTAGGGGTGCCCTAGCCTTAGGCTAGGGGAGCCCTAGCCTTAGCCCAAGCCTAGGGGTGCCCTAGCCTAAGCCTAGGGGTGTCCTAGCCTAAGCCTAGGGGTGCCCTAGCCTAAGGGTAGGGGTTCCCTAGCCTTAGGATAGGGGAGCCCTAGCCTTAGCTTAAGCCTAGGGGTGCCCTAGCCTAAGCCTAGGGGTGCCCTAGCCTAAGCCTAGGGGTGCCCTAGCCTAAGCCTAGGGGTGCCCTAACCTTAGGCTAGGGGATCCCAAGCCTCAGGCTAATTCTAGGGGTGCCCTAGCCTAAGCTTGGGGTGCTGTAGCCTAAGCCTAGGGGTGCCCTAGCCTAAGCCTAGGGGTGCCCTAGCCTAAGCCTAGGGGTGCCCTAGCCTAAGCCTAGGGGTGCCCTAGCCTTAGGCTAGGGGAGCCCTAGCCTTAGCCCAAGCCTAGGGGTGCCCTAGCCTAAGCCTAGGGGTGTCCTAGCCTAAGCCTAGGGGTGCCGTAGCCTAAGGGTAGGGGTTCCCTAGCCTTAGGATAGGGGAGCCCTAGCCTTAGCTTAAGCCTAGGGGTGCCCTAGCCTAAGCCTAGGGGTGCCCTAGCCTAAGCCTAGGGGTGCCCTAGCCTAAGCCTAGGGGTGCCCAAACCTTAGGCTAGGGGATCCCAAGCCTCAGGCTAATTCTAGGGGTGCCCTAGCCTAAGCCTAGGGGTGCTGTAGCCTAAGCCTAGGGGTGCCCTAGCCTAAGCCTAGGGGTGCCCTAGCCTAAGCCTAAGGGTGCCCTAGCCTAAGGGTAGGGGTTCCCTAGCCTTAGGCTAGGGGAGCCCTAGCCTTAGCTTAAGCCTAGGGGTGCCCTATCCTAAGCCTAGGGGTGCCCTAGCCTAAGCCTAGGGGTGCCCTAGCCTAAGCCTAGGGGTGCCCTAACCTTAGGCTAGGGGATCCCTAGCCTCAGGCTAATTCTAGGGGTGCCCTAGCCTAAGCCTAGGGGTGCTGTAGCCTAAGCCTAGGGGTGCCCTAGCCTAAGCCTAGGGGTGTCCTAGCCTAAGCCTAGGGGAGCCCTAGCCTAAGCCTAGAGGTGCCCTAGCGTTAGGCTAGGGGAGCTCTAGACTTAGCCTAAGCCTAGGGGTGTCCTAGCCTAAGCCTAGGGGTGCCCTCGCCTAAGCCTAGGGGTGCCCTAGCCTTAGGCTAGTCGAGCCGTAGCCTTAGTCTAAGCCTAGGGGTGCCCTAGGCTAAGCCTAGAGGTGCCCTAGCCTTAGGCTAGGGAAGCCCTAGCCTTAGCCTAAGCCTAGGGGTGCCCTAGCCTAATCCTAGGGGTGCCCTAGCCTATGCCTAGGGGTGCCCTAGCCTTAGGCTAGTCGAGCCATAGCATTAGTCTAAGCCTAGGGGTGCCCTAGCTTAAGCCTAGGGGTGTCCTAGCCTTACGCTAGGGGAGCCCTAGCCTTAGCCTAAGCCTAGGGATGCCCTAGCTTAAGCCTAGGGGTGCCCTAGCCTAAGCTTAGGGGTGCCCTAGCCTTAGGCTAGTCAAGCCAGAGCCTTAGCCTAAGCCCAGGGGTGCCCTAGCCTAAGCCTAGGGGTGCCATAGTCTACGCCTAGGGGTGCCCTAGCCTAAGCCAAGGGGTGCCCTAGCCCTAGGCTAGGGGAGCCCTAGCCTTAGCCCAAGCCTAGGTGTGCCGTAGACAAAGCCTAGGGGTGCCCTAGCCTAATCCTAGAGGTATCCTAGCGTTAGGCTAGGGGATCTCTAGCCTTAGCCTAAGCCTAGTCGTGTCCTAGCCTAAGCCTAGAGGTGCCATAGCCTAAGCCTAGAGGTGCCCTAGCCTTAGGCTAGTCGAGCCGTAGCCTTAGTCTAAGGCTAGGGGTGCCTTAGGCTAAGCCTAGAGGTGCCCTAGCCTTAGGCTAGGGAAACCCTAGCCTTAGCCTAAGCCTAAGGGGGCCCTATCCTAAGCCTAGGGGTGCCCTAGCCTAAGCCTAGGGGTGCCCTAGCCTTAGGCTAGTCGAGCCATAGCATTAGTCTAAGCCTAGGGGTGCCCTATCCGAAGCCTATGGGTGCCCTAGCTTAAGCGTAGGGGTGTCCTAGCCTTACACTAGGGGAGCCCTAGCCTTAGCCTAAGCCTAGGGATGCCCTAGCCTAAGCTTAGGGGTGCCCTAGCCTAAGCCTAGGTGTGCCCTACCCTTAGGCTAGTCGAGCCGGAGCCTTAGCCTAAGCCTAGTTGTGCCCTAGCCTAAGCCTAGGGGTGCCCTAGCCTAAGCCTAGGGGTGCCCTAACCTTAGGCTAGAGGATCTCTAGCCTTAGGCTAAGAGTAGGGGTGCCCTAGCCTTAGGCTAGGGGTGCCCTAGCCTTAGGCTAGGGGAGCCCTAGCCTTAGCCTAAGCCTAGGGGTGCCCAAGCCTAAGCCTAGGGGTGCCCTAGCCTAAGCCTAGGGGTGCCCTAGCCTTGGGCTATGGGAGCCCTAGCCTTAGCCTAAGCCTAGGGGTGCCCTAGCCTTAGGCTAGGGGTGCCCTAGCCTTAGGCTAGGGGAGCCCTAGCCTTAGCCTAAGCCTAGGGGTACCCTAGCCTAAGCCTAGGGGTGCCCTAGCCTAAGCCTAAGGGTCGCCTAGCCTTAGGCTATGGGAGCCCTAACCCTAACCTAAGCCTAGGGGTGCCCTAGCCTAAGCCTAGGGGTGCCCTAGCCTAAGCCTAGGGGTGCCCTAACATTAGGCTAGGGGATCACTAGCCTTAGGCTAATTCTAGGGGTGCCCTAGCCTAAGCCTAGGGGTGCCCTAGTCTCAGCCTAGGGGTGCCGTAGCCTAAGCCTAGGGGTGCCCTAGCCCAAGCCTAGGGGTGCCCTAGCCTAAGCCTACGGGTGCCCTAACATAAGGGTAAGGGTTCCCTAGCCTTAGTATAGGGTAGCCCTAGCCTTAGCTTAAGCCTAGGAGTGACCTAGCCTAAGCCTAGGGGTGCCCTATCATTAGGTTAGGGGAGCCCTAGCCTTAGCTTAAGCCTAGGGGTGCCCTAGCCTAAGCCTAGGGGTGCCCTAGCCTAAGCCTAGGGGTGCCCTAGCCTTAGGCTAGGGGTGTCCTAGCCTTAGGCTAGGGGAGCCCTAGCCTTAGCCTAAGCCTAGGGGTACCCTAGCCTAAGCCTAGGGGTGCCCTAGCCTAAGCCTAAGGGTGTCCTAGCCTTAGGCTAGGGGAGCCCTAACCTTAACCTAAGCCTAGGGGTGCCCTAGCCT
This sequence comes from Tenrec ecaudatus, assembly GCF_050624435.1. Classification (NCBI taxonomy): domain Eukaryota; kingdom Metazoa; phylum Chordata; class Mammalia; order Afrosoricida; family Tenrecidae; genus Tenrec; species Tenrec ecaudatus. Next base: position 233,360 of record NW_027459010.1, read on the forward strand.
AAGCCTAGGGGTGCCCTAGCCTAAGCCTAGGGGTGCCCTAGCCTTAGGCTAGGGGAGCCCTAGCCTTAGCCCAAGCCTAGGGGTGCCCTAGCCTAAGCCTAGGGGTGTCCTAGCCTAAGCCTAGGGGTGCCCTAGCCTAAGGGTAGGGGTTCCCTAGCCTTAGGATAGGGGAGCCCTAGCCTTAGCTTAAGCCTAGGGGTGCCCTAGCCTAAGCTTAGGGGTGCATAGCCTAAGCCTAGGGGTGCCCTAGCCTAAGCCTAGGGGTGCCCTAACCTTAGGCTAGGGGATCCCTAGCCTCAGGCTAATTCTAGGGGTGCCCTAGCCTAAGCCTAGGGGTGCTGTAGCCTAAGCCTAGGGGTGCCCTAGCCTAAGCCTAGGGGTGCCCTAGCCTCAGCCTAGGGGTGCCTTAGCCTAAGCCTAGGGGTGCCCTAGTCTAAGCCTAGGGGTGCCCTAGCCTAAGGGTAGGGGTTCCCTAGCCTTAGGCTAGGGGAGCCCTAGCCTTAGCTTAAGCCTAGGGGTGCCCTAGCCTAAGCCTAGGGGTGCCATAGCCTAAGCATAGGGGTGCCCTAGCCTAAGCCTAGGGGTGCCCTAACCTTAGGTTAGGGGATCCTTAGCCTCAGGCTAATTCTAGGGGTGCCCTAGCCTAAGCCTAGGGGTGCTGTAGCCTAAGCCTAGGGGTGCCCTAGCCTAAGCCTAGGGGTGCCCTAGCCTCAGCCTAGGGGTGCCTTAGCCTAAGCCTAGGGGTGCCCTAGCCTAAGCCTAGGGGTGCCCTAGCCTAAGGGTAGGGGTTCCCTAGCCTTAGGCTAGGGGAGCCCTAGCCTTAGCTTAAGCCTAGGGGTGCCCTAACCTAAGCCTAGGGGTGTCCTAGCCTAAGCCTAGGGGAGCCCTAGCCTAAGCCTACAGGTGCCCTAGCGTTAGGCTAGGGGAGCTCTAGACTTAGCCTAAGCCTAGGGGTGTCCTAGCCTAAGCCTAGGGGTGCCCTCACCTAAGCCTAGGGGTGCCCTAGCCTTAGGCTAGTCGAGCCGTAGCCTTAGTCTAAGCCTAGGGGTGCCCTAGGCTAAGCCTAGAGGTGCCCTAGCCTTAGGCTAGGGAAGCCCTAGCCTTAGCCTAAGCCTAGGGGTGCCCTAGCCTAAGCCTAGGGGTGCCCTAGCCTATGCCTAGGGGTGCCCTAGCCTTAGGCTAGTCGAGCCATAGCATTAGTCTAAGCCTAGGGGTGCCCTAGCTTAAGCCTAGGGGTGTCCTAGCCTTACGCTAGGGGAGCCCTAGCCTTAGCCTAAGCCTAGGGATGCCCTAGCTTAAGCCTAGGGGTGCCCTAGCCTAAGCTTAGGGGTGCCCTAGCCTTAGGCTAGTCAAGCCAGAGCCTTAGCCTAAGCCTAGGGGTGCCCTAGCCTAATCCTAGGGGTGCCCTAACCTTAGGCTAGGGGATCCCTAGCCTTAGGCTAATTCTAGGGGTGCCCTAGCCTAAGCCTAGTGGTGCCGTAGTCTACGCCTAGGGGTGCCCTAGCCTAAGCCAAGGGGTGCCCTAGCCCTAGGCTAGGGAAGCCCTAGCCTTAGCCTAAGCCTAAGGGGGCCCTATCCTAAGCCTAGGGGTGCCCTAGCCTAAGCCTAGGGGTGCCCTAGCCTTAGGCTAGTCGAGCCATAGCATTAGTCTAAGCCTAGGGGTGCCCTATCCGAAGCCTATGGGTGCCCTAGCTTAAGCGTAGGGGTGTCCTAGCCTTACACTAGGGGTGCCCTAGCCTAAGCCTAGGGATGCCGTAGACTAAGCCTAGGGGTGCCCTAGCCTAATCCTAGAGGTATCCTAGTGTTAGGCTAGGGGATCTCTAGCCTTAGCCTAAGCCTAGGGATGCCCTAGCCTAAGCCTAGGGGTGCCCTAGCCTAAGCCTAGGTGTGCCCTAGCCTTAGGCTAGTCGAGCCGGAGCCTTAGCCTAAGCCTAGGGGTGCCCTAGCCTAAGCCTAGGGGTGCCCTAGCCTAAGCCTAGGGGTGCCCTAGCCTAAGCCTAGGGGTGCCCTAACATTAGGCTAGGGGATCCCTAGCCTTAGGCTAATTCTAGGGGTGCACTAGCCTAAGCCTAGGGGTGCCCTAGTCTCAGCCTAGGGGTGCCGTAGCCTAAGCCTAGGGGTGCCCTAGCCTAAGCCTAGGGGTGCCATAGCCTTAGGCTAGGGGAGCCCTAGCCTTAGCCCAAGCCTAGGGGTGCTCTAGCGTAAGCCTACGGGTGCCCTAACATAAGGGTAGGGGTTCCCTAGCCTTAGTATAGGGTAGCCCTAGCCTTAACTTAAGCCTAGGAGTGACCTAGCCTAAGCCTAGGGGTGCCCTATCATTAGGTTAGGGGAGCCCTAGCCTTAGCTTAAGCCTAGGGGTGCCCTAGCCTAAGCCTAGGGGTGCCCTAGCCTAAGCCTAGGGGTGCCGTAGCCTAAGCCTAGGGGTGCCCTAGCCTAAGCTTAGGGGTGCCCTAGCCTTAGGCTAGTCAAGCCAGAGCCTTAGCCTAAGCCTAGGTTTGCCCTAGCCTAAGCCTAGGGGTGCCCTAGCCTAAGCCTAGGGGTGCCCTAACCTTAGGCTAGAGGATCTCTAGCCTTAGGCTAAGAGTAGGGGTGCCCTAGCCTTAGGCTAGGGGTGCCCTAGCCTTAGGCTAGGGGAGCCCTAGCCTTAGCCTAAGCCTAGGGGTGCCCTAGCCTAAGCCTAGGGGTGCCCTAGCCTAAGCCTAGGGGTGCCCTAGCCTTGGGCTAGGGGAGCCCTAGCCTTAGCCTAAGCCTAGGGGTACCCTAGCCTAAGCCTAGGGGTGCCCTAGCCTAAGCCTAAGGGTCGCCTAGCCTTAGGCTAGGGGAGCCCTAACCTTAACCTAAGCCTAGGGGTGCCCTAGCCTAAGCCTAGGGGTGCCCTAGCCTAAGCCTAGGGGTGCCCTAACATTAGGCTAGGGGATCACTAGCCTTAGGCTAATTCTAGGGGTGCCCTAGCCTAAGCCTAGGGGTGCCCTAGTCTCAGCCTAGGGGTGCCGTAGCCTAAGCCTAGGGGTGCCCTAGCCCAAGCCTAGGGGTGCCCTAGCCTAAGCCTACGGGTGCCCTAACATAAGGGTAAGGGTTCCCTAGCCTTAGTATAGGGTAGCCCTAGCCTTAGCTTAAGCCTAGGAGTGACCTAGCCTAAGCCTAGGGGTGCCCTATCATTAGGTTAGGGGAGCCCTAGCCTTAGCTTAAGCCTAGGGGTGCCCTAGCCTAAGCCTAGGGGTGCCCTAGCCTAAGCCTAGGGGTGCCCTAGCCTTAGGCTAGGGGTGTCCTAGCCTTAGGCTAGGGGAGCCCTAGCCTTAGCCTAAGCCTAGGGGTACCCTAGCCTAAGCCTAGGGGTGCCCTAGCCTAAGCCTAAGGGTGTCCTAGCCTTAGGCTAGGGGAGCCCTAACCTTAACCTAAGCCTAGGGGTGCCCTAGCCTAAGCCTAGGGGTGCCCTAGCCTAAGCCTAGGGGTGCCCTAGCCTTAGGCTAGGGGAGCCCTAGCCTTAGCCCAAGCCTAGGGGTGCCCTAGCCTAAGCCTAGGGGTGTCCTAGCCTAAGCCTAGGGGTGCCCTAGCCTAAGGGTAGGGGTTCCCTAGCCTTAGGATAGGGGAGCCCTAGCCTTAGCTTAAGCCTAGGGGTGCCCTAGCCTAAGCCTAGGGGTGCATAGCCTAAGCCTAGGGGTGCCCTAGCCTAAGCCTAGGGGTGCCCTAACCTTAGGCTAGGGGATCCCTAGCCTCAGGCTAATTCTAGGGGTGCCCTAGCCTAAGCCTAGGGGGGCTGTAGCCTAAGCCTAGGGGTGCCCTAGCCTAAGCCTAGGGGTGCCCTAGCCTCAGCCTAGGGGTGCCTTAGCCTAAGCCTAGGGGTGCCCTAGCCTAAGCCTAGGGGTGCCCTAGCCTAAGGGTAGGGGTTCCCTAGCCTTAGGCTAGGGGAGCCCTAGCCTTAGCTTAAGCCTAGGGGTGCCCTAGCCTAAGCCTAGGGGTGCCATAGCCTAAGCATAGGGGTGCCCTAGCCTAAGCCTAGGGGTGCCCTAACCTTAGGCTAGGGGATCCTAAGCCTCAGGCTAATTCTAGGGGTGCCCTAGCCTAAGCCTAGGGGTGCTGTAGCCTAAGCCTAGGGGTGCCCTAGCCTAAGCCTAGGGGTGCCCTAGCCTCAGCCTAGGGGTGCCTTAGCCTAAGCCTAGGGGTGCCCTAGCCTAAGCCTAGGGGTGCCCTAGCCTAAGGGTGGGGGTTCCCAAGCCTTAGGCTAGGGGAGCCCTAGCCTTAGCTTAAGCCTAGGGGTGCCCTAGCCTAAGCCTAGGGGTGTCCTAGCCTAAGCCTAGGGGAGCCCTAGCCTAAGCCTACAGGTGCCCTAGCCTTAGGCTAGGGGAGCTCTAGACTTAGCCTAAGCCTAGGGGTGTCCTAGCCTAAGCCTAGGGGTGCCCTCGCCTAAGCCTAGGGGTGCCCTAGCCTTAGGCTAGTCGAGCCGTAGCCTTAGTCTAAGCCTAGGGGTGCCCTAGGCTAAGCCTAGAGGTGCCCTAGCCTTAGGCTAGGGAAGCCCTAGCCTTAGCCTAAGCCTAGGGGTGCCCTAGCCTAAGCCTAGGGGTGCCCTAGCCTATGCCTAGGGGTGCCCTAGCCTTAGGCTAGTCGAGCCATAGCATTAGTCTAAGCCTAGGGGTGCCCTAGCTTAAGCCTAGGGGTGTCCTAGCCTTACGCTAGGGGAGCCCTAGCCTTAGCCTAAGCCTAGGGATGCCCTAGCTTAAGCCTAGGGGTGCCCTAGCCTAAGCTTAGGGGTGCCCTAGCCTTAGGCTAGTCAAGCCAGAGCCTTAGCCTAAGCCTAGGGATGCCCTAGCCTAAGCTTAGGGGTGCCCTAGCCTAAGCCTAGGTGTGCCCTACCCTTAGGCTAGTCGAGCCGGAGCATTAGCCTAAGCCTAGGGGTGCCCTAGCCTAAGCCTAGGGGTGCCCTAGCCTAAGCCTAGGGGTGCCCTAACCTTAGGCTAGAGGATCTCTAGCCTTAGGCTAAGAGTAGGGGTGCCCTAGCCTTAGGCTAGGGGTGCCCTAGCCTTAGGCTAGGGGAGCCCTAGCCTTAGCCTAAGCCTAGGGGTGCCCTAGCCTAAGCCTAGGGGTGCCCTAGCCTAAGCCTAGGGGTGCCCTAGCCTTGGGCTATGGGAGCCCTAGCCTTAGCCTAAGCCTAGGGGTGCCCTAGCCTTAGGCTAGGGGTGCCCTAGCCTTAGGCTAGGGGAGCCCTAGCCTTAGCCTAAGCCTAGGGGTACCCTAGCCTAAGCCTAGGGGTGCCCTAGCCTAAGCCTAAGGGTCGCCTAGCCTTAGGCTAGGGGAGCCCTAACCTTAACCTAAGCCTAGGGGTGCCCTAGCCTAAGCCTAGGGGTGCCCTAGCCTAAGCCTAGGGGTGCCCTAACATTAGGCTAGGGGATCACTAGCCTTAGGCTAATTCTAGGGGTGCCCTAGCCTAAGCCTAGGGGTGCCCTAGTCTCAGCCTAGGGGTGCCGTAGCCTAAGCCTAGGGGTGCCCTAGCCCAAGCCTAGGGGTGCCCTAGCCTAAGCCTACGGGTGCCCTAACATAAGGGTAAGGGTTCCCTAGCCTTAGTATAGGGTAGCCCTAGCCTTAGCTTAAGCCTAGGAGTGACCTAGCCTAAGCCTAGGGGTGCCCTATCATTAGGTTAGGGGAGCCCTAGCCTTAGCTTAAGCCTAGGGGTGCCCTAGCCTAAGCCTAGGGGTGCCCTAGCCTAAGCCTAGGGGTGCCCTAGCCTTAGGCTAGGGGTGTCCTAGCCTTAGGCTAGGGGAGCCCTAGCCTTAGCCTAAGCCTAGGGGTACCCTAGCCTAAGCCTAGGGGTGCCCTAGCCTAAGCCTAAGGGTGTCTTAGCCTTAGGCTAGGGGAGCCCTAACCTTAACCTAAGCCTAGGGGTGCCCTAGCCTAAGCCTAGGGGTGCCCTAGCCTAAGCCTAGGGGTGCCCTAGCCTTAGGCTAGGGGAGCCCTAGCCTTAGCCCAAGCCTAGGGGTGCCCTAGCCTAAGCCTAGGGGTGTCCTAGCCTAAGCCTAGGGGTGCCCTAGCCTAAGGGTAGGGGTTCCCTAGCCTAAGGATAGGGGAGCCCTAGCCTTAGCTTAAGCCTAGGGGTGCCCTAGCCTAAGCTATAGGGGTGCATAGCCTAAGCCTAGGGGTGCCCTAGCCTAAGCCTAGGGGTGCCCTAACCTTAGGCTAGGGGATCCCTAGCCTCAGGCTAATTCTAGGGGTGCCCTAGCCTAAGCCTAGGGGTGCTGTAGCCTAAGCCTAGGGGTGCCCTAGCCTAAGCCTAGGGGTGCCCTAGCCTCAGCCTAGGGGTGCCTTAGCCTAAGCCTAGGGGTGCCCTAGCCTAAGCCTAGGGGTGCCCTAGCCTAAGGGTAGGGGTTCCCTAGCCTTAGGCTAGGGGAGCCCTAGCCTTAGCTTAAGCCTAGGGGTGCCCTAGCCTAAGCCTAGGGGTGCCATAGCCTAAGCATAGGGGTGCCCTAGCCTAAGCCTAGGGGTGCCCTAACCTTAGGCTAGGGGATCCTAAGCCTCAGGCTAATTCTAGGGGTGCCCTAGCCTAAGCCTAGGGGTGCTGTAGCCTAAGCCTAGGGGTGCCCTAGCCTAAGCCTAAGGGTGCCCTAGCCTCAGCCTAGGGGTGCCTTAGCCTAAGCCTAGGGGTGCCCTAGCCTAAGCCTAGGGGTTCCCTAGCCTAAGGGTAGGGGTTCCCTAGCCTTAGGCTAGGGGAGCCCTAGCCTTAGCTTAAGCCTAGGGGTGCCCTAGCCTAAGCCTAGGGGTGTCCTAGCCTAAGCCTAGGGGAGCCCTAGCCTAAGCCTACAGGTGCCCTAGCGTTAGGCTAGGGGAGCTCTAGACTTAGCCTAAGCCTAGGGGTGTCCTAGCCTAAGCCTAGGGGTGCCCTCGCCTAAGCCTAGGGGTGCCCTAGCCTTAGGCTAGTCGAGCCGTAGCCTTAGTCTAAGCCTAGGGGTGCCCTAGGCTAAGCCTAGAGGTGCCCTAGCCTTAGGCTAGGGAAGCCCTAGCCTTAGCCTAAGCCTAGGGGTGCCCTAGCCTAAGCCTAGGGGTGCCCTAGCCTATGCCTAGGTGTGCCCTAGCCTTAGGCTAGTCGAGCCATAGCATTAGTCTAAGCCTAGGGGTGCCCTAGCTTAAGCCTAGGGGTGTCCTAGCCTTACGCTAGGGGAGCCCTAGCCTTAGCCTAAGCCTAGGGATGCCCTAGCTTAAGCCTAGGGGTGCCCTAGCCTAAGCTTAGGGGTGCCCTAGCCTTAGGCTAGTCAAGCCAGAGCCTTAGCCTAAGCCTAGGGGTGCCCTAGCCTAATCCTAGGGGTGCCCTAACCGTAGGCTAGGGGATCCCTAGCCTTAGGCTAATTCTAGGGGTGCCCTAGCCTAAGCCTAGGGGTGCCGTAGTCTACGCCTAGGGGTGCCCTAGCCTAAGCCAAGGGGTGCCCTAGCCCTAGGCTAGGGAAGCCCTAGCCTTAGCCTAAGCCTAAGGGGGCCCTATCCTAAGCCTAGGGGTGCCCTAGCCTAAGCCTAGGGGTGCCCTAGCCTTAGGCTAGTCGAGCCATAGCATTAGTCTAAGCCTAGGGGTGCCCTATCCGAAGCCTATGGGTGCCCTAGCTTAAGCGTAGGGGTGTCCTAGCCTTACACTAGGGGTGCCCTAGCCTAAGCCTAGGGATGCCGTAGACTAAGCCTAGGGGTGCCCTAGCCTAATCCTAGAGGTATCCTAGTGTTAGTCTAGGGGATCTCTAGCCTTAGCCTAAGCCTAGGGATGCCCTAGCCTAAGCCTAGGGGTGCCCTAGCCTAAGCCTAGGTGTGCCCTAGCCTTAGGCTAGTCGAGCCGGAGCCTTAGCCTAAGCCTAGGGGTGCCCTAGCCTAAGCCTAGGGGTGCCCTAGCCTAAGCCTAGGGGTGCCCTAGCCTAAGCCTAGGGGTGCCCTAACATTAGGCTAGGGGATCCCTAGCCTTAGGCTAATTCTAGGGGTGCCCTAGCCTAAGCCTAGGGGTGCCCTAGTCTCAGCCTAGGGGTGCCGTAGCCTAAGCCTAGGAGTGACCTAGCCTAAGCCTAGGGGTGCCCTATCATTAGGTTAGGGGAGCCCTAGCCTTAGCTTAAGCCTAGGGGTGCCCTAGCCTAAGCCTAAGGGTGCCCTAGCCTAAGCCTATGGGTGCCGTAGCCTAAGCCTAGGGGTGCCCTAGCCTAAGCCTAGGGGTGCCCTAACCTTAGGCTAGGGGATCCCTAGCCTCAGGCTAATTCTAGGGGTGCCCTAGCCTAAGCCTAGGGGTGCCGTAGCCTAAGCCTAGGTGTGCCCTAGCCTAAGCCTAGGGGTGCCCTATCCTTAGGTTAGGGGAGCCCTAGCCTTAGCTTAAGCCTAAGGGTTCCCTAACCTAAGCCTAGGGGTGCCCTATCCTAAGCCTAGGGGTGTCCTAGCCTTAGGCTAGGGGAGCCCTAAGCTTAACCTAAGCCTAGGGGTGCCCTAGCCTAAGCCTAGGGGTGCCCTAGCCTAAGCCTAGGGATGCCCTAGCCTTAGGCTAGGGGAGCCCTAGCCTTAGCCTAAGCCTAGGGGTGCCCTAGCATAAGCCTAGAGGTGCCCTAGTATTAGGCTAGGGGAGCTCTAGCCTTAGCCTAAGCCTAGGGTTGCCCTAGCCTAAGCCTAGGGGTGCCCTAGCCTAAGCCTAGGGGTGCCCTAGCCTTGGGCTATGGGAGCCCTAGCCTTAGACTAAGCCTAGAGGTGCCCTAGCCTAAGCCTAGGGGTGCCCTAGCCTTAGGCTAGGCATGCCCTAGCCTTAGGCTAGGGGAGCCCTAGCCTTAGCATAAGCTAGGGGTACCCTAGCCTATGTCTAGAGGTGCCCTAGCCTAAGCCTAGGGGTGTCCTAGCCTTAGGCTAGGGGAGCCCTAACCTTAACCTCAGCCTAGGGGTTCCCTTGCCTAAGCCTAGGGGTGCCCTAGCCTAAGCCTAGAGGTGCCCTAGCCTAAGCCTAGGGGTGCCCTAGCCTTGGGTTAGGGGAGTCCTAGCCTTAGCCTAAGCCTAGGGGTGCCCTAGCCTAAGCCTAGGGATGCCCTAGCCTTAGGCTATGGGAGCCCTAGCCTTAGCCTAAGCCTAGGGGTGCCCTAGCGTAAGCCTAGGGGTGCCCTAGCCTAAACCTACGGGTGCCCTAGCCATGGGCTATGGGAGCCCTAGCCTTAGCCTAAGCCTAGGGGTGCCCTAACCTAAGCCTAGGAGTGACCTAGCCTTAGGCTCGGGGTGCCCTAGCCTTAGGCTAGGGGAGCCCTAGCCTTAGCCTAAGCCTAGGGGTACCCTAGCCTAAGCCTAGGGTTGCACTATCCTAAGCCTAGGGGTGTCCTAGCCTTAGGCTACGGGAGCCCTAAGCTTAACCTAAGCCTAGGGGTGCCCTAGCCTAAGCCTAGGGGTGCCCTAGCCTAAGCCTAGGGATGCACTAGCCTTAGGCTAGGGGAACCCTAGCCTTAGCTTAAGCCTAGGGGTGCCCTAGCCTAAGCCTAGAGGTGCCCTAGTCTTAGGCTACGGGAGCTCTAGCCTTAGCCTAAGCCTAGGGGTGCCCTAGCCTAAGCCTAAGGGTGTCCTAGCCTAAGCCTAGGGGTGCCCTAGCCTTAGCCTAAGCTAGGAGTGCCCTAGGCTAAGCTTAGGGGTGCCCTAGCCTTAGGCTATGGGAGCCCTAGCCTTAGCCTAATCTAGGGGTGCCCTAGCCTAAGCCTAGGGGTGCCCTAGCCTAAGCCTAGGGGTGCCCTAGGCTTAGGCTAGGGGTGCCCTAGCCTTAGGCTAGGGGAGCCCTAGCCTTAGCCTAAGCCTAGGGGTACCCTAGCATAAGCCTAGGGGTGCCCAAGCCTAAACCTAAGGGTGCCCTATCCTTAGGCTAGGGGAGCCCTAACCTTAACCTCAGCCTAGGGGTTCCCTAGCCTAAGCCTAGGGGTGCCATAGCCTAAGCCTAGGGATGCCCTATCCTTAGGCTAGGGGAGCCCTAGCCTTAGCCTAAGCCTAGGGGTGCCCTAGCCTAAGCCTAGGGGTGCCCTAGCCTAAGCCAAGGGGTGCCCGAGCCTTAGGCTTGTCGAGCCGTAGCCTTAGTTTAAGCCTGGGGGTGCCCTAGCCTAAGCCTAGAGGTGCCCTAGCCTTAGGCTAGGGGAGCCATGGCATAGCCTAAGCCTATGGGTGCCCTTGCCTAAGCCTAGGGGAGCCCTAGCCTTAAGCTAGGGGAGCCCTAGCCCTAGCCCAAGGCTAGGGGTGCCCTAGCCTAAGCCTTGGTGTGCCCTAGCCTAAGGGTAGGGGTTCCGTAGCCATAGGGTTAGGGAGCCCTAGCCTTAGCCTAAGCCTAGGGGTGCCCTAGCCTAAGCCTAGGGGTGCCCTAGCCTAAGCCTAGGCGTGCCCTAGCCTTAGGCTAGGGGAGCCCTAGCCTTAGCCCAAGCCTAGGGGTCCCCTAGCCTAAGCCTGGGGTGCTCTAGCCTAAGCCTAGGGGTGCCCTAGCCTTAGGTTAGGGGAGCCCTAGACTTAGCTTAAGCCTAGGGGTGCCCTAGCCTAAGCCTAGGGGTACCCTAGCCTTAGCTTAAGCCTAGGGGTGCCCTAGCCTAAGCCTATGGGTGCCCTAGCCTAAGCCTAGGGGTGCCCTAGCCTAAGTCTAGGGGTGCCGTAGCCTAAGCCTAGGGGTGCCCTAGCCTAAGCCTAGGGGTGCCCTAGCCTTAGGCTAGGGGAGCCCTAGCCTTAGCCTAAGCCTAGGGGTGCCCTAGCCTAAGCTTAGGGGGGCCCTAGCCTAAGCCTAGGGGTGCCCTAGCCTAAGCCTAGGGATGCCCTAGCCTTAGGCTATGGGAGCTCTAGCCTTAGCCTAAGCCTAGGAGTGCCCTAGCCTAAGCTTAGGGGTGCCCTATCCTAAGCCTAGGGGTGTCGTAGCCTTAGGCTAGGGGAGCCCTAAGCTTAACCTAAGCCTAGGGGTGCCCTAGCCTAAGCCTAGGGGTGCACTAGCCTAAGCCTAGGGATGACCTAGCCTCATCCTAGGGGTGCCGTAGCCTAAGCCTACGGATGCCCTAGCCTTAGGCTAGGGGAGCTCTAGACTTAGCCTAATCCTAGGGGTGCCCTAGCCTAAGCCAAGGGGTGCCCTAGCCTTAGGCTACTCGAGCCGTAGCCTTAGTCTAAGCCTAGGGGTGACCTAACCTAAGCCTAGAGGTGCCCTAGCCTTAGGCTAGGGGAGCCCTAGCCTTAGCCTAAGCCTGGGGGTACCCTAGCCTAAGCCTAGGTGTGCCCTAGCCTAAGCCAAGGGGAGTCCTAGCCTTAAGCTCGGGGAGCCCTAGCCTTAGCCTAAGCCTAAGTGTGCCCTAGCCTAAGCCTATGGGTGCACTAGCCTTAGGCTAGTCGAGCCGGAGCCTTAGCCTAAGCCTAGGGGTGCCCTAGCCTAAGCCTAGGGGCGCCCTAGCCTAAGCGTAGGGGTGCCCTAGCCTTAGGCTAGTCGAGCCATAGCCTTAGTCTAAGCCTGGGGGTGCCCTAGCCTAAGCCTATGGGTGCCCTATCTTAAGCCTAGGGGTGTCCTAGCCTTATGCTGGGGGAGCCCTAGCCTTATGCTAATTCTAGGGGTGCCCTAGCCTAAGCCTAGGGGTGCCATAGTCTACGCGTAGGGGTGCCCTAGCCTAAGCCAAGGGGTGCCCTAGCCTTAGGCTAGGGGAGCCCTAGCCTTAGCCCAAGCCTAGGGGTGCCCTAGCCTAAGCCTAGGGGTGCCCTAGCCTAAGGGAAGGGGTTCCCTAGTCTTAGGCTAGGGGAGCCCTAGCCTTAGCCTAAGCCTAGGGGTGTCCTAGCCTAAGCCTAGGGGGGCCCTAGCCTAAGATTATGGGTGCCCTAGCCTTAGGCTAGTCGAGCCGTAGCCTTAGTCTAAGTCTAGGGGTGCCCTAGGCTAAGCCTAGAGGTGCCCTAGCCTTAGGCTTGGGAAGCCCTAGCCTTAGCCTAAGCCTAGGGGTGCCCTAGCCTAAGCCTAGGGGTGCCCTAGCCTAAGCCTAGGGGTGCCCTAGCCTAAGCCTAGGGGTGCCCCAGCCTTAGGCTAGTTGAGCCATAGCATTAGTCTAAGCCTAGGGGTGCCCTATCCTAAACCTATCGGTGCCCTAGATTAAGCCTAGGGGTGTCCTAGCCTTACGCTAGGGGAGCCCGAGCCTTAGCCTAAGCCTAGGGATGCCCTAGCCTAAGCCTAGGGGTGCCCGAGCCTAAGCTTAGGGGTGCCCTAGCCTTAGGCTAGTCGAGCCGGAGCCTTAGCCTAAGCCTAGGGGTGCCCTAGCCTAAGCCTAGGGGTGCCCTAATCTTAGGCTAGAGGATCACTAGCCTTAGGCTAATTCTAGGGGTGCCCTAGCCTAAGCCTAGGGGTGCCGTAGCCTAAGCCTAGGGGTGCCCTAGCCTAAGCCTAGGGGTGCCCTAGCCTTGGGCTATGGGAGCCCTAGACTTAGCCTAAGCCTAGGGGTGCCCTAGCCTAAGCCTAGGGGTGCCCTAGCCTAAGGCTAGGGGTGCCCTAGCCTTAGGCTAGGGGAGCCCTAGCCTTGGCCTAAGCCTAGGGGTACCCTAGCCTAGAGCCTAGGGGTGCCCTAGCCTAAGTCTAAGGGTGTCCTAGCCTTAGGCTAGGGGAGTCCTAACCTTAACCTAAGCCTAGGGGTGCCCTAGCCTAAGGCTAGGGGTGCCCTAGCCTAAGCCTAGGGGTGCCCTAACCTTAGGCTAGAGGATCCCTAGCCTTAGGCTAATTCTAGGGGTGCCGTAACCTAAGCCTAGGGGTGCCCTAGCCTCAGCCTAGGGGTGCCGTAGCCTAAGCCTAGGGGTGCCCTAGCCTAAGCCTAGGGGTGCCCTAGCCTTAGGCTAGGGGAGCCCTAGCCTTAGCCTAAGCCTAGGGGTGCCCTAGCCTAAGCTTAGGGGTGCCCTAGCCTAAGCCTAGGGGTGCCCTAGCCTAAGCCTAGGGATGCCCTAGCCTTAGGCTATGGGAGCTCTAGCCTTAGCCTAAGCCTAGGAGTGCCCTAGCCTAAGCTTGGGGGTGCCCTATCCTAAGCCTAGGGGTGTCATAGCCTTAGGCTAGGGGAGCCCTAAGCTTAACCTAAGCCTAGGGGTGCCCTAGCCTAAGCCTAGGGGTGCACTAGCCTAAGCCTAGGGATGACCTAGCCTCATCCTAGGGGTGCCGTAGCCTAAGCCTAGGGATGCCCTAGCCTTAGGCTAGGGGAGCTCTAGACTTAGCCTAATCCTAGGGGTGCCCTAGCCTAAGCCAAGGGGTGCCCTAGCCTTAGGCTAGTCGAGCCGTAGCCTTAGTCTAAGCCTAGGGGTTACCTAACCTAAGCCTAGAGGTGCCCTAGCCTTAGGCTAGGGGAGCCCTAGCCTTAGCCTAAGCCTAGGGGTACCCTAGCCTAAGCCTAGGTGTGCCCTAGCCTAAGCCTAGGGGAGTCCTAGCCTTAAGCTCGGGGAGCCCTAGCCTTAGCCTAAGCCTAGGTATGCCCTAGCCTAAGCCTATGGGTGCACTAGCCTTAGGCTAGTCGAGCCGGAGCCTTAGCCTAAGCCTAGGGGTGCCCTAGCCTAAGCCAAGGGGTGCCCTAGCCTAAGCGTAGGGGTGCCCTAGACTTAGGCTTGTCGAGCCATAGCCTTAGTCTAAGCCTGGGGGTGCGCTAGCCTAAGCCTATGGGTGCCCTATCTTAAGCCTAGGGGTGTCCTAGCCTTATGCTGGGGGAGCCCTAGCCTTAGCCTAAGCCTAGGGATGCCGTAGTCTAAGCCTAGGGGTGCCCTAGCCTAAGCTTAGGGGTGCCCTAACCTTAGGCTAGTCGAGCCGGAGCCTTAGCCTAAGCCTAGGGGTGCCCTAGCCTAAGCCTAGGGGTGCCCTAGCCTAAGCCTATGGGTGTCCTAACCTTAGGCTAGGGGATCCCTAGCCTTAGGCTAATTCTAGGGGTGCCCTAGCCTAAGCCTAGGGGTGCCGTAGTCTACGCCTAGGGTTGCCCTAGCCTAAGCCAAGGGGTGCCCTAGCCTAAGCCTAGGGGTGCCCTAGCCTAAGCCTAGGGGGGCCCTAGCCTAAGCTTATGGGTGCCCTAGCCTTAGGCTAGTCGAGCCGTAGCCTTAGTCTAAGCCTAGGGGTGCCCTAGGCTAAGACTAGAGGTGCCCTAGCCTTAGGCTTGGGAAGCCCTAGCCTTAGCCTAAGCCTAGGGGTGCCCTAGCCTAAGCCTAGGGGTGCCCTAGCCTAAGCCTAGGGGTGCCCCAGCCTTAGGCTAGTCGAGCCATAGCATTAGTCTAAGCCTAGGGGTGCCCTATCCTAAACCTATCGGTGCCCTAGCTTAAGCCTAGGGGTGTCCTAGCCTTACGCTAGGGGAGCCCGAGCCTTAGCCTAAGCCTAGGGATGCCCTAGCCTAAGCCTAGGGGTGCCCGAGCCTAAGCTTAGGGGTGCCCTAGCCTTAGGCTAGTCGAGCCGGAGCCTTAGCCTAAGCCTAGGGGTGCCCTAGCCTAAGCCTAGGGGTGCCCTAGCGTAAGCCTAGGGGTGCCCTAGCCTTAGGCTATGGGTGTCCTAGCCTTAGGCTAGGGGAGCCCTAGCCTTAGCCTAAGCCTAGGGGTACCCTAGCCTAAGCCTAGGGGTGCCCTAGCCTAAGCCTAAGGGTGTCCTAGCCTTGGGCTAGGGGAGCCCTAACCTTAACCTAAGCCTAGGGTTTCCCTAGCCTAATCCTAGGGGTGCCCTAGCCTTAGGCTAGGGGAGCCCTAGCCTTAGCCCAAGCCTAGGGCTGCCCTAGCCTAAGCCTAGGGGTGCCCTAGCCTAAGGTTAGGGGTTCCTAGCCTTAGGATAGGGGAGCCCTAGCCTTAGCTTAAGCCTAGGGGTGCCCTAGCCTAAGCCTAAGGGTGCCCTACCCTAAGCCTAGGGGTGCCCTAGCCTAAGCCTAGGGGTGCCCTAACCTTAGGCTAGGGGAGCCCTAGCCTCAGGCTAATTCTAGGGGTGCCCTATCCTAAGCCTATGGGTGCTGTAGCCTAAGCCTAGGGGTGCCCTAGCCTAAGCCTAGGGGTGCCCTAGCCTTGGGCTATGGGAGCCCTAGCCTTAGCCTAAGCCTAGGGGTGCCCTAGCCTAAGCCTAGGGGTGCCCTAGCCTTAGGCTAGGGGTGCCCTAGCCTTAGGCTAGGGGAGCCCTAGCCTTAGCCTAAGCCTAGGGGTACCCTAGCCTAAGCCTAGGGGTGCCCTAGCCTAAGCCTAAGGGTGTCCTAGCCTTAGGCTAGGGGAGCCCTAACCTTAACCTAAGCCTAGGGGTGCCCTCGCCTAAGCCTAGGGGTGCCCTAGCCTAAGCCTAGGGGTGCCCTAACCTTAGGCTAGGTGATCCCTAGCCTTAGGCTAATTCTAGGGGTGCCCTAGCCTAAGCCTTGGGGTGCCCTAGCCTCAGCCTAGGGGTGCCTTAGCCTAAGCCTAGGGGTGCCCTAGCCTAAGCCTAGGGGTGCCCTAGCTTAAGGGTAGGGGTTCCCTAGCCTTAGGCTAGGGGAGCCCTAGCCTTAGCTTAAGCCTAGGGGTGCTCTAGCCTAAGCCTAGGGGTGTCCTAGCCTAAGCCTAGGGGAGCCCTAGCTTAAGCCTAGAGGTGCCCTAGCGTTAGGCTAGGGGAGCTCTAGACTTAGCGTAAGCCTAGGGGTGTCCTAGCCTAAGCCAAGGGGTGCCCTCGCCTAAGCCTAGGGGTGCCCTAGCCTTAGGCTAGTCGAGCCGTAGCCTTAGTCTAAGCCTAGGGGTGCCCTAGGCTAAGCCTAGAGTTGCCCTAGCCTTAGGCTAGGGAAGCCCTAGCCTTAGCCTAAGCCTAGGGGTGCCCTAGCCTAAGCCTAGGGGTGCCCTAGCCTATCCCTAGGGGTGCCCTAGCCTTAGGTTAGTCGAGCCATAGCATTAGTCTAAGCCTAGGGGTGCCCTATCCTAAGCCTATGGGTGCCCTAGCTTAAGCCTAGGGGTGTCCTAGCCTTACGCTAGGGGAGCCCTAGCCTTAGCCTAAGCCTAGGGATGCCCTAGCTTAAGCCTAGGGGTGCCCTAGCCTAAGCTTAGGGGTGCCCTAGCCTTAGGCTAGTCAAGCCAGAGCCTTAGCCTAAGCCTAGGGGTGCCCTAGCCTAAGCCTAGGGGTGCCCTAACTTTAGGCTAGGGGATCCCTAGCCTTAGGCTAATTCTAGGGGTGCCCTAGCCTAAGCCTAGGGGTGCCGTAGTCTACGCCTAGGGGTGCCCTAGCCTAAGCCAAGGGGTGCCCTAGCCCTAGGCTAGGGGAGCCCTAGCCTAAGGGTATGGGTTCCCTAGCCTTAGGCTAGGGGAGCTCTAGCCTTAACTTAAGCCTATGGGTGCCCTAGCCTAAGCCTAGGGATGCCGTAGACTAAGCCTAGGGGTGCCCTAGCCTAATCCTAGAGGTATCCTAGCGTTAGTCTAGGGGAGCTCTAGCCTTACCCTAAGCCTAGGGGTGTCCTAGACTAAGCCTAGGGGTGCCCTAGCCTAAGCCTAGGGGTGCCCTAGCCTTAGGCTAGTCGAGTCGTAGCCTTAGTCTAAGGCTAGGGGTGCCTTAGGCTAAGCCTAAGGGGGCCCTATCCTAAGCCTAGGGGTGCCCTAGCCTAAGCCTAGGGGTGCCCTAGCCTTAGGCTAGTCGAGCCATAGCATTAGTCTAAGCCTAGGGGTGCCCTATCCGAGCCTATGGGTGCCCTAGCTTAAGCGTAGGGGTGTCCTAGCCTTACACTAGGGGAGCCCTAGCCTTAGCTTAAGCCTAGGGATGCCCTAGCCTAAGCCTAGGGGTGCCCTAGCCTAAGCCTAGGTGTGCCCTAGCCTTAGGCTAGTCGAGCCGGAGCCTTAGCCTAAGCCTAGGGGTGCCCTAGCCTAAGCCTAGGGGTGCCCTAGCCTAAGCCTAGGGGTGCCCTAACCTTAGGCTAGAGGATCCCTAGCCTTAGGCTAAGCCTAGGGGTGCCCTAGCCTTAGGCTAGGGGTGCCCTAGCCTTAGGCTAGGGGAGCCCTAGCCTTAGCCTAAGCCTAGGGGTGCCCTAGCCTAAGCCTAGGGGTGCCCTAACCTAAGCCTAGGGGTGCCCTAGCCATGGGCTATGGGAGCCCTAGCCTTAGCCTAAGCCTAGGGGTGCCCTAGCCTTAGGCTAGGGGTGCCCTAGCCTTAGGCTAGGGGAGCCCTAGCCTTAGCCTAAGCCTAGGGGTACCCTAGCCTAAGCCTAGGGGTGCCCTAGCCTAAGCCTAAGGGTCTCCTAGCCTTAGGCTTGGGGAGCCCTAACCTTAACCTAAGCCTAGGGGTGCCCTAGCCTAAGCCTAGGGGTGCCCTAGCCTAAGCCTAGGGGTGCCCTAACATTAGGCTAGGGGATCCCTAGCCTTAGGCTAATTCTAGGGGTGCCCTAGCCTAAGCCTAGGGGTGCCCTAGTCTCAGCCTAGGGGTGCCGTAGCCTAAGCCTAGGGGTGCCCTAGCCTAAGCCTAGGGGTGCCATAGCCTTAGGCTAGGGGAGCCCTAGCCTTAGCCCAAGCCTAGGGGTGCCCTAGCCTAAGCCTACGGGTGCCCTAACATAAGGGTAGGGGTTCCAGAGCCTTAGTATAGGGGAGCCCTAGCCTTAGCTTAAGCCTAGGAGTGCCCTAGCCTAAGCCTAGGGGTGCCCTATCATTAGGTTAGGGGAGCCCTAGCCTTAGCTTAAGCCTAGGGGTGCCCTAGC
Source organism: Tenrec ecaudatus (assembly GCF_050624435.1). Lineage (NCBI taxonomy): Eukaryota > Metazoa > Chordata > Mammalia > Afrosoricida > Tenrecidae > Tenrec > Tenrec ecaudatus. The sequence goes on from NW_027459010.1 coordinate 250,942, forward strand.
ATAAGCCTAGGGGTGCCCTAGCCTAAGCCTAGGGGTGCCGTAGCCTAAGCTTAGGAGTGCCCTAACCTTAGGCTAGGGGATCCCTAGCCTCAGGGTAATTCTAGGGGTGCCCTAGCCTAAGCCTAGGGGTGCCGTAGCCTAAGCCTAGGCGTGCCCTAGCCTAAGCCTAGGGGTGCCCTATCCTTAGGTTAGGGGAGCCCTAGCCTTAGCTTAAGCCTAGGGGTGCCCTAGCCTAAGCCTATGGGTGCCCTAAATAAGGCTAGGGGTGCCCGAGCCTAAGATTAGGGGTCCCGTAGCCTAAGCCTAGGGGTGCCCTAGCCTAAGCCTAAGGGTGCCCTAGCCTTAGACTAGGGGAGCCCTAGCCTTAGCCTAAGCCTAAAGGTGCCCTACCCTAAGCTTAGGAGGGCCCTAGCTTAAGCTTAGGGGGGCCCTAGCCTAAGCCTAGGGGTGCACTAGCCTAAGCCTACGGATGCCCTAGCCTTAGGCTATGGGAGCCCTAGCCTTAGTCTAAGCCTAGGGGTGCCCTAGCGTAAGCCTAGGGGTGCCCTCGCCAAAGCCTATGGGTGCCCTAGCCTTGGGCTATGGGAGCCCTAGCCTTAGCCTAAGCCTAGATCTGCCCTAGCCTAAGCCTTGGGGTGCCCTAGGCTTAGGCTAGGGGTGCCGTAGGCTTAGGCTAGGGGAGCCCTAGCCTTAGCCTAAGCATAGGGGTACCCTAGCCTAAGCCTAAGGGTGCCCTATCCTAAGCCTAGGGGTGTCCTAGCCTTAGGCTAGGGGAGCCCTAAGCTTAACCTAAGCCTAGGGGTGCCCTAGCCTAAGACTTGGGGTGCCCTAGCCTAAGCCTAGGGATGCCCTAGCCTTAGGCTAGGGGAGCCCTAGCCTTAGCCTAAGCCTGGTGGTGCCCTAGCATAAGCCTAGAGGTGCCCTAGTATTAGGCTAGGGGAGCTCTAGCCTTAGCCTAAGCCTAGGGTTGCCCTACCCTAAGCCTAGGGGTGCCCTAGCCTAAGCCTAGGGGTGCCCTAGCCTTGGGCTATGGGAGCCCTAGCCTTAGCCTAAGCCTAGGGGTGCCCTAGCCTTAGGCTATGGGAGCCCTAGTCTTAGCCTAATCTAGGGGTGCCCTAGCCTAAGCCTAGGGGTGCCCTAGCCTTGGGCTATGGGAGCCCTAGCCTTAGCCTAAGCCTTGGGGTGCCCTAGCCTTAGGCTATGGGAGCCCTAGTCTTAGCCTAATCTAGGGGTGCCCTAGCCTAAGCCTAGGGGTGCCCTAGCCTAAGCCTAGGGGTGCCCTAGACTTAGGCTAGGCGTGCCCTAGCCTTAGGCTAGGGGAGCCCTAGCCTTAGCATAAGCTAGGGGTACCCTAGCCTAAGTCTAGGGGTGCCCTAGCCTAAGCCTAGGGGTGTCCTAGCCTTAGGCTAGGGGAGCCCTAACCTTAACCTCAGCCTAGGGGTTCCCTAGCCTAAGCCTAGGGGTACCCTAGCCTAAGCCTAGGGGTGACCTAGCCTTAGGGTAGTCGAGCCGTAGCCTTAGTCTAAGCCTAGGGGTGCCCTAGCCTAAGCCTAGAGGTGCCCTAGTCTTAGGCTAGGGGAGTCCTAGCCTTAGCCTAAGCCTAGGGGTGCCCTAGCCTAAGCATAGGGATGCCCTAGCCTTAGGCTATGGGAGCCCTAGCCTTAGCCTAAGCCTAGGGGTGCCCTAGCCTTAGGCTATGGGAGCCCTAGTCTTAGCCTAATCTAGGGGTGCCCTAGCCTAAGCCTAGGGGTGCCCTAGCCTTGGGCTATGGGAGCCCTAGCCTTAGCCTAAGCCTAGTTCTGCCCTAGCCTAAGCCTAGGGGTGCCCTAGCCTTAGGCTAGGGGTGCCCTAGCCTTAGGCTAGGGGAGCCCTAGCCTTAGCCTAAGCTTAGGGGTACCCTAGCCTAAGCCTAGGGGTGCCCTATCCTAAGCCTAGGGGTGTCCTAGCCTTAGGCTAGGGGAGCCCTAAGCTTAACCTAAGCCTAGGGGTGCCCTAGCCTAAGCCTAGGGGTGCCCTAGCATAAGCCTAGAGGTGCCCTAGTATTAGGCTAGGGGAGCTCTAGCCTTAGCCTAAGCCTAGGGGTGCCCCAGCCTAAGAATAGGGGTGCCCTAGCCTTAGCCTAAGCTAGGGGTGCCCTAGGCTAAGCCTAGGGGTGCCCTAGCCTTAGGCTATGTGAGCCCTAGCCTTAGCCTAAGCCTAGGGGTGCCCTAGCCTAAGCCTAGGGGTGCCCTAGCCTAAGCCTAGTGGTGCCCTAGCCTTGGGCTATGGGAGCCCTAGCCTTAGCCTAAGCCTAGGGGTGCCCTAGCCTTACGCTAGGGGTGCCCTAGCCTTACGCTAGGGGTGCCGTAGCCTTAGGCTAGGGGAGCCCTAGCCTTAGCATAAGCTAGGGGTACCCTAGCCTAAGCCTAGGGGTGCCCTAGCCTAAGCCTAGGGGTGTCCTAGCCTTAGGCTAGGGGAGCCCTAACATTAACCTGAGCCTAGTGGTGCCCTAGCATAAGCGTAGGGGTGCCCTAGCCTAAGCCTAGGGATGCCCTATCCTTAGGCTAGGGGAGCACTAGCCTTAGCCTAAGCCTAGGGGTGCCCAACTTAAGCCTAGGGGTGCCCAAGCCTAAGCCTAGGGGTGCCCTAGCCTAAGCCTAGAGGTGCCCTAGCCTTAGGCTAGGGGAGCTCTAGCCTTAGCCTAAGCCTAGGTGTGCCCTAGCCTAAGCCTAGGGGTGCCCTAGCCTAAGCCTAGGGGTGCCCTAGCCTTAGGCTAGTCGAGCCGTAGCCTTAGTCTAAGCCTAGGGGTGCCCTTGCCTAAGCCTCGAGGTGCCCTAGTCTTAGTCTAGGTGAGTCCTAGCCTTAGCCTAAGCCTAGGGGTGCCCTAGCCTATGCCTAGGTGTGCCCTAGCCTTAGGCTAGTCGAGCCATAGCCTTAGTCTAAGCCTAGGGGTGCCCTAGCCTAAGCCTATGGGTGCCCTAGCTTAACCCTAGGGGTGTCCTACCCTTGTGCTAGGGGAACCCTAGCCGTAGCCTAAGCCTAGGGATGCCCTAGCCTAAGCCTAGGGGTGCCCTAGCCTAAGCCTAGGGTTGCCCTAGCCTTAGGCTAGTCGAGCCGGAGCCTTAGGCTAAGCCTAGGGGTGCCCTGGCCTAAGCCTAGGGGTACCCTAGCCTAAGCCTAGGGGTGCCCTAGCCTAAGCCTACGGGTGTCCTAGCCTTATGCTAGGGGAGCTGTAGCCTTAGCCCAAGCCTAGGGGTGCCCTAGCCTAAGCCTTGGGGTGCCCTAGCCTAAGTTTAGGGGTGCCCTAGCCTAAGCCTAGAGGTGCCCTATCCTTAGGGTAGGGGAGCTCTAGCCTTAGCCTAAGCCTAGGGGTGCCCTAGCCTAAGCCAAGGGGTGCCCGAGCCTTAGGCTAGTCGAGCCGTAGCCTTACTTTAAGCCTAGGGCTGCCCTAGCCTAAGCCTAGAGGTGCCCTAGCCTTAGGCTAGGGGAGACCTAGCCATAGCCTAAGCCTAGGGGAGCCTAGCCTTAGGCTAAAGGAGCCCTAGCCCTAGCCCAAGGCTAGGGGTGCCCTAGCCTAAGCCTTGGGGTGCCCTAGCCTAAGGGTAGGGGTTCCCTAGCCTTAGGGTAGGGGAGCTCTAGCCTTAGCCTAAGCCTAGGCGTGCCCTAGCCTTAGGCTAGGGGAGCCCTAGCCTTAGCCCAAGCCTAGGGGTGCCCTAGCCTAAGCCTGGGGTGCTCTAGCCTAAGCCTAGGGGTGCCCTAGCCTTAGGTTAGGGGAGCCCTAGCCTTAGCTTAAGACTAGGGGTGCCCTAGCCTAAGCCTAGGGGTACCCTAGCCTAAGCCTAGGGGTGCCATAGCCTTAGGCTAGGGGAGCCCTAGCCTTAGCTTAAGCCTAGGGGTGCCCTAGCCTAAGCCTAGGGGTGCCCTAGCCTAAGCCTAGGGGTGCCCTAGCCTAAGTCTAGGGGTGCCGTACCCTAAGCCTAGGGGTGCCCTAGCCTAAGCCTAGGGGTGCCCTAGCCTTAGACTAGGGGAGCCCTAGCCTTAGCCTAAGCCTAGGGGTGCCCTAGCCTAAGCTTAGGGGGGCCCTAGCCTAAGCCTAGGGGTGCCCTAGCCTAAGCCTAGGGATGCCCTAGCCTTAGGCTATGTGAGCTCTAGCCTTAGCCTAAGCCTAGGAGTGCCCTAGCCTAAGCTTAGGGGTGCCCTATCCTAAGCCTAGGGGTGTCGTAGCCTTAGGCTAGGGGAGCCCTAAGCTTAACCTAAGCCTAGGGGTGCCCTAGCCTAAACCTAGGGGTGCACTAGCCTAAGTCTAGGGATGCCCTAGCCTTGGGCTAGGGGAGCCCTAGCCTTAGCTTAAGCCTAGGGGTGCCCTAGCCTAAGCGTAGAGGTGCCCTAGTCTTAGGCTAGGGGAGCTCTAGCCTTAGCCTAAGCCTAGGGGTGCCCTAGCCTAAGCCTAGGGGTGCCCTAGCTGAAGCCTAGGGGTGCCCTAGGCTAAGCCTAGGGGTGCCCTACCCTTAGGCTATGGGAGCCCTAGCCTTAGCCTAAGCCTAGGGGTGCCCTAGCCTAAGCCTATGGGTGCCCTAGCCTAAGCCTAGGGGTGCCCTAGCCTAAGCCTAGGGGTGCCCTAGCCTTGGGCTATGGGAGCCCTAGCCTTAGCCTAATCCTAGGTGTGCCCTAGCTTAAGCCTAGGGTTTCCCTAGCCTTAGGATAGTGGTGCCCTAGCCTAAGCCTAGGGGTGCCCGAGCCTAAGCCTAGGGGTGCCGAAGCCTAAGCCTAGGGGTGCCCTAGTCTAAGCCTAAGGGTGCCCTAGCCTTAGACTAGGGGAGCCCTAGCCTTAGCCTAAGACTAGGGGTGCCCTAGCCTAAGCCTAGGCGTGCCCTAGCCTTAGGCTAGGGGAGCCCTAGCCTTAGCCCAAGCCTAGGGGTGCCCTAGCCTAAGCCTGGGGTGCTCTAGCCTAAGCCTAGTTGTGCCCTAGCCTTAGGTTAGGGGAGCCCTAGCCTTAGCTTAAGACTAGGGGTGCCCTAGCCTAAGCCTAGGGGTACCCTAGCCTAAGCCTAGGGGTGCCCTAGCCTTAGGCTAGGGGAGACCTAGCCTTAGCTTAAGCCTAGGGGTGCCCTAGCCTAAGCCTAGGGGTGCCCTAGCCTAAGCCTAGGGGTGCCCTAGCTTAAGTCTAGGGGTGCCGTACCCTAAGCCTAGGGGTGCCCTAGCCTAAGCCTAGGGGTACCCTAGCCTTAGACTAGGGGAGCCCTAGCCTTAGCCTAAGCCTACAGGTGCCCTAGCCTAAGTTTAGGGGGGCCCTAGCCTAAGCCTAGGGGTGCCCTAGCCTAAGCCTAGGGATGCCCTAGCCTTAGGCTATGTGAGCTCTAGCCTTAGCCTAAGCCTAGGAGTGCCCTAGCCTAAGCTTAGGGGTGCCCTATCCTAAGCCTAGGGGTGTCGTAGCCTTAGGCTAGGGGAGCCCTAAGCTTAACCTAAGCCTAGGGGTGCCCTAGCCTAAACCTAGGGGTGCACTAGCCTAAGTCTAGGGATGCCCTAGCCTTGGGCTAGGGGAGCCCTAGCCTTAGCCTAAGCCTAGGGGTGCCCTAGCCTAAGCTTAGGGGGGCCCTAGCCTAAGCTTAGGGGGGCCCTATCCTAAGCCTAGGAGTGCCCTAGCCTAAGCCTAGGGATGCCCTAGTCTTAGGCTATGGGAGCCCTAGCCTTAGCCTAGAGGTGCCCTAGCCTTAGGCTAGGGGAGCTCTAGCCTTAGCCTAAGCCTAGGTGTGCCCTAGCCTAAGCCTAGGGGTGCCCTAGCCTAAGCCTAGGTGTGCCCTAGCCTTAGGCTAGTCGAGCCATAGCCTTAGTCTAAGCCTAGGGGTGCCCTAGCCTAAGCCTATGGGTGCCCTAGCTTAAGCCCAGGGGTGTCCTAGCCTTGTGCTAGGGGAACCCTAGCCGTAGCCTAAGCCTAAGGATGCCCTAGCCTAAGCCTAGGGGTGCCCTAGCCTAAGCCTAGGGTTGCCCTAGCCTTAGGCTAGTCGAGCCGGAGCCTTAGGCTAAGCCTAGGTGTGCCCTGGCCTAAGCCTAGGGGTGCCGTAGCCTAAGCCTAGGGGTGCCCGAGCCTAAGCCTAGAGGTGCCCTAGCCTTATGCTAGGGGAGCCCTAGCCTTAGCCCAAGCCTAGGGGTGCTCTAGCCTAAGCCTAGGGGTGCCCTAGCCTAAGGGTAGGGGTTCCCTAGCCTTAGGCTAGGGGAGCCCTAGCCTTAGCTTAAGCCTAGGGGTGCCCTAGCCTAAGCCTACGGGTGCCCTAGCCTAAGCTTAGGGGTGCCCTAGCCTAAGCCTACAGGTGCCCTAGCCTTAGGGTTGGGGAGCTCTAGCCTTAGCCTAAGCCTAGGGGTGCCCTAGCCTAAGCCAAGGGGTGCCCGAGCCTTAGGCTACTCGAGCCGTAGCCTTAGTTTAAGCCTAGGGGTGCCCTAGCCTAAGCCTAGAGGTGCCCTAGCCTTAGGCTAGGGGAGCCCTAGCCATAGCCTAAGCCTAGGGGTGCCCTTGCCTAAGCCTAGGTGAGCCCTAGCCTTAGGCTAGGGGAGCCCTAGCCCTAGCCCAAGGCTAGGGGTGTCCTAGCCTAAGCCTTGGGGTGCCTTAGCCTAAGGGTAGGGGTTCACTAGCCTTAGGGTAGGGGAGCCCTAGCCTTAGCCTAAGCCTAGGGGTGCCGTAGCCTAAGCCTAGGGGGCCCTAGCCTAAGCCTAGGGGTGCCGTAGCCTAAGCCTAGGGGTGCCGTAGCCTAAGCCTAGGGGTGCCCTAGCCTAAGCCTAGGCGTGCCCTAGCCTTAGGCTAGGGGAGCTCTAGCCTTAGCCTAAGCCTAGGTGTGCCCTAGCCTAAGCCTGGGGTGCTCTAGCCTAAGCCTAGGGGTGCCCTAGCCTTAGGTTAGGGGAGCCCTAGCCTTAGCTTAAGCCTAGGGGTGCCCTAGCCTAAGCCTAGGGGTACCCTAGCCTAAGCCTAGGGGTGCCCTATCCTTAGGCTAGGGGAGCCCTAGCCTTAGCTTAAGCCTAGGGGTGCCCTAGCCTAAGCCTAGGGGTGCCCTAGCCTAAGCTTAGGGGGGCCCTAGCCTAAGCCTAGGGGTGCCCTAGCCTAAGCCTAGGGATGCCCTAGCCTTAGGCTATGGGAGCTCTAGCCTTAGCCTAAGCCTAGGAGTGCCCTAGCCTAAGCGTAGGGGTGCCCTATCCTAAGCCTAGGGGTGTCGTAGCCTTAGGCTAGGGGAGCGCTAAGCTTAACCTAAGCCTAGGGGTGCCCTAGCCTAAGCCTAGGGGTGCACTAGCCTAAGCCTAGGGATGCCCTAGCCTTAGCCTAAGCTAGGGGTGCCCTAGGCTAAGCCTAGTGGTGCCCTACCCTTAGGTTATGGGAGCCCTAGCCTTAGCCTAAGCCTAGGGGTGCACTAGCCTAAGCCTAGGGGTGCCCTAGCCTAAGCCTAGGGGTGCCCTAGCCTAAGCCTAGGGGTGCCCTAGCCTAAGCCTAGGGGTGCCCTAGCCTTGGGCTATGGGAGCCCTAGCCTTAGCCTAATCCTAGGTGTGCCCTAGCCTAAGCCTAGGGTTTCCCTAGCCTTAGGATAGTGGTGCCCTAGCCTTAGTCTAGGGGAGCCCTAGCCTTAGCCTAAGCCTAGGGGTACCCTAGCCTAAGCCTAGGGGTGCCCTAGCCTAAGCCTAGGGGTGCCCTAGCCTAAGCCAAGGGTGCCCTAGCCTTGGGCTATGGGAGCCCTAGCCTTAGCCTAAGCCTAGGGGTGCCCTAGGCTAAGCCTAGGGGTGACCTAGCCTTAGGCTAGAGGTGCCCTAGCCTTAGGCTAGGGGAGCCCTAACCTTAACCTCAGCCTAGGGGTGCCCTAGCCTAAGCCTAGGGGTGCCCTAGCCTAAGCCTAGGGGTGCCCTAGCCTAAGCCTAGGGAAGCCCTAACCTTAGGCTAGGGGAGCCCTACCTTAGCCTAAACTTAGGGGTGCCATAGCCTAAGCCTAGGGGTGGCCTAGCCTAAGCCTAGGGGTGCCCTAGCCTAAGCCTAGAGGTGCGCTAGCCTTAGGCTAGGGGAGCTCTAGCCTTAGCCTAAGCCTAGGGGTGCCCTAGCCTAAGCCTAGGGGTGCCCTAGCCTTAGGCTAGTCGAGCCGTAACCTTAGTCTAAGCCTAGGGGTGCCCTAGCCTAAGCCTAGTAGTGCCATAGTCTTAGGCTAGGGGAGCCCTAGCTTTAGCCTATGCCTATGGGTGCCCTAGCCTAAGCCTAGGGGTGCCCTAGCCTAAGCCTAGGGGTGCCCTAGCCTTAGGCTAGTCGAGCCATAGCCTTAGTCTAAGCCTAGGGGTGCCCTAGCCTAAGCCTATGGGTGCCCTAGCTTAAGCCTAGGGGTGTCCTAGCCTTGTGCTAGGGGAGCCCTAACAGTAGCCTAAGCCTAGGGATTCCCTAGCCTAAGCCTAGGGGTGCCCTAGCCTAAGCCTAGGGGTGCCCTAGCCTAAGCCTAGGGTTGCCCTAGCCTTATGCTAGTCAAGCCAGAGCTTAGGATAAGCCTAGGGGTGCCTTAGCCTAAGCCTAGGGGTGCCCTACCCTAAGCCTAGGGGTGCCCTAACCTTAGGCTAGGGGATCCCTAGCCTTAGGCTAATACTAGGGGTGCCCTAGCCTAAGCCTAGGGGTGCCGTAGCCTAAGCCTAGGGTGCCCTAGCCTAAGCCTAGGGGTGCCTTGCCTTATGCTAGGGGAGCCCTAGCCTTAGCCCTAGCCTAGGGGTGCCCTAGCCTAAGGCTAGTGGAGCCCTAGCCTTAGCTTAAGCCTAGGGGTGCCCTAGCCTAATCCTCTGGGTGCCCTATCCTAAGCCTAGGGGTGCCCTAGACTAAGTCTAGGGGTGCCGTAGCCTAAGCCTAGGGGTGCCCTAGCCTAAGCCTAGGGATGCCCTAGCCTTAGGCTATGGGAGCTCTAGCCTTAGCCTAAGCCTAGGGGTACCCTAGCCTAAGCTTAGGGGTGCCCTATCCTAAGCCTAGGGGTGCCCTAGCCTTAGCCTAAGTTAGGGTTGCCCTAGGCTAATCCTAGGGGTGCCCAAGCTTTAGGCTATGGGAACCCTAGCCTTAGCCTAAGCCTAGGGGTGCCCTAGCCTAAGCCTAGGGGTGCCCTAGCCTAAGCCTAGGGGTGCCCTAGCCTAAGCCTAGGGGTGCCCTTGCCTAAGCCTAGGGGTGCCCTAGCCTAAGCCTAGGGGTGCCCTAGCCTTGGGCTATGGGAGCCCTAGCCTTAGCCTAAGCCTAGGTGTGCCCTAGCCTAAGCCTAGGGGTTCCCTAGCCTTAGGCTAGGGGTGCCCTAGCCTTATTCTAGGGGAGCCCTAGCCTTAGCCTACGCCTAGGGGTACCCTAGCCTAAGCCTAGGGGTGCCCAAGCCTAAACCTAGGGGTGTCCTAGCCATAGGCTAGGGAGCCCTAGCCTTAGCCTAAGCCTAGGGGTGCCCTAGCCTAAGTCTAGGGGTGCCCTAGCCTAAGCCTAGAGGTGCCCTAGCCTTAGCCTAAGCCTAGGGGTGCCCTAGCCTAAGCCTAGGGGTGCCCTAGCTTAAGCCTAGGGGTGCCCTAGCCTTAGGCTAGTCGATCCTTAGCCTTAGTCTGAGCCTAGGGGTGCCCTAGCCTAAGCCTAGAGGTGCCCTTGCCTTAGGCTAGTCTACCCATAGCCTTAGTCTAAGCCTAGGGGTGCCCCAGCCTAAGCCTATGGGTGCCCTAGCTTAAGCCTAGGTGTGTCCTAGCCTTACGCTAGGGGAGCCCTTGCCTTAGCCTAAGCCTAGGGATGCCCTAGCCTAAGCCTAGGGGTGCCCTAGCCTAAGCTTAGGGGTGCCCTATCCTAAGCCTAGGGGTGCCCTAGCCTTAGCCTAAGCTAGGGGTGCCCTAGGCTAATCCTAGGGGTGCCCAAGCCTTAGGCTATGGGAACCCTAGCCTTAGCCTAAGTCTAGGGGTGCCCTAGCCTAAACCTAGGGGTGCCCTAGCCTAAGGCTAGGGGTGCCCTAGCCTAAGCCTAGGGGTGCCCTAGCCTAAGCCTAGGGGTGCCCTAGCCTTGGGCTATGGGAGCCCTAGCCTTAGCCTAAGCCTAGGTGTGCCCTAGCCTAAGCCTAGGGGTTCCCTAGCCTTAGGCTAGGGGTGCCCTAGACTTATTCTAGGGGAGCCCTAGCCTTAGCCTACGCCTAGGGGTACCCTAGCCTAAGCCTAGGGGTGCCCAAGCCTAAACCTAGGGGTGTCCTAGACATAGGCTAGGGAGCCCTAGCCTTAGCCTAAGCCTAGGGGTGCCCTAGCCTAAGTCTAGGGGTGCCCTAGCCTAAGCCTAGAGGTGCCCTAGCCTTAGCCTAAGCCTAGGGGTGCCCTAGCCTAAGCCTAGGGGTGCCCTAGCTTAAGCCTAGGGGTGCCCTAGCCTTAGGCTAGTCGAGCCTTAGCCTTAGTCTAAGCCTAGGGGTGCCCTAGCCTAAGCCTAGAGGTGCCCTTGCCTTAGGCTAGTCGAGCCATAGCCTTAGTCTAAGCCTAGGGGTGCCCCAGCCTAAGCCTATGGGTGCCCTAGCTTAAGCCTAGGTGTGTCCTAGCCTTACGCTAGGGGAGCCCTTGCCTTAGCCTAAGCCTAGGGATGCCCTAGCCTAAGCCTAGGTGTGCCCTAGCCTAAGCCTAGGGGTGCCCTAGCCTTAGGCTAGATGACCCGGAGCATTAGCCTAAGCCTACGGGTGCCCTAGCCTAAGCCTAGGGGAGCCCTAGCCTAAGCTTAGGGGTGCCCTAACCTTAGGATAGGGGAGCCCTAGCCTTAGCCCAAGCTTAGGGGTGCCTTGCCTAAGCCTAGGCGTGCCCTAGCCTAAGCCTAGGGGTGACGTAGCCTAAGCCTAGGGGTGCCCTAGCCTAAGCCTACGGGTGCCCTAGCCATAGGCTAGGGGTGCCCTAGCCTTAGGCAAGGGGATCCTTAGCCTTAGCCTAAGCCTAGGGGTACCCTTTCCTAAGCCTAGGGGTGCCCTAGCCTATGCCTAGGGGTGCCCTAGCGTAAGCCTAGGGTTGCCCTAGGCTAAGCCTACGGGTGCCCTAGCCATGGGCTATGGGAGCCCTAGCCTTAGCCTAAGCCTAGGGGTGCCCTAGCCTAAGCCTAGGGGTGCCCTAGCCTTAGGCTCGGGGTGCCCTAGCCTTAGTCTAGGGGAGCCCTAGCCTTAGCCTAAGCCTAGGGGTACCCTAGCCTAAGCCTAGGGGTGCACTATCCTAAGCCTAGGGGTGTCCTAGCCTTAGGCTACGAGAGCCCTAAGCTTAACCTAAGCCTAGGGGTGCCCTAGCCTAAGCCTAGGGGTGCCCAGCCTAAGCCTAGAGGTGCCCTAGTCTTAGCCTAAGTTAGGGGTGCCCTAGGCTAATCCTAGGGGTGCCCAAGCCTTAGGCTATGGGAACCCTAGCCTTAGCCTAAGCCTAGGGGTGCCCTAGCCTAAGCCTAGGGGTGCCCTAGCCTAAGCCTAGGGGTGCCCTAGCCTAAGCCTAGGGGTGCCCTAGCCTTGGGCTATGGGAGCCCTAGCCTTAGCCTAAGCCTAGGTGTGCCCTAGCCTAAGCCTAGGGGTTCCCTAGCCTTAGGCTAGGGGTGCCCTAGCCTTATTCTAGGGGAGCCCTAGCCTTAGCCTACGCCTAGGGGTACCCTAGCCTAAGCCTAGGGGTGCCCAAGCCTAAACCTAGGGGTGTCCTAGCCATAGGCTAGGGAGCCCTAGCCTTAGCCTAAGCCTAGGGGTGCCCTAGCCTAAGTCTAGGGGTGCCCTAGCCTAAGCCTAGAGGTGCCCTAGCCTTAGCCTAAGCCTAGGGGTGCCCTAGCCTAAGCCTAGGGGTGCCCTAGCTTAAGCCTAGGGGTGCCCTAGCCTTAGGCTAGTCGATCCTTAGCCTTAGTCTGAGCCTAGGGGTACCCTAGCCTAAGCCTAGAGGTGCCCTTGCCTTAGGCTAGTCTAGCCATAGCCTTAGTCTAAGCCTAGGGGTGCCCCAGCCTAAGCCTATGGGTGCCCTAGCTTAAGCCTAGGTGTGTCCTAGCCTTACGCTAGGGGAGCCCTTGCCTTAGCCTAAGCCTAGGGATGCCCTAGCCTAAGCCTAGGGGTGCCCTAGCCTAAGCTTAGGGGTGCCCTATCCTAAGCCTAGGGGTGCCCTAGCCTTAGCCTAAGCTAGGGGTGCCCTAGGCTAATCCTAGGGGTGCCCAAGCCTTAGGCTATGGGAACCCTAGCCTTAGCCTAAGTCTAGGGGTGCCCTAGCCTAAAACTAGGGGTGCCCTAGCCTAAGGCTAGGGGTGCCCTAGCCTAAGGCTAGGGGTGCCCTAGCCTAAGCCTAGGGGTGCCCTAGCCTAAGCCTAGGGGTGCCCTAGCCTTGGGCTATGGGAGCCCTAGCCTTAGCCTAAGCCTAGGTGTGCCCTAGCCTAAGCCTAGGGGTTCCCTAGCCTTAGGCTAGGGGTGCCCTAGACTTATTCTAGGGGAGCCCTAGCCTTAGCCTACGCCTAGGGGTACCCTAGCCTAAGCCTAGGGGTGCCCAAGCCTAAACCTAGGGGTGTCCTAGACATAGGCTAGGGAGCCCTAGCCTTAGCCTAAGCCTAGGGGTGCCCTAGCCTAAGTCTAGGGGTGCCCTAGCCTAAGCCTAGAGGTGCCCTAGCCTTAGCCTAAGCCTAGGGGTGCCCTAGCCTAAGCCTAGGGGTGCCCTAGCTTAAGCCTAGGGGTGCCCTAGCCTTAGGCTAGTAGAGCCTTAGCCTTAGTCTAAGCCTAGGGGTGCCCTAGCCTAAGCCTAGAGGTGCCCTTGCCTTAGGCTAGTCGAGCCATAGCCTTAGTCTAAGCCTAGGGGTGCCCCAGCCTAAGCCTATGGGTGCCCTAGCTTAAGCCTAGGTGTGTCCTAGCCTTACGCTAGGGGAGCCCTTGCCTTAGCCTAAGCTTAGGGATGCCCTAGCCTAAGCCTAGGTGTGCCCTAGCCTAAGCCTAGGGGTGCCCTAGCCTTAGGCTAGATGACCCGGAGCATTAGCCTAAGCCTACGGGTGCCCTAGCCTAAGCCTAGGGGAGCCCTAGCCTAAGCTTAGGGGTGCCCTAACCTTAGGATAGGGGAGCCCTAGCCTTAGCCCAAGCTTAGGGGTGCCTTGCCTAAGCCTAGGCGTGCCCTAGCCTAAGCCTAGGGGTGACGTAGCCTAAGCCTAGGGGTGCCCTAGCCTAAGCCTACGGGTGCCCTAGCCATAGGCTAGGGGTGCCCTAGCCTTAGGCAAGGGGATCCTTAGCCTTAGCCTAAGCCTAGGGGTACCCTTTCCTAAGCCTAGGGGTGCCCTAGCCTATGCCTAGGGGTGCCCTAGCGTAAGCCTAGGGTTGCCCTAGCCTAAGCCTACGGGTGCCCTAGCCATGGGCTATGGGAGCCCTAGCCTTAGCCTAAGCCTAGGGGTGCCCTAGCCTAAGCCTAGGGGTGCCCTAGCCTTAGGCTCGGGGTGCCCTAGCCTTAGTCTAGGGGAGCCCTAGCCTTAGCCTAAGCCTAGGGGTACCCTAGCCTAAGCCTAGGGGTGCACTATCCTAAGCCTAGGGGTGTCCTAGCCTTAGGCTACGAGAGCCCTAAGCTTAACCTAAGTCTAGGGGTGCCCTAGCCTAAGCCTAGGGGTGCCCTAGCCTAAGCCTAGAGGTGCCCTAGTCTTAGGCTAGGGGAGCTCTAGCCTTAGCCTAAGCCTAGGGGTGCCCTAGCCTAAGCCTAGGGGTGTCCTAGCCTAAGCCTAGGGGTGCCCTAGCCTTAACCTAAGCTGGGGTTGCCCTAGGCTAAGCCTAGGGGTGCCCTAGCCTTAGGCTATGGGAGCCCTAGCCTTAGCCTAAGCCTAGGGGTGCCCTAGCCTAAGCCTAGGGGTGCCCTAGCCTAAGCCTAGGGTTGCCCATGCCTTAGGCTAGGGGTGCCCTAGCCTTAGGCTAGGGGAGCCCTAGCCTTAGCCTAAGCCTAGGGGTATCCTAGCCTAAGCCTAGGGGTGCCCAAGCCTAAACCTAAGGGTGTCCTAGCCTTAGGTTAGGGGAGCCCTAACCTTAACCTAAGCCTAGGGGTGCCCTAGCCTAAGCCTAGCGGTGCCCAAGCCTAAGCATAGGGATGCCCTAACCTAAGGCTAGGGGATCCCTAGCTTTAGGCATATCTAGGGGTGCCCTAGCCTAAGCCTAGGGGTGCCCTAGCCTCATCCTAGGGGTGCCGTAGCCTATGCCTAGGGGTGCCCTAGCCTAAGCCTAGGGGTGCCCTAGCCTAAGGGTAGGGGTTCCCTAGCCTTAGGCTAGGGGAGCCCTAGCCTTAGCTTAAGCCTAGGAGTGCCCTAGCCTAAGCCTAGGGGTGCCCTATCCTTAGGTTAGGGGAGCCCTAGCCTTACCTTAAGCCTAGGGGTGCCCTCGCGTAAGCCTAGGGGTGCCCTAGCCTAAGCCTAGGGGTGCCCTAGCCTTAGGCTATGGGAGCCCTAGCCTTAGCTTAAGCCTAGGGGTGCACTAGCCTAAGCCTATGGGTGCCCTAGCCTAAGCCTAGGGGTTCCCGAGCCTAAGCCTAGGGGTGCCGTAGCCTAAGCCTAGGGGTGCCCTAGTCTAAGCCTAAGGGTGCCCTAGCCTTAGACTAGGGGAGCCCTAGCCTTAGCCTAAGCCTAGGGGTGCGCTAGCCTAAGCCTAGGGGTGCCCTAGCATAAGCCTAGAGGTGCCCTAGTATTAGGCTGGGGGAGCTCTAGCCTTAGCCTAAGCCTATGGGTGCCCTAGCCTAAGCCTAGGGGTGCCCTAGCCTTAGCCTAAGCTAGGGGTGCCCTAGGCTAAGCCTAGGGGTGCCCTAGCCTTAGGCTATGTGAGCCCTAGCCTTAGCCTAAGCCTAGGGGTCCCCTAGCCTAAGCCTAGGGGTGCCCTAGCCTAAGCCTAGTGGTGCCCTAGCCTTGGGCTATGGGAGCCCTAGCCTTAGGCTAAGCCTAGGGGTGCCCTAGCCTAAGCCTAGGGGTGCCCTAGCCTTACGCTAGGGGTGCCCTAGCCTTAGGCTAGGGGAGCCCTAGCCTTAGCATAAGCTAGGGGTACCCTAGCCTAAGCCTAGGGGTGCCCTAGCCTAAGCCTAGGGGTGTCCTAGCCTTAGGCTAGGGGAGCCCTAACTTTAACCTCAGCCTAGTGGTGCCCTAGCCTAAGCGTAGGGGTGCCCTAGCCTAAGCCTAGGGATGCCCTATCCTTAGGCTAGGGGAGCACTAGCCTTAGCCTAAGCCTAGGGGTGCCCAACTTAAGCCTAGGGGTGCCCTAGCCTAAGCCTAGGGGTGCCCTAGCCACGCCTAGAGGTGCCCTAGCCTTAGGCTAGGGGAGCTCTAGCCTTAGCCTAAGCCTAGGTGTGCCCTAGCCTAAGCGTAGGGGTGCCCTAGCCTAAGCCTAGGGGTGCCCTAGCCTTAGGCTAGTCGAGCCGTAGCCTTAGTCTAAGCCTAGGGGTGCCCTTGCCTAAGCCTCGAGGTGCCCTAGTCTTAGGCTAGGGGAGTCCTAGCCTTAGCCTAAGCCTAGGGGTGCCCTAGCCTAAGCCTAGAGGTGCCCTAGCCTTAGCCTAAGCCTAGGGGTGCCCTAGCCTAAGCCTAGGGGTGCCCTAGCTTAAGCCTAGGGGTGCCCTAGCCTTAGGCTAGTCGATCCTTAGCCTTAGTCTGAGCCTAGGGGTACCCTAGCCTAAGCCTAGAGGTGCCCTTGCCTTAGGCTAGTCTAGCCATAGCCTTAGTCTAAGCCTAGGGGTGCCCCAGCCTAAGCCTATGGGTGCCCTAGCTTAAGCCTAGGTGTGTCCTAGCCTTACGCTAGGGGAGCCCTTGCCTTAGCCTAAGCCTAGGGATGCCCTAGCCTAAGCCTAGGGGTGCCCTAGCCTAAGCTTAGGGGTGCCCTATCCTAAGCCTAGGGGTGCCCTAGCCTTAGCCTAAGCTAGGGGTGCCCTAGGCTAATCCTAGGGGTGCCCAAGCCTTAGGCTATGGGAACCCTAGCCTTAGCCTAAGTCTAGGGGTGCCCTAGCCTAAAACTAGGGGTGCCCTAGCCTAAGGCTAGGGGTGCCCTAGCCTAAGGCTAGGGGTGCCCTAGCCTAAGCCTAGGGGTGCCCTAGCCTAAGCCTAGGGGTGCCCTAGCCTTGGGCTATGGGAGCCCTAGCCTTAGCCTAAGCCTAGGTGTGCCCTAGCCTAAGCCTAGGGGTTCCCTAGCCTTAGGCTAGGGGTGCCCTAGACTTATTCTAGGGGAGCCCTAGCCTTAGCCTACGCCTAGGGGTACCCTAGCCTAAGCCTAGGGGTGCCCAAGCCTAAACCTAGGGGTGTCCTAGACATAGGCTAGGGAGCCCTAGCCTTAGCCTAAGCCTAGGGGTGCCCTAGCCTAAGTCTAGGGGTGCCCTAGCCTAAGCCTAGAGGTGCCCTAGCCTTAGCCTAAGCCTAGGGGTGCCCTAGCCTAAGCCTAGGGGTGCCCTAGCTTAAGCCTAGGGGTGCCCTAGCCTTAGGCTAGTCGAGCCTTAGCCTTAGTCTAAGCCTAGGGGTGCCCTAGCCTAAGCCTAGAGGTGCCCTTGCCTTAGGCTAGTCGAGCCATAGCCTTAGTCTAAGCCTAGGGGTGCCCCAGCCTAAGCCTATGGGTGCCCTAGCTTAAGCCTAGGTGTGTCCTAGCCTTACGCTAGGGGAGCCCTTGCCTTAGCCTAAGCCTAGGGATGCCCTAGCCTAAGCCTAGGTGTGCCCTAGCCTAAGCCTAGGGGTGCCCTAGCCTTAGGCTAGATGACCCGGAGCATTAGCCTAAGCCTACGGGTGCCCTAGCCTAAGCCTAGGGGAGCCCTAGCCTAAGCTTAGGGGTGCCCTAACCTTAGGATAGGGGAGCCCTAGCCTTAGCCCAAGCTTAGGGGTGCCTTGCCTAAGCCTAGGCGTGCCCTAGCCTAAGCCTAGGGGTGACGTAGCCTAAGCCTAGGGGTGCCCTAGCCTAAGCCTACGGGTGCCCTAGCCATAGGCTATGGGTGCCCTAGCCTTAGGCAAGGGGATCCTTAGCCTTAGCCTAAGCCTAGGGGTACCCTTTCCTAAGCCTAGGGGTGCCCTAGCCTATGCCTAGGGGTGCCCTAGCGTAAGCCTAGGGTTGCCCTAGCCTAAGCCTACGGGTGCCCTAGCCATGGGCTATGGGAGCCCTAGCCTTAGCCTAAGCCTAGGGGTGCCCTAGCCTAAGCCTAGGGGTGCCCTAGCCTTAGGCTCGGGGTGCCCTAGCCTTAGTCTAGGGGAGCCCTAGCCTTAGCCTAAGCCTAGGGGTACCCTAGCCTAAGCCTAGGGGTGCACTATCCTAAGCCTAGGGGTGTCCTAGCCTTAGGCTACGAGAGCCCTAAGCTTAACCTAAGCCTAGGGGTGCCCTAGCCTAAGCCTAGGGGTGCCCTAGCCTAAGCCTAGAGGTGCCCTAGTCTTAGGCTAGGGGAGCTCTAGCCTTAGCCTAAGCCTAGGGGTGCCCTAGCCTAAGCCTAGGGGTGTCCTAGCCTAAGCCTAGGGGTGCCCTAGCCTTAACCTAAGCTGGGGTTGCCCTAGGCTAAGCCTAGGGGTGCCCTAGCCTTAGGCTATGGGAGCCCTAGCCTTAGCCTAAGCCTAGGGGTGCCCTAGCCTAAGCCTAGGGGTGCCCTAGCCTAAGCCTAGGGTTGCCCATGCCTTAGGCTAGGGGTGCCCTAGCCTTAGGCTAGGGGAGCCCTAGCCTTAGCCTAAGCCTAGGGGTATCCTAGCCTAAGCCTAGGGGTGCCCAAGCCTAAACCTAAGGGTGTCCTAGCCTTAGGTTAGGGGAGCCCTAACCTTAACCTAAGCCTAGGGGTGCCCTAGCCTAAGCCTAGCGGTGCCCAAGCCTAAGCATAGGGATGCCCTAACCTAAGGCTAGGGGATCCCTAGCTTTAGGCATATCTAGGGGTGCCCTAGCCTAAGCCTAGGGGTGCCCTAGCCTCATCCTAGGGGTGCCGTAGCCTATGCCTAGGGGTGCCCTAGCCTAAGCCTAGGGGTGCCCTAGCCTAAGGGTAGGGGTTCCCTAGCCTTAGGCTAGGGGAGCCCTAGCCTTAGCTTAAGCCTAGGAGTGCCCTAGCCTAAGCCTAGGGGTGCCCTATCCTTAGGTTAGGGGAGCCCTAGCCTTACCTTAAGCCTAGGGGTGCCCTCGCGTAAGCCTAGGGGTGCCCTAGCCTAAGCCTAGGGGTGCCCTAGCCTTAGGCTATGGGAGCCCTAGCCTTAGCTTAAGCCTAGGGGTGCACTAGCCTAAGCCTATGGGTGCCCTAGCCTAAGCCTAGGGGTTCCCGAGCCTAAGCCTAGGGGTGCCGTAGCCTAAGCCTAGGGGTGCCCTAGTCTAAGCCTAAGGGTGCCCTAGCCTTAGACTAGGGGAGCCCTAGCCTTAGCCTAAGCCTAGGGGTGCGCTAGCCTAAGCCTAGGGGTGCCCTAGCATAAGCCTAGAGGTGCCCTAGTATTAGGCTGGGGGAGCTCTAGCCTTAGCCTAAGCCTATGGGTGCCCTAGCCTAAGCCTAGGGGTGCCCTAGCCTTAGCCTAAGCTAGGGGTGCCCTAGGCTAAGCCTAGGGGTGCCCTAGCCTTAGGCTATGTGAGCCCTAGCCTTAGCCTAAGCCTAGGGGTCCCCTAGCCTAAGCCTAGGGGTGCGCTAGCCTAAGCCTAGTGGTGCCCTAGCCTTGGGCTATGGGAGCCCTAGCCTTAGGCTAAGCCTAGGGGTGCCCTAGCCAAAGCCTAGGGGTGCCCTAGCCTTACGCTAGGGGTGCCCTAGCCTTAGGCTAGGGGAGCCCTAGCCTTAGCATAAGCTAGGGGTACCCTAGCCTAAGCCTAGGGGTGCCCTAGCCTAAGCCTAGGGGTGTCCTAGCCTTAGGCTAGGGGAGCCCTAACTTTAACCTCAGCCTAGTGGTGCCCTAGCCTAAGCGTAGGGGTGCCCTAGCCTAAGCCTAGGGATGCCCTATCCTTAGGCTAGGGGAGCACTGGCCTTAGCCTAAGCCTAGGGGTGCCCAACTTAAGCCTAGGGGTGCCCTAGCCTAAGCCTAGGGGTGCCCTAGCCACGCCTAGAGGTGCCCTAGCCTTAGGCTAGGGGAGCTCTAGCCTTAGCCTAAGCCTAGGTGTGCCCTAGCCTAAGCGTAGGGGTGCCCTAGCCTAAGCCTAGGGGTGCCCTAGCCTTAGGCTAGTCGAGCCGTAGCCTTAGTCTAAGCCTAGGGGTGCCCTTGCCTAAGCCTCGAGGTGCCCTAGTCTTAGGCTAGGGGAGTCCTAGCCTTAGCCTAAGCCTAGGGGTGCCCTAGCCTAAGCCTAGGTGTGCCCTAGCCTTAGGCTAGTCGAGCCATAGCCTTAGTCTAAGCCTAGGGGTGCCCTAGCCTAAGCCTATGGGTGCCCTAGCTTAAGCCTAGGGGTGTCCTAGCCTTGTGCTAGGGGAACCCTAGCCGTAGCCTAAGCCTAGGGATGCCCTAGCCTAAGCCTAGGGGTGCCCTAGCCTAAGCCTAGGGTTGCCCTAGCCTTGGTTAGTCGAGCCGGAGCCTTAGGCTAAGCCCAGGGGTGCCCTGGCCTAAGCCTAGGGGTACCCTAGCCTAAGCCTAGGGGTGCCGTAGCCTAAGCCTAGGGGTGCCCTAGCCTAAGCCTAGTGGTGCCGTAGCCTTATGCTAGGGGAGCCCTAGCCTTAGCCCAAGCCTAGGGGTGCCCTAGCCTAAGCCTAGGGGTGCCCTAGCCTAAGGGTAGGGTTTCCCTAGCCTTAGGCTAGGGGAGCCCTAGCCTTAGCTTAAGCCTAGGGGTGCCCTAGCCTAAGCCTACTGGTGCCCTAGCCTAAGCTTAGGGGTGCCCTAGCCTAAGCCTAGAGGTGCCCTAGCCTTAGGGTAGGGGAGCTCTAGCCTTAGCCTAAGCCTATGGGTGCCCTAGCCTAAGCCAAGGGGTGCCCGAGCCTTAGGCTAGTCGAGCCATAGCCTTAGTTTAAGCCTAGGGGTGCCCTAGCCTAAGCCTAGAGGTGCCCTAGCCTTAGGCTAGGGGAACCCTAGCCGTAGCCGAAGCCTAGGGGTGCCCATGGCTAAGCCTAGGGGAGCCCTAGCCTTAGGCTAGGGGAGCCCTAGCCCTAGCCCAAGGCTAGCGGTGCCCTAGCCTAAGCCATGGGGTGAACTAGCCTAAGGGTAGGGGTTCCCTAGCCTTAGGGTAGGGGAGCCCTAGCCTTAGCCTAAGCCTAGGGGTGCCCTAGCCTAAGCCTAGGGGGCCCTAGCCTAAGCCTAGGGGTGCCGTAGCCTAAGCCTAGGGGTGCCCTAGCCTAAGCCTAGGCGTGCCCTAGCCTTAGGCTGGGGGAGCCCTAGCCTTAGCCCATGCCTAGGGGTGCCCTAGCCTAAGCCTGGGGTGCTCTAGCCTAAGCCTAGGGGTGCCATATCCTTAGGTTAGGGGAGCCCTAGCCTTAGCTTAAGCCTAGGGGTGCCCTAGCCTAAGCCTAGGGGTACCCTAGCCTAAGCCTAGGGGTGTCCTAGCCTAAGTCTAGGGGTGCCGTACCCTAAGCCTAGGGGTGCCCTAGCCTAAGCCTAGGGGTGCCGTACCCTAAGCCTAGGGGTGCCCTAGCCTAAGCCTAGGGGTGCCCTAGCCTTAGGCTAGGGGAGCCCTAGCCTTAGCTTAAGCCTAGGGGTGCCCTAGCCTAAGTCTAGGGGTGCCGTACCCTAAGCTTAGGGGGGCCCTAGCCTAAGCCTAGGGGTGCCCTAGCCTAAGCCTAGGGATGCCCTAGCCTTAGGCTATGGGAGCTCTAGCCTTAGCCTAAGCCTAGGAGTGCCCGAGCCTAAGCTTAGGGGTGCCCTATCCTAAGCCTAGGGGTGTCGTAGCCTTAGGCTAGGGGAGCCCTAAGCTTAACCTAAGCCTAGAGGTGCCCTAGCCTAAGCCTAGGGGTGCACTAGCCTAAGCCTAGGAATGCCCTAGCCTTGGGCTAGGGGAGCCCTAGCCTTAGCCTAAGCCTAGGGGTGCCCTAGCCTAAGCGTAGAGGTGCCCTTGTCTTAGGCTAGGGGAGCTCTAGCCTTAGCCTAAGCCTAGGGGTGCCCTAGCCTAAGCCTAGGGGTGCCCTAGCTGAAGCCTAGGGGTGCCCTAGCCTTAGCCTAAGCTAGGGGTGCCCTAGGCTAAGCGTAGGGGTGCCCTACCCTTAGGCTATGGGAGCCCTAGCCTTAGCCTAAGCCTAGGGGTGCCCTAGCCTAAGCCTATGAGTGCCCTAGCTTAAGCCTAGGGGTGTCCTAGCCTTGTGCTAGGGGAACCCTAGCCGTAGCCTAAGCCTAGGGATGCCCTAGCCTAAGCCTAGGGGTGCCCTAGCCTAAGCCTAGGGTTGCCCTAGCCTTAGGCTAGTCGAGCCGGAGCCTTAGGCTAAGCCTAGGGGTGCCCTGGCCTAAGCCTAGGGGTACCCTAGCCTAAGCCTAGGGGTGCCGTAGCCTAAGCCTAGGGGTGCCCTAGCCTAAGCCTAGTGGTGCCATAGCCTTATGCTAGGGGAGCCCTAGCCTTAGCCCAAGCATAGGGGTGCCCTAGCCTAAGCCTAGGGGTGCCCTAGCCTAAGGGTAGGGTTTCCCTAGCCTTAGGCTAGGGGAGCCCTAGCCTTAGCTTAAGCATAGGGGTGCCCTAGCCTAAGCCTACTGGTGCCCTAGCCTAAGCTTAGGGGTGCCCTAGCCTAAGCCTAGAGGTGCCCTAGCCTTAGGGTAAGGGAGCTCTAGCCTTAGCCTAAGCCTAGGGGTGCCCTAGCCTAAGCCAAGGGGGGCCCGAGCCTTAGGCTAGTCGAGCCGCAGCCTTAGTTTAAGCCTAGGGGTGCCCTAGCCTAAGCCTAGAGGTGCCCTAGCCTTAGGCTAGGGGAGCCCTAGCCATAGCCGAAGCCTAGGGGTGCCCTTGCCTAAGCCTAGGGGAGCCCTAGCCTTAGGCTAGGGGAGCCCTAGCCCTAGACCAAGGCTAGGGGTACCCTAGCCTAAGCCTAGGGGTGCCCTAGCCTAAGCCTAGGGGTGCCCTAGCCTAAGCCTAGGGGTGACCTAGCCTTAGGCTATGGGTGCCCTAGCCTTAGGCTAGGGGAGCCCTAAACTTAACCTCAGCCTAGGGGTGCCCTAGCCTAAGCCTAGGGGTGCCCTAGCCTAAGCCTAGGGGTGCCCTAGCCTAAGCCTAGGGGTGTCCTAGCCTTAGGCAAGGGGAGCCCTAACCTTAACCTCAGCCTAGGGGTGCCCTAGCCTAAGCCTAGGGGTGCCCTAGCCTAAGCCTAGGGAAGCCCTATCCTTAGGCTAGGGGAGCCCTACCTTAGCCTAGGCCTAGGGGTGCCCTAGCCTAAGCCTAGGGGTGGCCTAGCCTAAGCCTAGGGGTGCCCTAGCCTAAGCCTAGAGGTGCCCTAGCCTTAGGCTAGGGGAGCTCTAGCCTTAGCCTAAGCCTAGGGGTGCCCTAGCCTAAGCCTAGGGGTGCCCTAGCCTAAGCCTAGGGGTGCCCTAGCCTAAGCCTAGGGGTGCCCTAGCCTAAACCTAGGGGTGTCCTAGCCTTAGGCAAGGGGAGCCCTAACCTTAACCTCAGCCTAGGGGTGCCCTAGCCTAAGCCTAGGGGTGCCCTAGCCTAAGCCTAGGGTTTCCCTAGCCTTAGGCTAGTCGAGCCAGAGCTTAGGCTAAGCTTAGGGGTGCCTTAGCCTAAGCCTAGGGGTGCCCTACCGTAAGCCTAGGGGTGCCCTAACTTTAGGCTAGAGGATCCCTAGCCTTAGGCTAATACTAGGGGTGCCCTAGTCTAAGCCTTGGGGTGCCGTAGCCTAAGCCTAGGGGTGCCCTAGCCTAAGCCTAGGGGTGCCTTGCCTTATGCTAGGGGAGCCCTAGCCTTAGCCCAAGCTTAGGGGTGCCCTAGCCTAATCCTCTGGGTGCCCTATCCTAAGCCTAGGGGTGCCCTAGCCTAAGTCTAGGGGTGCCGTAGCCTAAGCCTAGGGGTGCCCTAGCCTAAGCCTAGGGATGCCCTAGCCTTAGGCTATGGGAGCTCTAGCCTTAGCATAAGGCTAGGGGTGCCCTAGTCTAAGCTTAGGGGTGCCCTATCCTAAGCCTAGGGGTGCCCTAGCCTTAGCCTAAGCTAGGGGTGCCTTAGGCTAAGCCTAGGGGTGCCCTAGCCTTAGGCTATGGGAACCCTAGCCTTAGCCTAAGCCTAGGGGTGCCCTAGCCTAAGCCTAGGGGTGCCCTAGCCTAAGCCTAGGGGTGCCCTAGCCTAAGCCTAGGGGTGCCCTAGCCTAAGCCTAGGGGTGCCCTAGCCTTGGACTATGGGAGCCCTAGCCTTAGCCTAAGCCTAGGTGTGCCTTAGCCTAAGCATAGGGGTTCCCTAGCCTTAGGCTAGGGGTGCCCTAGCCTTATTCTAGGGGAGCCCTAGCCTTACCCTACGCCTAGGGGTACCCTAGCCTAAGCCTAGGGGTGCCCAAGCCTAAACCTAGGGGTGTCCTAGCCTTAGTCTAGGGGTGCCCTAACCTTAACCTAAGCCTAGGGTGCCCTAGCCTAAGCCTAGGGGTGCCCTAGCCTAAGCCTAGGGATGCCCTATCCTTAGGCTAGGGGAGCCATAGCCTTAGCCTAAGCCTAGGGGTGCCCTAGCCTAAGTCTAGGGGTGCCCTAGCCTAAGCCTAGAGGTGCCCTAACCTTAGCCTAAGCCTAGGGGTGCCCTAGCCTAAGCCTAGGGGTGCCCTACCTTAAGCCTAGGGGTGCCCTAGCCTTAGGCTAGTAGAGCCTTAGCCTTAGTCTAAAACTAGGGGTGCCCTAGCCTAAGCCTAGAGGTGCCCTTGCCTTAGTCTAAGCCTAGGGGTGCCCTAGCCTAAGCCTATGGGTGCCCTAGCTTAAGCCTAGGGGTGTCCTAGCCTTACGCTAGGGGAGCCCTTGCCTTAGCCTAAGCCTAGGGATGCCCTAGCCTAAGCCTAGGGGAGCCCTAGCCTAAGCTTAGGGGTGCCCTAACCTTAGGATAGGGGAGCCCTAGCCTTAGCCCAAGCTTAGGGGTGCCTTGCCTAAGCCTAGGCGTGCCCTAGAATAAGCCTAGGGGTGCCCTAGCCTAAGCCTAGGGGTGCCCTAGCCATAGGCTAGGGGTGCCCTAGCCTTAGGCTAGGGGAGCCTTAGCCTTAGCCTAAGCCTAGGGGTACCCTTGCCTAAGCCTAGGGGTGCCCTAGCCTAATCCTAGGGGTGTCCTAGCCTTAGGCTAGGGGAGCCCTAACCTTAACCTAAGCCTAGGGGTGCCCTAGCCTAAGCCTAGGGGTGCCGTAGCCTAAGCCTAGGGGTGCCCTATCCTTAGCCTAGAGGTGCCCTAGCCTTAGGCTAGGGGAGCTCTAGACTTAGCCTAAGCCTAGGGGTGCCGTACCCTAAGCCTAGGGGTGCACTAGCCTAAGCCTAGGGGTGCCCAAGCCTTAGGCTAGTCGAGCCGTAGCCTTAGTCTAAGCCTAGGGGTGCCCTAGCCTAAGCCTAGGGGTGCCCTAGCCTTAGTCTAGGGGAGCCATAGCCTTAGCCTAAGCCTAGGGGTGCCCTAGCCTAAGCCTAAGGGTGCCCTAGCCAAAGGCTAGTCGAGCCATAACCTTAGTCTAAGCCTACAGGTGCCCAAGCCTAAGCCTATGGGTGCCCTCGCTTAATCCTAGGGGTGCCCTAACTTAGGCTAGGGGATCCCTAGCCTTAGGCTAATTCTAGGGGTGCCCTAGTCTAAGCCTAGGGGTGCCCTAGCCTAAGCCTAGGGGTGCCCTACCCTAAGCCTAGGGGTGCCGTAGACTAAGCCTAGGGGTGCCCTAGCCTAAGCCTAGGGGTGCCCTCGCCTTAGGTTAGGGGAGCCCTAGCCTTAGCCCAAGCCTAGGGGTGCCCTATTCTAAGCCTAGGTGTATCCTAGCCTAAGCCTAGGTGTGCCCTAGCCTAAGCCTAGGGGTGCCCTAGCCTAACCCTAGGGGTTCGCTAGCCTTTGGCTAGGGAAACCCTAGCCTTAGCTTAAACCTAGGGGTGCCCAAGCCTAAGCCTAGGGGTGCCCTATCCTAAGCCTAGGGGTGCCCTATCCTAAGCCTAGGGGTGCCCTAGCCTTAGGCTAGGGGAGCCCTAGCCTTAGCCTAAGCCTAGGGGTGCCCAAGCCTAAGACTAAGGGTGCCCTAGCCTTAGGTTAGGGGAGCCCAGGCTAAGCCTAAGCCTAGTGGTGCCCTAGCCTAAGCCTAGGGTGCCCTAGCCTAAGCCTTGGGGTGTCCAAGCCATAGGCTAGGGGAGCCTAGACCTTAAACTAAGCCTAGGGGTGCCCTATCGTAAGCCTAGGGGTGCCCTAGCCTTAGGCTAGGGGAGCCCTAGCTTTAAACTAAGCATAGGGGTGCCCTAGCCTAAGCCTAGGGGTGCCCTATCATAAGCCAAGGGGTGCCCTAGCCTTAGGCTATGGGAAGCCTAGCCTTAGCCTAAGCCTAGGGGTGCCCTAGCCTAATCCTATGGGTGCCCTAGCCTAAGCTTAGGTGTGCCCTAGCCGAAGCCTAGGGGTGCCCTAGCCTAAGCCTAAGAGTGCCCTAGCCTAAGCCTAGGGGTGGCCAAGCCTTAGGCTAGGGGAGCCCTAGCCTTAGCCTAAGCCTAGGGGTGCCCTTGCCTAAGCCTAGTGGTGCCCTTTCCTAAGCCTAGGGGTGCCCTTGCCTAAGCCTAGGGGTGCCCTAGTCTAAGCCTAGGGGTGCCGTAACCTAAGCCTAGGGGTGCCCTAGCCTAAGCCTAGGGGTGCCCTAGCCTTAGGCTAGGGGAGCCCTAGCCGTACCCCAAGCCTAGGGGTGCCCTAGCCTAAGACTTAGGGTGCCCTAGCCTAAGGGTAGGGGTTCCCTAGCCTTAGGCTAGGGGAGACCTATCCTTAGCTTAAGCCTAGGGGTGCCCTAGCCTAAGCCTGGGGTGCCCTAGCCTAAGCCTAGGGGTGCCCTAGCCTTAGGTTAGGGGAGCCCTAGCCTTAGCTTAAGCCTAGGTGTGCCCTAGCGTAAGCCTAGGGGTGCCCTAGCCTAACCCTAGGGGTTCGCTAGCCTTAGGCTAGGAAAACACTAGCCTTAGCCTAAGCCGAGGGGTGCCCTAGCCTAAGCCTATGGGTGTCCAAGCCTACGCCTAGGGGTGCCCTAGCCTAAGCCTAGGGGTGCCGTAGCTTAAGCCTAGGGGTGCCCTAGCCTAAGCCTGGTGTGCCCAAGCCTAAGCCTAGGGGTGCCCAAGCCTTAGGTTATGGGAGCCATAGCCTTAGCTTAAGACTAGGGGTGCCCTAGCCTAAGCCTAGGGGTGCCGTAGCCTAAGCCTCAGGGTGCCCTACCCTAAGCCTAGGGGTGCCCTAGCCTAAGGGTAGGGGTTCCCTATCCTTAGGCTAGGGGAGCCCAAGCCTTAGCTTAAGCCTAGGGGTGCCCCAGCCTAAGCCTGGAGTGTCCTAGCCTAAGCCTAGGGGTGCCCTAGCCTTAGGTTAGGGGAGCCCTAGCCTTAGCTTAAGCCTAGGGGTTCCCTAGCCTAAGCCTAGGGGTGCCCTAGCCCAAGCCTAGGGGTGCCCTAGCCTAAGCCTAGGGGTGCCATAGCCTAAGCCTAGGGGTGCCCAAGCCTAAGCCTAAGGGTGCCCTAGCCTTAGGCCATGGGAGCCCTAGCCTAAGCCTAAGGGTGCCCTAGCCTTAGGCCATGGATGCCATAGCCTAAACCTAGGGGTGCCCTAGCCTAAGCCCAAGGGTGCCCTAGCTAAAGCCTAGGGGTGCCCTAGCCTTAGCCTAAGCTAGGGGTGCCCTAGCCTAAGCCTACGGGTGCCCTAGAATAAGCCTAGGGGTGCCCTAGCCTAAGCCTAGGGGTGCCCTAGCCTAAGCCTAGGGGTACCCTAGCCTAAGCCTAGGGGTGCCCTAATCTTAGGCTAGGGGATCCCTAGCCTTAGGCTAATTCTAGGGGTGCCCTATCCTAAGCCTAGGGGTGCCCTAGCTTAAGACTAGGGGTGCCCTAGCCTTAGCCTAGGGGTGCCCTAGCCTAAGCCTAGGGATGCCGTAGACTAAGCCTAGGGGCGCCCTAAGCTAAGCTTAGGGGTGCCCTCGCCTTAGGCTAGGGGAGCCCTAGCCTTAGCCCAAGCCTAGGGGTGCCCTATTCTAAGCCTAGGTGTACCCTAGCCTAAGCCTAGGTGTGCCCTAGCCTAAGCCTAGGGGTGTCCTAGGCTAACCCTAGGGGTTCGCTAGCCTTAGGCTAGGGAAACCCTAGTCTTAGCCTAAACCTAGGGGTTCCCAAGCCTAAGCCTAGGGGTGCCCTATCCCAAGCCTTGGGGTGCCCTAGCCTTAGGCTAGGCAGCCCTAGCCTTAGCCTAAGCCTAGGGGTACCCTAGCCTAAGCCTAGGGGTGCCATAGCCTAAGCCTAGGGGTACCCAAGCCTGAGCCTAAGGGTGCCCTAGCCTTAGGTTAGGGGAGCCCTAGCCTAAGGCTAAGCCTAGGGGTGCCCTAGCCTAAGCCTAGGTTGCCCTAGCCTAAGCCTAGGGGTGTCCAAGCCTTAGGCTAGGGGAGCCCTAGCCTTAACCTAGCCTAGGGGTGCCCTATCGTAAGCATAGGGGTGCCCTAACCTTAGGCTACGGAAGCCCTAGCCTTAGCCTAAGCCTAGGGGTGCCCAAGCCTTAGGCTAGGGGAGCCCTAGCCTTAACCTAAGCCTACGGGTGCCCTAGCCTAAGCCTAGGGGTGCCCTATCATAAGCCAAGGGGTGCCCTAGCCTTAGGCTATGGGAACCCTAGCCTTAGCCTAAGCCTTGGGGTGCCCTAGCCTAAGCCTAGGGTTACTCAGCCTAAGCCTAGGCGTGCCCTAGCCATAGGCTAGGGGAGCCCTAGCCTTAGCCTAAGCCTAGGGGTGCCCTAGCCTAAGCCTAGGGGTGCCCTTCCCTAAGCCTAGGGGTGCCCTAGCCTAAGCCTAGGGGTGCCCTAGCCTAAGCCTAGGGGTGTCCTAGCCTTAGGCTATAGGAGCCCTAAGCTTAACCTAAGTCTAGGGGTTCCCTAGCCTAAGCCTAGGGGTGCCCTAGCCTAAGCCTATGGATGCCCTAGCCTTAGGCTAGGGGAGCCCTAGCCTTAGCCTAAGCCTAGAGGTGCCCTAGCCTAAGCCTAGAGGTGCCCTATTCTTAGGCTAGGGGAGCTCTAGCGTTATCCTAAGCCTAGGGGTGCCCTAGCCTAAGCCTAGGGGTGCCCTAGCCTAAGCCTTGGGGTGCCCTAGCCTTAGCCTAAGCTAGGGGTGCCCTAGGCCAAGCCTAGGGGTGCCCTAGCCTTAGGGTATGGGAGCCCTAGCCTTAGCCTAAGCCTAGGGGTGCCCTAGCCTAAGCCTAAGGGTGCCCTAGCCTAAGCCTAGGGGTGCCCAAGCCTTAGGCTAGGGGAGCCCTAGCCTTAGCCTAAGCCTAGGGGTGCCCTATCCTAAGCCTAGGGGTGCCCTTGCCTAAGCCTAGGGGTGCCCTAGCCTAAGCCTAGGGGTGCCGTAACCTAAGCCTAGCGGTGCCCTAGCCTAAGCCTAGGGGTGCCCTAGCCTAAGCCTAGGGGTGCCCTAGCCTAAGCCTAGGGGTGTCCTAGCCTTAGGCTAGAGGAGCCCTAAGCTTAACCTAAGTCTATGGGTTCCCTAGCCTAAGCCTAGGGGTGCCCTAGCCTAAGCCTATGGATGCCCTAGCCTTAGGCTAGGGGAGCCCTAGCCTTAGCCTAAGCCTAGAGGTGCCCTAGCCTAAGCCTAGAGGTGCCCTATTCTTAGGCTAGGGGAGCTCTAGCGTTATCCTAAGCCTAGGGGTGCCCTAGCCTAAGCCTAGGGGTGCCCTAGCCTAAGCCTTGGGGTGCCCTAGCCTTAGCCTAAGCTAGGGGTGCCCTAGGCCAAGCCTAGGGGTGCCCTAGCCTTAGGGTATGGGAGCCCTAGCCTTAGCCTAAGCCTAGGGGTGCCCTAGCCTAAGCCTAAGGGTGCCCTAGCCTAAGCCGAGGCGTGCCCAAGCCTTAGGCTAGGGGAGCCCTAGCCTTAGCCTAAGCCTAGGGGTGCCCTATCCTAAGCCTAGGGGTGCCCTTGCCTAAGCCTAGGGGTGCCCTAGCCTAAGCCTAGGGGTGCCGTAACCTAAGCCTAGCGGTGCCCTAGCCTAAGCCTAGGGGTGCCCTAGCCTTAGGCTAGGGGAGCCCTAGCCTTAGCCCAAGCCTAGGGGTGCCCTAGCCTAAGCCTTAGGGTGCCCTAGCCTAAGCCTAGGGGTGCCCTAGCCTTAGGCTAGGGGAGCCCTAGCCTTAGCTAAAGCCTAGGTGTGCCCTAGCCTAAGCCTAGGGGTGCCCTCGCTTAAGCCTAGGGGTGCCCTAACCTTAGCCTAGGGGATCCGTAGCCTTAGGCTAATTCTATTGGTGCCCTAGCCTAAGCCTAGGGGTGCCCTAACCTAAGCCTAGGGGTGCCCTAGCATAAGGGTAGGGGTTCCCGAGCCTTAGGCTAGGGGAGCCCTAGCCTTAGCTTAAGCCTAGGGGTGCCCCAGCCTAAGCCTGGGGTGCCCTAGCCTAAGCATAGGGGTGCCCTAGCCTTAGGTTAGGGGAGCCCTAGCCTTAGCTTAAGCATAGGGGTGCCCTAGCCTAAGCCTAGGGGTTCCCTAGCCTAAGCCTAGGGGTGCCATAGCCTAAGCCTAGGGGTGCCCTAGCCTAAGCCTAAGGGTGCCCTAGCCTTAGGCCATGGGAGCCCTAGCCTAAGCCTAAGGGTGCCCTAGCCTTAGGCCATGGGAGCCTTAGCCTAAGCCTAGGGGTGCCCTAGCCTAAGCCTAAGGGTGCCCTAGCTGAAGCCTAGGGGTGCCCTAGCCTTAGCCTAAGCTAGGGGTACCCTAAGCTAAGCCTAGGGGTGCCCTAGCCTTAGGCTATGGGAGCCCTAGCCTTAGCCTAAGCCTAGGGGTGCCCTAACCTAAGCCTAGGGGTGCCCTAGCCTAAGCCTAGGGGTGCCCTAGCCTTGGGCTATGGGAGCCCTAGCCTTAGCCTAAGCCTAGGTATGCCCTAGCCTATGCCTAGGGGTTCCCTAACCTTAGGCTAGGGGTGCCCTAGCCTTAGTCAAGGGGAGCCCTAGCCTTATCCTAAGCTTAGGGGTACCCTAGCCTAAGCGTAGGGGTGCCCTAGCCTAAGCCTAGGGGTGTCCTAGCCTTAGGCTAGGGGTGCCCTAACCTTAACCTAAGCCTAGGTGTGCCCAAGAATAAGCCTTGGGGTGCCCTAGCCCAAGCCTAGGGATGCCCTATCCTTAGGCTAGGGGAACCCTAGCCTTAGCCTAAGACTAGGGGTGCCCTAGCCTAAGTCTAGGGGTGACCTAGCCTAATCCATGAGGTGCCCTAGCCTTAGGCTAGGGAAGCTCTAGCCTTAGCCTAAGCCTAGGGGTGCCCTAGCCTAAGCCTAGTGGTACCCTAGCTTAAGCTTAGGGGTGCCCTAGCCTTAGGCTAGTCGAGCCGTAGCCTTAGTCTAAGCCTAGGGGTGCCCTAGCCTAAGCCTAGAGGTGCCCTTGCCTTAGGCTAGGGGAGCCCTAGCCTTAGCCTAAGCCTAGGGGTTCCCTAGCCTTAGTCTAGTCGAGCCATAGCCTTAGTCTAAGCCTAGGGGTGCCCTAGCCTAAGCCTATGGGTGCCCTAGCTTAAGCCTAGGGGTGTCCTAGCCTTACGCTAGGGGAGCCCTTGCCTTAGCCTAAGCCTTGGGATGCCCTAGCCTAAGCCTAGGGGTGCCCTAGCCTAAGCCTAGGGGTGCCCTAGCCTTAGGCTAGTCGACACGGAGCCTTAGCCTAAGCCTAGGGGTGCCCTAGCCTAAGCCTAGGGGTGCCCTAGCCTAAGCCTAGGGGTGCCCTAACCTTAGGCTAGGGGATCCCTAGCCTTAGGCTAATTCTAGGGGTGCCCTAGCCTAAGCCTAGGTGTGCCCTAGCCTAAGCCTAGGGGTGCCCTAGCCTAAGCCTAGGGGTGCCCTAGCCTAAGCCCAGGGGTGCCCCAGCCTAAGCCTAGGGGTGCCCTAGCCTAAGCCTAGGGGTTCGCTAGCCTTAGTCTAGGGAAACCCTAGCCTTAGCCTAAACCTAGGGGTGCCCAAGCCTAAACCTAGGGGTGCCCTATCCTAAGCCTTGGGGTGCCCTAGCCTTAGGCTAGGCAGCCCTAGCCTTAGCCTAAGCCTAGGGGTACCCTAGCCTAAGCCTAGGGGTGCCATATCCTAAACCTAGGGGTGCCCAAGCCTAAGCCTAAGGGTGCCATAGCCTTAGCTTAGGGGAGCCCTAGCCTAAGGCTAAGCCTAGGGTGCCCTAGCCTAAGCCTAGGGGTGTCCAAGCCTTAGGCTAGGGGAGCCCTAGCCTTAACCTAAGCTTAGGGGTGCCCTATCGTAAGCCTAGGGGTGCCCTAGCCTTAGGCTAGGGGAGCCCTAGCCTTAGCCTAAGCCTAGGGGTGCCCAAGCCTTAGGCTAGGGGAGCCCTAGCCTTAACCTAAGCCTAGGGGTGCCCTAGCCTAAGCCTAGGGGTGCCCTATCGTAAGCCAAGGGGTGCCCTAGCCTTAGGCTATGGGAACCCTAGCCTTAGCCTAAGCCTTGGGGTGCCTAGCCTAAGCCTAGGGTTACCTAGCCTAAGCCTAGGCGTGCCCCAGCCATAGGCTATGGGAGCCCTAGCCTTAGCCTAAGCCTAGGGGTGCCCTAGCCTAAGCCTAAGGGTGCCATAGCCTTAGCTTAGGGGAGCCCTAGCCTAAGGCTAAGCCTAGTGGTGCCCTAGCCTAAGCCTTGGGATTCCCTAGCCTAAGCCTAGGGGTGCCCTAGCCTAAGCCTAGGGGTGCCCTAGCCTTAGGCTAGTCGACCCGGAGCCTTAGCCTAAGCCTAGGGGTTCCCTACCCTAAGCCTAGGGGTGCCCTAGCCTAAGCCTAGGGATGCCCTAGCCTTAGGCTAGGGGAGCCCTAGCCTTAGCCTAAGCCTAGGGCTGCCCTGGCCTAAGCCTAGAGGTGCCCTATTCTTAGGCTAGGGGAGCTCTAGCGTTAGCCTAAGCCTAGGGGTGCCCTAGCCTAAGCCTAGGGGTGCCCTAGCCTAAGCCTAGGGGTGCCCTAGCCTAAGCCTAGGGGTGCCCTAGCCTTAGCCTAAGCTAGGGGTGCCCTAGGCCAAGCCTAGGGGTGCCCTAGCCTTAGGCTATGGGAGCCCTAGCCTTAGCCTAAGCCTAGGGGTGCCCTAGCCTAAGCCTAGGGGTGCCCTAGCCTAAGCCTAGGGGTACCCTGCCTAAGCCTAGGGGTGCCCTAGCCTTGGGCTATGGGAGCCCTAGCCTTAGCCTAAGCCTAGGGGTGCCCTAGCCTAAGCCTAACGGTGCCCTAGCCTAAGCCTAGGGGTGCCCAAGCATTAGGCTAGGGGAGCCATAGCCTTAGCCTAAGCCTATGAGTGCCCTATCCTAAGCCTAGGGGTGCCCTTGCCTAAGCCTAGGGGTGCACTAGCCTAAGCCTAGGGGTGCCGTAACCTAAGCCTAGGGGTGCCCTAGCCTAAGCCTAGGGGTGCCCTAGCCTTAGGCTAGGGGAGCCCTAGCTTTAGGCCAAGCCTAGGGGTGCCCTAGCCTAAGCCTTAGGGTGCCCTAGCCTAAGGGTAGGGGTTCCCTAGCCTTAGGCTAGGGGAACCCTAGCTTTAGCTTAAGCCTAGGGGTGCCCTAGCCTAAGCCTGCGGTGCCCTAGCCTAAGCCTAGGGGTGCCCTAGCCTTAGTTTAGGGGAGCCCTAGCCTTAGCTTAAGCCTAGTTGTGCCCTAGCCTAAGCCCAGGGGTGCCCTCGCTTAATCCTAGGGGTGCCCTAACCTAAGCCTAGGGGTGCCGTAGACTAAGCCTAGGGGTGCCCTAGCCTAAGCCTAGGGGTGCCCTCGCCTTAGGCTAGGGGAGCCCTAGCCTTAGCCCAAGCCTAGGGGTGCCCTATTCTAAGCCTAGGTGTACCCTAGCCTAAGCCTAGGTGTGCCCTAGCCTAAGCCTAGGGGTGCCCTAGCCTAAACCTAGGGGTTCACTAGCCTTAGGCTAGGGAGACCCTAGCCTTAGCCTAAACCTAGGGGTGCCCAAGCCTAATCCTAGGGGTGCCCTATCCTAAGCCTAGGGGTGCCCTAGCCTAAGCCTAGGGGTGCCATAGCCTAAGCCTAGGGGGGCCCAAGCCTAAGCCTAAGGGTGCCCTAGCCTTAGGTTAGGGGAGCCCTAGCCTAAGCCTAAGCCTAGTGGTGCCCTAGCCTAAGCCTAGGATGCCATAGCCTAAGCCTTGGGGTGTCCAAGCCTTAGGTTAGGGGAGCCCTAGCCTAAGCCTAAGCCTAGTGGTGCCCTAGCCTAAGCCTAGGGTGCCCTAGCCTAAGCCTAGGGGTGCCAAGCCATAGCCTAGGGGTGCCCTAGCCTAAGCCTAGGGGTGCCCTAGCCTTAGGCTAGGGGAGCCCTAGCCTTAGCCCAAGCCTAAGGGTGCCCTAGCCTAAGCCTTAGGGTGCCCTAGCCTAAGGGTAGGGGTTCCCTAGCCTTAGGCTAGGGGAGCCCTAGCCTTAGCTTAAGCCTAGGGGTGCCCTAGCCTAAGCCTGTGGTGCCCTAGCCTAAGCCTAGGGGTGCCCTAGCCTTAGGTTAGGGGAGCCCTAGCCTTAGCTAAAGCCTAGGTGTGCCCTAGCCTAAGCCTAGGGGTGCCCTCGCTTAAGCCTAGGGGTGCCCTAACCTTAGCCTAGGGGATCCCTAGCCTTAACCTAATTCTATTGGTGCCCTAGCCTAAGCCTAGGGGTACCCTAGCCTAAGCCTAGGGGTGCCCTATCCTAAGGGTAGGGGTTCCCTAGCCTTAGGCTAGGGGAGCCCTAGCCTTAGCTTAAGCCTAGGGGTGCCCCAGCCTAAGCCTGGGGTGCCCTAGCCTAAGCCTAGGGGTGCCCTATCGTAAGCCTAGGGGTGCCCTAGCCTTAGGCTAGGGGAGCCCTAGCCTTAGCCTAAGCCTAGGGGTGCCCAAGCCTTAGGCTAGGGGAGCCCTAGTCTTAGCCCAAGCCTAGGGGTGCCCTAGCCTAAGCCTTAGGGTGCCCTAGCCTAAGGGTAGGGGTTCCCTAGCCTTAGGCTAGGGGAGCCCTAGCCTTAGCTTAAGCCTAGGGGTGCCCTAGCCTAAGCCTGGGGTTCCCTAGCCTAAGCCTAGGGGTGTCCTAGCCTTAGGTTAGGGGAGCCCTAGCCTTAGCTTAAGCCTAGGTGTGCCCTAGCCTAAGCCTAGGGGTGCCCTAGCCTAACCCTATGGGTTCGCTAGCCTTAGGCTAGGGAAACACTAGCCTTAGCCTAAGCCTACGGGTGCCCTAGCCTAAGCCTATGGGTGCCCAAGCCTAAGCCTAGGGGTGCCCTAGCCTAAGCCTAGGGGTGCCGTAACTTAAGCCTAAGGGTTCCCTAGCCTAAGCTTGGGGTGCCCAAGCCTAAGTCTAGGGGTGCCATAGCCTTAGTTTAGGGGAGACCTAGCCTTAGCTTAAGACTAGGGGTGCCCTAGCCTAAGCCTAGGGGTGCCCTAGCCTAAGCTTAGTGGTGCCCTAGCCTTAGGCTAGGGGAGCCCTAGCCTTAGCTTAAGCCTAGGGGTACCCTAGCCTAAGCCTCTGGGTTCCCTAACCTAAGCCTAGGGGTGCCCTAGCCTAAGCCTAGGCGTGTTGTAGCCTAAGCCTAGGGGTGCCCTAGCCTAAGCCTAGGGGTGTCCTAGCCTTAGGTTAGGGGAGCCCTAGCATTAGCTTAGGCCTAGGGGTGCCCTAGCCAAAGCCTATGGGAACCCTAGCCTTAGTAAGCCTAGGGGTGCCCAACCTAAGCCTAGGGGTGCCATAGCCTAAGCCTAGGGGTGCCCAAGCCTAAGCCTAAGGGTGCCCTAGCCTCAGGCCATGGGAGCGCTAGCCTAAGCCTAAGGGTGCCCTAGCCTAAGCCTAGGGGTGCCCAAGCCTTAGGCTAGGGGAGCCCTACCCTTAGCCTAAGCCTAGGGGTGTCCTTGCCTAAGCCTAGGGGTGCCCTAGCCTAAGCCTAGGGGTGCCGTAGCCTAAGCCTAGGTGTGCCCTAGCCAAAGCCTCGGGGTGCCCTAACCTTAGGCTACGGGAGCCCTAGCCTTAGCCCAAGCCTAGGGGTGCCCTAGCCTAAGCCTTAGGGTGCCCAGGCCTAAGGGAAGGGGTTCCCTAGCCTTAGGCTAGTGGAGCCCTAGCCTTAGCTTAAGCCTAGGGGTGCCCTAGCCTAAGCCTGGGGTGCCCTAGCCTAAGCCTAGGGGTGCCCTAGCCCTAGGTTAGGAGAGCCCTAGCCTTAGCTTAAGCCTAGGTGTGCCCTAGCCTAAGCATAGGGGTGCCCTAGCCTAACCCTAGGGGTTCGCTAGCCTTAGGTTAGGGAAACCCTATCCTTAGCCTAAGTCTAGGGGTGCTCTAGCCTAAGCCTATGGGTGCCCAAGCCTAAGCCTAGGGGTGCCCTATCCTAACCCTAGGGGTGCCGTAGCCTAAACGTAGGGGTGCCCTAGCCTAAGCCTAGGGGTGCCCTAGCCTTAGGCTAGGGGAGCCCTAGCCTTAGCCCAAGCCTAGGGGTGCCCTAGCCTAAGCCTAGGGGTGCCCTAGCCTAAGGGTAGGGGTTCCCTAGCCTTAGGCTAGGGGAACCCTAGCCTTAGCTTAAGCCTAGGGGTGCCCTAACCTAAGCTTGGGGTGCCTAGCCGAAGCCTAGGGGTGCCCTAGTCTTAGGTTAGGGGAGCCCTAGCCTTAGCTTAAGCCTAGGGATGCCCTAACCTAAGCCTAGGGGTGCCCTAGCCTAAGCCTAGGGGTGCACAAGCCTTAGGCTAGGGGAGCCCTAGCCTTAGCTTAAGCCTAGGGGTGCCCTAGCCTAAGCCTATGGGAGCCCTAGCCTTAGCCTAAGCCTAGGGGTGCCCTAGCCTAAGGCTAGGGGTGCCCTAGCTTTAGGTTAGGGGAGCCCTAGCCTTACTTAAGCCTAGGGGTGCCCTAGCCTAAGGCTAGTGGTGCCCTAGCCTAAGAGTTGGGGTGCCCTAGCCTTAGGCAGAGGAGCCCAAGCCTTAGCTTAAGCCTAGGGGTGCCCTAGCCTAAGCCTATGGGTGCCCTTGCCTAAGCCTAGGGGTGCCCTAGCCTAAGACTAGGGGTGCCGTAGCCTAAGCCTAGGGGTTTCCTAGCCTAAACCTAGGGGTGCCCTAGCCTTAGACTTGACGAGCCGGAGCCTTAGCCTAAGCCTAGGGGTGCCCTAGCCTAAGCCTAGGGGTGCCCTAGCCTAATCCTAGGGGTGCCCTAACCTTAGGCTAGGGGATCCCTAGCCTTAGGCTAATTCTTGGGGTGCCCTAGCCTAAGCCTAGGGGTGCCCTAGCCTAAGCCTAGGGGTGCCGTAACTTAAGCCTAAGGGTTCCCTAGCCTAAGCCTGGGGTGCCCAAGCCTAAGTCTAGGGGTGCCATAGCCTTAGTTTAGGGGAGACCTAGCCTTAGCTTAAGACTAGGGGTGCCCTAGCCTAAGCCTAGGGGTGCCCTAGCCTAAGCTTAGTGGTGCCCTAGCCTTAGGCTAGGGGAGCCCTAGCCTTAGCTTAAGCCTAGGGGTGCCCTAACCTAAGCTTGGGGTGCCCTAGCCTAAGCCTAGGGGTGCCCTAGTCTTAGGTTAGGGGAGCCCTAGCCTTAGCTTAAGCCTAGGGGTGCCCTAACCTAAGCCTAGGGGTGCCCTAGCCTAAGCCTAGGGGTGCCCAAGCCTTAGGCTAGGGGAGCCCTAGCCTTAGCTTAAGCCTAGGGGTGCCCTAGCCTAAGCCTATGGGAGCCCTAGCCTTAGCCTAAGCCTAGGGGTGCCCTAGCCTAAGGCTAGGGGTGCCCTAGCTTTAGGTTAGGGGAGCCCTAGCCTTACTTAAGCCTAGGGGTGTCCTAGCCTAAGGCTAGGGGTGCCCTAGCCTAAGAGTTGGGGTGCCCTAGCCTTAGGCAGGGGAGCCCAAGCCTTAGCTTAAGCCTAGGGGTGCCCTAGCCTAAGCCTATGGGTGCCCTTGCCTAAGCCTAGGGGTGCCCTAGCCTAAGACTAGGGGTGCCGTAGCCTAAGCCTAGGGGTTTCCTAGCCTAAGCCTAGGGGTGCCCTAGCCTTAGACTTGACGAGCCGGAGCCTTAGCCTAAGCCTAGGGGTGCCCTAGCCTAAGCCTAGGGGTGCCCTAGCCTAATCCTAGGGGTGCCCTAACCTTAGGCTAGGGGATCCCTAGCCTTAGGCTAATTCTTGGGGTGCCCTAGCCTAAGCCTAGGGGTGCCCTAGCCTAAGCCTAGGGGTGCCGTAACTTAAGCCTAAGGGTTCCCTAGCCTAAGCCTGGGGTGCCCAAGCCTAAGTCTAGGGGTGCCATAGCCTTAGTTTAGGGGAGACCTAGCCTTAGCTTAAGACTAGGGGTGCCCTAGCCTAAGCCTAGGGGTGCCCTAGCCTAAGCTTAGTGGTGCCCTAGCCTTAGGCTAGGGGAGCCCTAGCCTTAGCTTAAGCCTAGGGGTACCCTAGCCTAAGCCTCTGGGTTCCCTAACGTAAGCCCAGGGGTGCCCTAGCCTAAGCCTAGGCGTGTTGTAGCCTAAGCCTAGGGGTGCCCTAGCCTAAGCCTAGGGGTGTCCTAGCCTTAGTTTAGGGGAGCCCTAGCATTAGCTTAAGCCTAGGGGTGCCCTAGCCAAAGCCTATGGGAACCCTAGCCTTAGTAAGCCTAGGGGTGCCCTAGCCTAAGCCTAGGGGTGCCATAGCCTAAGCCTAGGGGTGCCCAAGCCTAAGCCGAAGGGTGCCCTAGCCTCAGGCCATGGGAGCGCTAGCCTAAGCCTAAGGGTGCCCTAGCCTAAGCCTAGGGGTGTCCAAGCCTTAGGCTAGGGGAGCCCTACCCTTAGCCTAAGCCTAGGGGTGACCTTGCCTAAGCCTAGGGGTGCCCTAGCCTAAGCCTAGGGGTGCCGTAGCCTAAGCCTAGGGGTGCCCTAGCCTAAGCCTAGGGGTGCCCTAACCTTAGGCTAGGGGAGCCCTAGCCTTAGCCCAAGCCTAGGGGTGCCCTAGCCTAAGCCTTAGGGTGCCCAGGCCTAAGGGAAGGGGTTCCCTAGCCTTAGGCTAGGGGAGCCCTAGCCTTAGCTTAAGCCTAGGGGTGCCCTAGGCTAAGCCTGGGGTGCCCTAGCCTAAGCCTAGGGGTGCCCTAGCTCTAGGTTAGGAGAGCCCTAGCCTTAGCTTAAGCCTAGGGGTGCCCTAGCCTAAGCATAGGGGTGCCCTAGCCTAAACCTAGGGGTTCGCTAGCCTTAGGTTAGGGAAACCCTATCCTTAGCCTAAGTCTAGGGGTGCTCTAGCCTAAGCCTATGGGTGCCCAAGCCTAAGCCTAGGGGTGCCCTATCCTAACCCTAGGGGTGCCGTAGCCTAAACGTAGGGGTGCCCTAGCCTAAGCTTAGGGGTGCCCTAGCCTTAGGCTAGGGGAGCCCTAGCCTTAGCCCAAGCCTAGGGGTGCCCTAGCCTAAGCCTAGGGGTGCCCTAGCCTAAGGGTAGGGGTTCCCTAGCCTTAGGCTAGGGCAGCCCTAGCCTTAGCTTAAGCCTAGGGGTGCCCTAACCTAAGCTTGGGGTGCCCTAGCCTAAGCCTAGGGGTGCCCTAGTCTTAGGTTAGGGGAGCCCTAGCCTTAGCTTAAGCCTAGGGGTGCCCTAACCTAAGCCTAGGGGTGCCCTAGCCTAAGCCTAGGGGTGCCCAAGCCTTAGGCTAGGGGAGCCCTAGCCTTAGCTTAAGCCTAGGGGTGCCCTAGGCTAAGCCTATGGGAGCCCTAGCCTTAGCCTAAACATAGGGGTGCCCTAGCCTAAGGCTAGGGGTGCCCTAGCTTTAGGTTACGGGAGCCTTAGCCTTAGCTTAAGCCTAGGGGTGCCCTAGCCTAAGGCTAGGGGTGCCCTAGCCTAAGAGTTGGGGTGCCCTAGCCTTAGGCAGGGGAGCCCAAGCCTTAGCTTAAGCCTAGGGGTGCCCTAGCCTAAGCCTATGGGTGCCCTTGCCTAAGCCTAGGGGTGCCCTAGCCTAAGACTAGGGGTGCCGTAGCCTAAGCCTAGGGGTTTCCTAGCCTAAGCCTAGGTGTGCCCTAGCCTTAGACTTGACGAGCAGGAGCCTTAGCCTAAGCCTAGGGGTGCCCTAGCCTAAGCCTAGGGGTGCCCTAGCCTAAGCCTAGGGGTGCCATAGCCTAAGCCTAGGGGTGCCCTAGCCTAAGCCTAGGAGTGCCCTAGCCTAAGCCTAGGGGTGCCCTGCCTAAGCCTAGGGGTACCCTAGCCTTGGGCTATGGGAGCCCTAGCCTTAGCCTAAGCCTAGGGGTGCCCTAGCCTAAGCCTAAGGGTGCCCTAGCCTAAGCCTAGGGGTTTCCTAGCCTAAGCCTAGGTGTGCCCTAGCCTTAGACTTGACGAGCAGGAGCCTTAGCCTAAGCCTAGGGGTGCCCTAGACTAAGCCTAGGGGTGCCCTAGCCTAAGCCTAGGGGTGCCCTAACCTTAGGCTAGGGGATCCCTAGCCTTAGGCTAATTCTTGGGGTGCCCTAGCCTAAGCCTAGGGGTGCCCTAGCCTAAGCCTAGGGATGCCATAGCCTAAGCCTAGGGGTGCCCTAGCCTAAGCCTAGGGGTGCCCTAGCTTTAGCTCAAGCGTAGGGGTGCCCTAGCCTTAGGCTATGGGAGCCCTAGCCTTAGCCTAAGCCTAGGGGTGCCCTAGCCTAAGCCTAGGAGTGCCCTAGCCTAAGCCTAGGGGTGCCCTGCCTAAGCCTAGGGGTACCCTAGCCTTGGGCTATGGGAGCCCTAGCCTTAGCCTAAGCCTAGGGGTGCCCTAGCCTAAGCCTAAGGGTGCCCTAGCCTAAGCCTAGGGGTGCCCTAGCCTAAGCCTAGGGGTGCCATAGCCTAAGCCTAGGGGTGCCCAAGCCTAAGCCTAAGGGTGCCCTAGCCTTAGGCCATGGGAGCCCTAGCCTAAGCCTAAGGGTGTCCTAGCCTTAGCCCATGGGAGCCATAGCCTAAACCTAGGGGTGCCCTAGCCTAAGCTCAAGGGTGCCCTAGCTGAAGCCTAGGGGTGCCCTAGCCTTAGCCTAAGCTAGGGGTGCCCTAGCCTAAGCCTAAGGGTGCCCTAGAATAAGCCTAGGGGTGCCCTAGCCTAAGCCTAGGGGTGCCCTAGCCTAAGCCTAGGGGTACCCTAGCCTAAGCCTAGGGGTGCCCTAACCTTAGGCTAGGAGATCCCTAGCCTTGGGCTAATTCTAGGGGTGCCCTAGCCTAAGCCTAGGGGTGCCCTAGCCTAAGACTAGGGGTGCCCTAGCCTAAGCCTAGGGGTGCCCTAGCCTAAGCCTAGGGGTGGTGTAGACTAAGCCTAGGGGCGCCCTAGGCTAAGCCTAGGGGTGCCCTCGCCTTAGGCTAGGGGAGCCCTAGCCTTAGCCCAAGCCTAGGGGTGCCCTATTCTAAGCCTAGGTGTACCCTATCCTAAGCCTAGGTGTGCCCTAGCCTAAGCCTAGGGGTGCCCTAGCCTAACCCTAGGGGTTCGCTAGCCTTAGGCTAGGGAAACCCTAGCCTTAGCCTAAACCTAGTGGTGCCCAAGCCTAAGCCTAGGGGTGCCCTATCCTAAGCCTTGGGGTGCCCTAGCCTTAGGCTAGGCAGCCCTAGCCTTAGCCTAAGCCTAGGGGTACCCTAGCCTAAGCCTAGGGGTGCCATAGCCTAAGCCTAGGGGTGCCCAAGCCTGAGCCTAAGGGTGCCCTAGCCTTAGGTTAGGGGAGCCCTAGCCTAAGGCTAAGCCTAGTGGTGCCCTAGCCTAAGCCTAGGGTGCCCTAGCCTAAGCCTAGGGGTGTCCAAGCCTTAGGCTAGGGGAGCCCTAGCCTTAACCTAAGCCTTGGGGTGCCCTATCGTAAGCATAGGGGTGCCCTAACCTTAGGCTAGGGAAGCCCTAGCCTTAGCCTAAGCCTAGGGGTGCCCAAGCCTTAGGCTAGGGGAGCCCTAGCCTTAACCTAAGCCTAGGGGTGCCCTAGCCTAAGCCTAGGGGTGCCCTATCGTAAGCCAAGGGGTGCCCTAGCCTAAGGCTATGGGAACCCTAGCCTTAGCCTAAGCCTTGGGGTGCCCTAGCCTAAGCCTAGGGTTACTCAGCCTAAGCCTAGGCGTGCCCTATTCTTAGGCTAGGGGAGCTCTAGCGTTAGCCTAAGCCTAGGGGTGCCCTAGCCTAAGCCTAGGGGTGCCCTAGCCTAAGCCTAGGGGTGCCCTAGCCTTAGCCTAAGCTAGGGGTGCCCTAGGCCAAGCATAGGGGTGCCCTAGCCTTAGGCTATGGGAGCCCTAGCCTTAGCCTAAGCCTTGGTGTGCCCTAGCCTAAGCCTAGGGGTGCCCTCGCTTAAGCCTAGGGGTGCCCTAACCTTAGCCTAGGGGATCCCTAGCCTTAGGCTAATTCTATTGGTGCCCTAGCCTAAGCCTAGGGGTGCCCTAGCCTAAGGGTAGGGGTTCCCTAGCCTTAGGCTAGGGGAGCCCTAACCTTAGCTTAAGCCTTGGGGTGCCCCAGCCTAAGCCTGGGGTGCCCTAGCCTAAGCCTAGGGGTGCCCTAGCCTTAGGTTAGGGGAGCCCTAGCCTTAGCTTAAACATAGGGGTGCCCTAGCCCAATCCTAAGGGTGCCCTAGACTTAGGCCATGGGAGCCCTAGCCTAAGCCTAAGGGTGCCCTAGCCTTAGGCCATGGGAGCCTTAGCCTAAGCCTAGGGGTGCCCTAGCCTAAGCCTAAGTGTGCCCTAGCTGAAGCCTAGGGGTGTCCTAGCCTTAGCCTAAGCTAGGGGTGCCCTAAGCTAAGCCTAGGGGTGCCCTAGCCTTAGGCTATGGGAGCCCTAGCCTTAGCCTAAGCCTAGGGGTGCCCTAACCTAAGCCTAGGGGTGCCCTAGCCTAAGCCTAGGGGTGCCCTAGCCTAAGCCTAGGGGTGCCCTAGCCTTGGGCTATGGGAGCCCTAGCCTTAGCCTAAACATAGGGGTGCCCTAGCCTAAGGCTAGGGGTGCCCTAGCTTTAGGTTACGGGAGCCTTAGCCTTAGCTTAAGCCTAGGGGTGCCCTAGCCTAAGGCTAGGGGTGCCCTAGCCTAAGAGTTGGGGTG
This sequence comes from Tenrec ecaudatus, assembly GCF_050624435.1. Classification (NCBI taxonomy): domain Eukaryota; kingdom Metazoa; phylum Chordata; class Mammalia; order Afrosoricida; family Tenrecidae; genus Tenrec; species Tenrec ecaudatus. The sequence goes on from NW_027459010.1 coordinate 292,654, forward strand.
CCCTAGCCTTAGGCAGGGGAGCCCAAGCCTTAGCTTAAGCCTAGGGGTGCCCTAGCCTAAGCCTATGGGTGCCCTTGCCTAAGCCTAGGGGTGCCCTAGCCTAAGACTAGGGGTGCCGTAGCCTAAGCCTAGGGGTTTCCTAGCCTAAGCCTAGGTGTGCCCTAGCCTTAGACTTGACGAGCAGGAGCCTTAGCCTAAGCCTAGGGGTGCCCTAGCCTAAGCCTAGGGGTGCCCTAGCCTAAGCCTAGGGGTGCCATAGCCTAAGCCTAGGGGTGCCCTAGCCTAAGCCTAGGAGTGCCCTAGCCTAAGCCTAGGGGTGCCCTGCCTAAGCCTAGGGGTACCCTAGCCTTGGGCTATGGGAGCCCTAGCCTTAGCCTAAGCCTAGGGGTGCCCTAGCCTAAGCCTAAGGGTGCCCTAGCCTAAGCCTAGGGGTTTCCTAGCCTAAGCCTAGGTGTGCCCTAGCCTTAGACTTGACGAGCAGGAGCCTTAGCCTAAGCCTAGGGGTGCCCTAGCCTAAGCCTAGGGGTGCCCTAGCCTAAGCCTAGGGGTGCCCTAACCTTAGGCTAGGGGATCCCTAGCCTTAGGCTAATTCTTGGGGTGCCCTAGCCTAAGCCTAGGGGTGCCCTAGCCTAAGCCTAGGGATGCCATAGCCTAAGCCTAGGGGTGCCCTAGCCTAAGCCTAGGGGTGCCCTAGCTTTAGCTCAAGCGTAGGGGTGCCCTAGCCTTAGGCTATGGGAGCCCTAGCCTTAGCCTAAGCCTAGGGGTGCCCTAGCCTAAGCCTAGGAGTGCCCTAGCCTAAGCCTAGGGGTGCCCTGCCTAAGCCTAGGGGTACCCTAGCCTTGGGCTATGGGAGCCCTAGCCTTAGCCTAAGCCTAGGGGTGCCCTAGCCTAAGCCTAAGGGTGCCCTAGCCTAAGCCTAGGGGTGCCCTAGCCTAAGCCTAGGGGTGCCATAGCCTAAGCCTAGGGGTGCCCAAGCCTAAGCCTAAGGGTGCCCTAGCCTTAGGCCATGGGAGCCCTAGCCTAAGCCTAAGGGTGTCCTAGCCTTAGCCCATGGGAGCCATAGCCTAAACCTAGGGGTGCCCTAGCCTAAGCTCAAGGGTGCCCTAGCTGAAGCCTAGGGGTGCCCTAGCCTTAGCCTAAGCTAGGGGTGCCCTAGCCGAAGCCTAAGGGTGCCCTAGAATAAGCCTAGGGGTGCCCTAGCCTAAGCCTAGGGGTGCCCTAGCCTAAGCCTAGGGGTACCCTAGCCTAAGCCTAGGGGTGCCCTAACCTTAGGCTAGGAGATCCCTAGCCTTGGGCTAATTCTAGGGGTGCCCTAGCCTAAGCCTAGGGGTGCCCTAGCCTAAGACTAGGGGTGCCCTAGCCTAAGCCTAGGGGTGCCCTAGCCTAAGCCTAGGGGTGGTGTAGACTAAGCCTAGGGGCGCCCTAGGCTAAGCCTAGGGGTGCCCTCGCCTTAGGCTAGGGGAGCCCTAGCCTTAGCCCAAGCCTAGGGGTGCCCTATTCTAAGCCTAGGTGTACCCTATCCTAAGCCTAGGTGTGCCCTAGCCTAAGCCTAGGGGTGCCCTAGCCTAACCCTAGGGGTTCGCTAGCCTTAGGCTAGGGAAACCCTAGCCTTAGCCTAAACCTAGTGGTGCCCAAGCCTAAGCCTAGGGGTGCCCTATCCTAAGCCTTGGGGTGCCCTAGCCTTAGGCTAGGCAGCCCTAGCCTTAGCCTAAGCCTAGGGGTACCCTAGCCTAAGCCTAGGGGTGCCATAGCCTAAGCCTAGGGGTGCCCAAGCCTGAGCCTAAGGGTGCCCTAGCCTTAGGTTAGGGGAGCCCTAGCCTAAGGCTAAGCCTAGTGGTGCCCTAGCCTAAGCCTAGGGTGCCCTAGCCTAAGCCTAGGGGTGTCCAAGCCTTAGGCTAGGGGAGCCCTAGCCTTAACCTAAGCCTTGGGGTGCCCTATCGTAAGCATAGGGGTGCCCTAACCTTAGGCTAGGGAAGCCCTAGCCTTAGCCTAAGCCTAGGGGTGCCCAAGCCTTAGGCTAGGGGAGCCCTAGCCTTAACCTAAGCCTAGGGGTGCCCTAGCCTAAGCCTAGGGGTGCCCTATCGTAAGCCAAGGGGTGCCCTAGCCTAAGGCTATGGGAACCCTAGCCTTAGCCTAAGCCTTGGGGTGCCCTAGCCTAAGCCTAGGGTTACTCAGCCTAAGCCTAGGCGTGCCCTATTCTTAGGCTAGGGGAGCTCTAGCGTTAGCCTAAGCCTAGGGGTGCCCTAGCCTAAGCCTAGGGGTGCCCTAGCCTAAGCCTAGGGGTGCCCTAGCCTTAGCCTAAGCTAGGGGTGCCCTAGGCCAAGCATAGGGGTGCCCTAGCCTTAGGCTATGGGAGCCCTAGCCTTAGCCTAAGCCTTGGTGTGCCCTAGCCTAAGCCTAGGGGTGCCCTCGCTTAAGCCTAGGGGTGCCCTAACCTTAGCCTAGGGGATCCCTAGCCTTAGGCTAATTCTATTGGTGCCCTAGCCTAAGCCTAGGGGTGCCCTAGCCTAAGCCTAGGGGTGCCCTAGCCTAAGGGTAGGGGTTCCCTAGCCTTAGGCTATGGGAGCCCTAACCTTAGCTTAAGCCTTGGGGTGCCCCAGCCTAAGCCTGGGGTGCCCTAGCCTAAGCCTAGGGGTGCCCTAGCCTTAGGTTAGGGGAGCCCTAGCCTTAGCTTAAACATAGGGGTGCCCTAGCCCAATCCTAAGGGTGCCCTAGACTTAGGCCATGGGAGCCCTAGCCTAAGCCTAAGGGTGCCCTAGCCTTAGGCCATGGGAGCCTTAGCCTAAGCCTAGGGGTGCCCTAGCCTAAGCCTAAGTGTGCCCTAGCTGAAGCCTAGGGGTGTCCTAGCCTTAGCCTAAGCTAGGGGTGCCCTAAGCTAAGCCTAGGGGTGCCCTAGCCTTAGGCTATGGGAGCCCTAGCCTTAGCCTAAGCCTAGGGGTGCCCTAACCTAAGCCTAGGGGTGCCCTAGCCTAAGCCTAGGGGTGCCCTAGCCTAAGCCTAGGGGTGCCCTAGCCTTGGGCTATGGGAGCCCTAGCCTTAGCCTAAGCCTAGGTGTGCCCTAGCCTAAGCCTAGGGGTTCCCTAGCCTTAGGCTAGGGGTGCCCTAGCCTTAGTCTAGGGGAGCCCTAGCCTTAGCCTAAGCTTAGGGGTACCCTAGCCTAAGCGTAGGGGTGCCCTAGCCTAAGCCTAGGGGTGTCCTAGCCTTAGGCTAGGGGTGCCCTAACCTTAACCTAAGCCTAGGTGTGCCCTAGCCTAAGCCTAGGGGTGCCCTAACCTAAGCCTAGGGATGCCCTATCCTTAGGCTAGGGGAACCCTAGCCTTAGCCTAAGACTAGGGGTGCATTAGCCTAAGTCTAGGGGTGACCTAGCCTAAGCCTTGAGGTGCTCTTGCCTTAGGCTAGGGGAGCTCTAGCCTTAGCCTAAGCCTAGGGGTGCCCTAGCCTAAGCCTAGTGGTACCCTAGCTTAAGCTTAGGGGTGCCCTAGCCTTAGGCTAGTCGAGCCGTAGCCTTAGTCTAAGCCTAGGGGTGCCCTAGCCTAAGCCTAGAGGTGCCCTTGCCTTAGGCTAGGGGAGCCCTAGCCTTAGCCTAAGCCTTGGGGTGCCCTAGCCTTAGTCTAGTCGAGCCATAGCCTTAGTCTAAGCCTAGGGGTGCCCTAGCCTAAGCCTATGGGTGCCCTAGCCTAAGCCTAGGGGTGCCCTAGCCTAAGCCTAGGGGTGCCCTAGCCTAAGGGTAGGGGTTCCCTAGCCTTAGGCTAGGGGAGCCCTAACCTTAGCTTAAGCCTTGGGGTGCCCCAGCCTAAGCCTGGGGTGCCCTAGCCTAAGCCTAGGGGTGCCCTAGCCTTAGGTTAGGGGAGCCCTAGCCTTAGCTTAAGCATAGGGGTGCCCTAGCCTAAGCCTAGGGGTTCCCTAGCCTAAGCCTAGGGGTGCCATAGCCTAAGCCTAGGGGTGCCCTAGCCCAAGCCTAAGGGTGCCCTAGCCTTAGGCCATGGGAGCCCTAGCCTAAGCCTAAGGGTGCCCTAGCCTTAGGCCATGGGAGCCTTAGCCTAAGCCTAGGGGTGCCAAAGCCTAAGCCTAAGCGTGCCCTAGCTGAAGCCTAGGGGTGTCCTAGCCTTAGCCTAAGCTAGGGGTGCCCTAAGCTAAGCCTAGGGGTGCCCTAGCCTTAGGCTATGGGAGCCCTAGCCTTAGCCTAAGCCTAGTGGTGCCGTAGCCTAAGCCTAGGGGTGCCCTAGCGTAAGCCTAGGGGTGCCCTAACCTTAGGCTAGGGGAGCCCTAGCCTTAGCCCAAGCCTATGGGTGCCCTAGCCTAAGCCTTAGGGTGCCCAGGCCTAAGGGAAGGGGTTCCCTAGCCTTAGGCTAGGGGAGCCCTAGCCTTAGCTTAAGCCTAGGGGTGCCCTAGGCTAAGCCTGGGGTGCCCTAGCCTAGGCCTAGGGGTGCCCTAGCCCTAGGTTAGGAGAGCCCAAGCCTTAGCTTAAGCCTAGGTGTGCCCTAGCCTAAGCATAGGGGTGCCCTAGCCTAACCCTAGGGGTTCGCTAGCCTTAGGTTAGGGAAACCCTATCCTTAGCCTAAGTCTAGGGGTGCTCTAGCCTAAGCCTATGGGTGCCCAAGCCTAAGCCTAGGGGTGCCCTATCCTAACCCTAGGGGTGCCGTAGCCTAAACGTAGGGGTGCCCTAGCCTAAGCCTAGGGGTGCCCTAGCCTTAGGCTAGGGGAGCCCTAGCCTTAGCCCAAGCCTAGGGGTGCCCTAGACTAAGCCTAGGGGTGCCCTAGCCTAAGGGTAGGGGTTCCCTAGCCTTAGGCTAGGGGAGCCCTAGCCTTAGCTTAAGCCTAGGGGTGCCCTAACCTAAGCTTGGGGTGCCATAGCCTAAGCCTAGGGGTGCCCTAGTCTTAGATTAGGGGAGCCCTAGCCTTAGCTTAAGCCTAGGGGTGCCCTAACCTAAGCCTAGGGGTGCCCTAGCCTAAGCCTAGGGGTGCCCAAGCCTTAGGCTAGGGGAGCCCTAGCCTTAGCTTAAGCCTAGGGGTGCCCTAGCCTAAGCCTACGGGAGCCCTAGCCTTAGCCTAAGCCTAGGGGTGCCCTAGCCTAAGGCTAGGGGTGCCCTAGCTTTAGGTTAGGGGAGCCTTAGCCTTAGCTTAAGCCTAGGGGTGCCCTAGCCTAAGGCTAGGGGTGCCCTAGCCTGAGTTGGGGTGCCTTAGCCTTAGGCAGGAGAGCCCAAGCCTTAGCTTAAGCCTAGGGGTGCCCTAGCCTAAGCCTATGGGTGCCCTTGCCTAAGCCTAGGGGTGCCCTAGCCTAAGACTAGGGGTGCCGTAGCCTAAGCCTAGGGGTTTCCTAGCCTAAGCCTAGGGGTGCCCTAGCCTTAGACTTGACGAGCCGGAGCCTTAGCCTAAGCCTAGGGGTGCCCTAGCCTAAGCCTAGGGGTGCCCTAGCCTAAGCCTTGGGGTGCCCTAACCTTAGGCTAGGAGATCCCTAGCCTTAGGCTAATTCTTGGGGTGCCCTAGCCTAAGCCTAGGGGTGCCCTAGCCTAAGCCTAGGGATGCCATAGCCTAAGCCTAGGGGTGCCCTAGCCTAAGCCTAGGGGTGCCCTAGCTTTAGCTCAAGCGTAGGGGTGCCCTAGCCTTAGGCTATGGGAGCCCTAGCCTTAGCCTAAGCCTAGGGGTGCCCTAGCCTAAGCCTAGGAGTGCCCTAGCCTAAGCCTAGGGGTGCCCTGCCTAAGCCTAGGGGTACCCTAGCCTTGGGCTATGGGAGCCCTAGCCTTAGCCTAAGCCTAGGGGTGCCCTAGCCTAAGCCTAAGGGTGCCCTAGCCTAAGCCTAGGGGTGCCCTAGCCTAAGCCTAGGGGTGCCATAGCCTAAGCCTGGGGGTGCCCAAGCCTAAGCCTACGGGTGCCCTAGCCTTAGGCCATGGGAGCCCTAGCCTAAGCCTAAGGGTGCCCTAGCCTTATCCCATGGGAGCCATAGCCTAAACCTAGGGGTGCCCTAGCCTAAGCTCAAGGGTGCCCTAGCTCAAGCCTAGGGGTGCCCTAGCCTTAGCCTAAGCTAGGGGTGCCCTAGCCTAAGCCTAAGGGTGCCCTAGAATAAGCCTAGGGGTGCCCTAGCCTAAGACTAGGGGTGCCCTAGCCTAAGCCTAGGGGTACCCTAGCCTAAGCCTAGGGGTGCCCTAACCTTAGGCTAGGAGATCCCTAGCCTTAGGCTAATTCTAGGGGTGCCCTAGCCTAAGCCTAGGGGTGCCCTAGCCTAAGACTAGGGGTGCCCTAGCCTAAGCCTAGGGGTGCCCTAGCCTAAGCCTAGGGGTGGCGTAGACTAAGCCTAGGGGCGCCCTAGGCTAAGCCTAGGGGTGCCCTCGCCTTAGGCTAGGGGAGCCCTAGCCTTAGCCCAAGCCTAGGGGTGCCCTATTCTAAGCCTAGGTGTACCCTAGCCTAAGCCTAGGTGTGCCCTAGCCTAAGCCTAGGGGTGCCCTAACCTAACCCTAGGGGTTCGCTAGCCTTAGGCTAAGGAAACCCTAGCCTTAGCCTAAACCTAGTGGTGCCCAAGCCTAAGCCTAGGGGTGCCCTATCCTAAGCCTTGGGGTGCCCTAGCCTTAGGCTAGGCAGCCCTAGCCTTAGCCTAAGCCTAGGGGTACCCTAGCCTAAGCCTAGGGGTGCCATAGCCTAAGCCTAGGGGTGCCCAAGCCTGAGCCTAAGGGTGCCCTAGCCTTAGGTTAGGGGAGCCCTAGCCTAAGGCTAAGCCTAGTGGTGCCCTAGCCTAAGCCTAGGGTGCCCTAGCCTAAGCCTAGGGGTGTCCAAGCCTTAGGCTAGGGGAGCCCTAGCCTTAACCTAAGCCTAGGGGTGCCCTATCGTAAGCATAGGGGTGCCCTAACCTTAGGCTAGGGAAGCCCTAGCCTTAGCCTAAGCCTAGGGGTGCCCAAGCCTTAGGCTAGGGGAGCCCTAGCCTTAACCTAAGCCTAGGGGTGCCCTAGCCTAAGCCTAGGGGTGCCCTATCGTAAGCCAAGGGGTGCCCTAGCCTAAGGCTATGGGAACCCTAGCCTTAGCCTAAGCCTTGGGGTGCCCTAGCCTAAGCCTAGGGTTACTCAGCCTAAGCCTAGGCGTGCCCTATTCTTAGGCTAGGGGAGCTCTAGCCTTAGCTTAAGCCTAGGGGTGCCCTAGCCTAAGCCTAGGGGTGCCCTAGCCTAAGCCTAGGGGTGCCCTAGCCTTAGCCTAAGCTAGGGGTGCCCTAGGCCAAGCCTAGGGGTGCCCTAGCCTTAGGCTATGGGAGCCCTAGCCTTAGCCTAAGCCTAGGGGTGCCCTAGCCTAAGCCTAAGCGTGCCCTAGCCTAAGTCTAGGGGTGCCCAAGCCTTAGGCTAGGGGAGCGCTAGCCTTAGCCTA